>NC_136526.1:46285142-46531126 GCF_053919585.1 Euprymna scolopes | reverse complement strand
TCTTCGGCGCCGAGTTGAAATCTTGTTTAAGAACCATGCCTTAGTTCAATAGACACGGAGCGAGATTACATGCGTCCGTCTTCTTCGGCGCCGAGTTGAAATCTTGTTTTAGAACCATGCCTTAGTTCAATAGACAAGGAGCGAGATTACATGCGTCCGTCTTCTTCGGCGCCGAGTTGAAATCTTGTTTTAAGAACCATGCCTTAGTTCAATAGACACGGAGCGAGATTACATGCGTCCGTCTTCTTCGGCGCCGAGTTGAAATCTTGTTTTAGAACCATGCCTTAGTTCAATAGACACGGAGCGAGATTACATGCGTCCGTCTTCTTCGGCGCCGAGTTGAAATCTTGTTTTAGAACCATGCCTTAGTTCAATAGACACGAAGCGAGATTACATGCGTCTGTCTTCTTCGGCGCTGAGTTGAAATCTTGTTTTAAGAACCATGCCTTAGTTCAATAGACACGAAGCGAGATTACATGCGTCCGTCTTCTTCGGCGCCGAGTTGAAATCTTGTTTAAGAACCATGCCTTAGTTCAATAGACACGGAGCGAGATTACATGCGTCCGTCTTCTTCGGCGCCGAGTTGAAATCTTGTTTTAGAACCATGCCTTAGTTCAATAGACACGAAGCGAGATTACATGCGTCCGTCTTCTTCGGCGCCGAGTTGAAATCTTGTTTAAGAACCATGCCTTAGTTCAATAGACACGGAGCGAGATTACATGCGTCCGTCTTCTTCGGCGCCGAGTTGAAATCTTGTTTTAGAACCATGCCTTAGTTCAATAGACACGAGCGAGATTACATGCGTCCGTCTTCTTCGGCGCCGAGTTGAAATCTTGTTTTAGAACCATGCCTTAGTTCAATAGACACGGAAGCGAGATTACATGCGTCCGTCTTCTTCGGCGCCGAGTTGAAATCTTGTTTAAGAACCATGCCTTAGTTCAATAGACACGGAGCGAGATTACATGCGTCCGTCTTCTTCGGCGCCGAGTTGAAATCTTGTTTTAGAACCATGCCTTAGTTCAATAGACACTGGAGCGAGATTACATGCGTCCGTCTTCTTCGGCGCCGAGTTGAAATCTTGTTTTAGAACCATGCCTTAGTTCAATAGACACGGAGCGAGATTACATGCGTCCGTCTTCTTCGGCGCCGAGTTGAAATCTTGTTTTAGAACCATGCCTTAGTTCAATAGACACGGAGCGAGATTACATGCGTCCGTCTTCTTCGGCGCCGAGTTGAAATCTTGTTTTAGAACCATGCCTTAGTTCAATAGACACGGAGCGAGATTACATGCGTCCGTCTTCTTCGGCGCCGAGGTTGAAATCTTGTTTTAGAACCATGCCTTAGTTCAATAGACACGGAGCGAGATTACATGCGTCCGTCTTCTTCGGCGCCGAGTTGAAATCTTGTTTTAGAACCATGCCTTAGTTCAATAGACACGGAGCGAGATTACATGCGTCCGTCTTCTTCGGCGCCGAGTTGAAATCTTGTTTTAGAACCATGCCTTAGTTCAATAGACACGGAGCGAGATTACATGCGTCCGTCTTCTTCGGCGCCGAGTTGAAATCTTGTTTTAGAACCATGCCTTAGTTCAATAGACACGGAGCGAGATTACATGCGTCCGTCTTCTTCGGCGCCGAGTTGAAATCTTGTTTTAGAACCATGCCTTAGTTCAATAGACACGGAGCGAGATTACATGCGTCCGTCTTCTTCGGCGCCGAGTTGAAATCTTGTTTTAGAACCATGCCTTAGTTCAATAGACACGGAGCGAGATTACATGCGTCCGTCTTCTTCGGCGCCGAGTTGAAATCTTGTTTTAGAACCATGCCTTAGTTCAATAGACACGGAAGCGAGATTACATGCGTCCGTCTTCTTCGGCGCCGAGTTGAAATCTTGTTTTAGAACCATGCCTTAGTTCAATAGACACGGAGCGAGATTACATGCGTCCGTCTTCTTCGGCGCCGAGTTGAAATCTTGTTTTAGAACCATGCCTTAGTTCAATAGACAAGGAGCGAGATTACATGCGTCCGTCTTCTTCGGCGCCGAGTTGAAATCTTGTTTTAGAACCATGCCTTAGTTCAATAGACACGAAGCGAGATTACATGCGTCCGTCTTCTTCGGCGCCGAGTTGAAATCTTGTTTAAGAACCATGCCTTAGTTCAATAGACACGAAGCGAGATTACATGCGTCCGTCTTCTTCGGCGCCTGAGTTGAAATCTTGTTTAAGAACCATGCCTTAGTTCAATAGACACGGAGCGAGATTACATGCGTCCGTCTTCTTCGGCGCCGAGTTGAAATCTTGTTTTAGAACCATGCCTTAGTTCAATAGACACGAAGCGAGATTACATGCGTCCGTCTTCTTCGGCGCCGAGTTGAAATCTTGTTTTAGAACCATGCCTTAGTTCAATAGACAAGGAGCGAGATTACATGCGTCCGTCTTCTTCGGCGCCGAGTTGAAATCTTGTTTTAGAACCATGCCTTAGTTCAATAGACACGAAGCGAGATTACATGCGTCCGTCTTCTTCGGCGCCGAGTTGAAATCTTGTTTTAGAACCATGCCTTAGTTCAATAGACACGGAGCGAGATTACATGCGTCCGTCTTCTTCGGCGCCGAGTTGAAATCTTGTTTTAGAACCATGCCTTAGTTCAATAGACACGGAGCGAGATTACATGCATCCGTCTTCTTCGGCGCCGAGTTGAAATCTTGTTTTAGAACCATGCCTTAGTTCAATAGACACGGAGCGAGATTACATGCGTCCGTCTTCTTCGGCGCCGAGTTGAAATCTTGTTTTAGAACCATGCCTTAGTTCAATAGGCACGGAGCGAGATTACATGCGTCCGTCTTCTTCGGCGCCGAGTTGAAATCTTGTTTTAGAACCATGCCTTAGTTCAATAGCACGGAGCGAGATTACATGCGTCCGTCTTCTTCGGCGCCGAGTTGAAATCTTGTTTTAGAACCATGCCTTAGTTCAATAGACACGGAGCGAGATTACATGCGTCCTTTCTTCTTCGGCGCCGAGTTGAAATCTTGTTTTAGAACCATGCCTTAGTTCAATAGACACGGAGCGAGATTACATGCGTCCGTCTTCTTCGGCGCCGAGTTGAAATCTTGTTTAAGAACCATGCCTTAG
Organism: Euprymna scolopes; assembly: GCF_053919585.1. Lineage (NCBI taxonomy): Eukaryota > Metazoa > Mollusca > Cephalopoda > Sepiida > Sepiolidae > Euprymna > Euprymna scolopes. The sequence continues at coordinate 46,527,998 of NC_136526.1, read as the reverse complement.
TTCAATAGACACAGAGCGAGATTACATGCGTCCGTCTTCTTCGGCGCCGAGTTGAAATCTTGTTTTAGAACCATGCTTTAGTTCAATAGACACGGAGCGAGATTACATGCGTCTTTCTTCTTCGGCGCCGAGTTGAAATCTTGTTTTAGAACCATGCCTTAGTTCAATAGACAAGGAGCGAGATTACATGCGTCTTTCTTCTTCGGCGCCGAGTTGAAATCTTGTTTTAGAACCATGCCTTAGTTCAATAGACACGGAGCGAGATTACATGCGTCCTTCTTCTTCGGCGCCGAGTTGAAATCTTGTTTTAGAACCATGCCTTAGTTCAATAGACACGGAGCGAGATTACATGCGTCCGTCTTCTTCGGCGCCGAGTTGAAATCTTGTTTTAGAACCATGCCTTAGTTCAATAGACACGGAGCGAGATTACATGCGTCTTTCTTCTTCGGCGCCGAGTTGAAATCTTGTTTTAGAACCATGCCTTAGTTCAATAGACAAGGAGCGAGATTACATGCGTCTGTCTTCTTCGGCGCCGAGTTGAAATCTTGTTTTAGAACCATGCCTTAGTTCAATAGACACGAAGCGAGATTACATGCGTCCGTCTTCTTCGGCGCCGAGTTGAAATCTTGTTTTAGAACCATGCCTTAGTTCAATAGACACGGAGCGAGATTACATGCGTCTTTCTTCTTCGGCGCCGAGTTGAAATCTTGTTTTAGAACCATGCCTTAGTTCAATAGACACGGAGCGAGATTACATGCGTCCGTCTTCTTCGGCGCCGAGTTGAAATCTTGTTTTAGAACCATGCCTTAGTTCAATAGACACGGAGCGAGATTACATGCATCCGTCTTCTTCGGCGCCGAGTTGAAATCTTGTTTTAGAACCATGCCTTAGTTCAATAGACACGGAGCGAGATTACATGCGTCCGTCTTCTTCGGCGCCGAGTTGAAATCTTGTTTTAGAACCATGCCTTAGTTCAATAGGCACGGAGCGAGATTACATGCGTCCGTCTTCTTCGGCGCCGAGTTGAAATCTTGTTTTAGAACCATGCCTTAGTTCAATAGGCACGGAGCGAGATTACATGCGTCCGTCTTCTTCGGCGCCGAGTTGAAATCTTGTTTTAGAACCATGCCTTAGTTCAATAGACACGGAGCGAGATTACATGCGTCTTTCTTCTTCGGCGCCGAGTTGAAATCTTGTTTTAGAACCATGCCTTAGTTCAATAGACACGGAGCGAGATTACATGCGTCCGTCTTCTTCGGCGCCGAGTTGAAATCTTGTTTAAGAACCATGCCTTAGTTCAATAGACACGGAGCGAGATTACATGCGTCCGTCTTCTTCGGCGCCGAGTTGAAATCTTGTTTTAGAACCATGCCTTAGTTCAATAGACACGGAGCGAGATTACATGCGTCTTTCTTCTTCGGCGCCGAGTTGAAATCTTGTTTTAGAACCATGCCTTAGTTCAATAGACAAGGAGCGAGATTACATGCGGCGTTCTTCTTCGGCGCCGAGTTGAAATCTTGTTTTAGAACCATGCCTTAGTTCAATAGACACGGAGCGAGATTACATGCGTCTTTCTTCTTCGGCGCCGAGTTGAAATCTTGTTTTAGAACCATGCCTTAGTTCAATAGACACGGAGCGAGATTACATGCGTCTTTCTTCTTCGGCGCCGAGTTGAAATCTTGTTTTAGAACCATGCCTTAGTTCAATAGACACGGAGCGAGATTACATGCGTCTTTCTTCTTCGGCGCCGAGTTGAAATCTTGTTTTAGAACCATGCCTTAGTTCAATAGACAAGGAGCGAGATTACATGCGTCCGTCTTCTTCGGCGCCGAGTTGAAATCTTGTTTTAGAACCATGCCTTAGTTCAATAGACACGAAGCGAGATTACATGCGTCCGTCTTCTTCGGCGCCGAGTTGAAATCTTGTTTTAGAACCATGCCTTAGTTCAATAGGCACGGAGCGAGATTACATGCATCCGTCTTCTTCGGCGCCGAGTTGAAATCTTGTTTTAGAACCATGCCTTAGTTCAATAGGCACGGAGCGAGATTACATGCGTCTGTCTTCTTCGGCGCCGAGTTGAAATCTTGTTTTAGAACCATGCCTTAGTTCAATAGGCACGGAGCGAGATTACATGCGTCCGTCTTCTTCGGCGCCGATTTGAAATCTTGTTTTAGAACCATGCCTTAGTTCAATAGGCACGGAGCGAGATTACATGCGTCCGTCTTCTTCGGCGCCGAGTTGAAATCTTGTTTTAGAACCATGCCTTAGTTCAATAGACACGGAGCGAGATTACATGCGTCCGTCTTCTTCGGCGCCGAGTTGAAATCTTGTTTAAGAACCATGCCTTAGTTCAATAGACACGGAGCGAGATTACATGCGTCCGTCTTCTTCGGCGCCGAGTTGAAATCTTGTTTTAGAACCATGCCTTAGTTCAATAGACACGAAGCGAGATTACATGCGTCCGTCTTCTTCGGCGCCGAGTTGAAATCTTGTTTTAGAACCATGCCTTAGTTCAATAGACACGAAGCGAGATTACATGCGTCCGTCTTCTTCGGCGCCGAGTTGAAATCTTGTTTTAGAACCATGCCTTAGTTCAATAGACAAGGAGCGAGATTACATGCGTCCGTCTTCTTCGGCGCCGAGTTGAAATCTTGTTTTAGAACCATGCCTTAGTTCAATAGACACGGAGCGAGATTACATGCGTCCGTCTTCTTCGGCGCCGAGTTGAAATCTTGTTTTAGAACCATGCCTTAGTTCAATAGGCACGGAGCGAGATTACATGCGTCCGTCTTCTTCGGCGCCGAGTTGAAATCTTGTTTTAGAACCATGCCTTAGTTCAATAGACACGGAGCGAGATTACATGCATCCGTCTTCTTCGGCGCCGAGTTGAAATCTTGTTTTAGAACCATGCCTTAGTTCAATAGACACGGAGCGAGATTACATGCGTCCGTCTTCTTCGGCGCCGAGTTGAAATCTTGTTTTAGAACCATGCCTTAGTTCAATAGGCACGGAGCGAGATTACATGCGTCCGTCTTCTTCGGCGCCGAGTTGAAATCTTGTTTTAGAACCATGCCTTAGTTCAATAGGCACGGAGCGAGATTACATGCGTCCGTCTTCTTCGGCGCCGAGTTGAAATCTTGTTTTAGAACCATGCCTTAGTTCAATAGACACGGAGCGAGATTACATGCGTCTTTCTTCTTCGGCGCCGAGTTGAAATCTTGTTTTAGAACCATGCCTTAGTTCAATAGACACGGAGCGAGATTACATGCGTCCGTCTTCTTCGGCGCCGAGTTGAAATCTTGTTTAAGAACCATGCCTTAGTTCAATAGACACGGAGCGAGATTACATGCGTCCGTCTTCTTCGGCGCCGAGTTGAAATCTTGTTTTAGAACCATGCCTTAGTTCAATAGACACGGAGCGAGATTACATGCGTCTTTCTTCTTCGGCGCCGAGTTGAAATCTTGTTTTAGAACCATGCCTTAGTTCAATAGACAAGGAGCGAGATTACATGCGTCTTTCTTCTTCGGCGCCGAGTTGAAATCTTGTTTTAGAACCATGCCTTAGTTCAATAGACACGGAGCGAGATTACATGCGTCCTTTCTTCTTCGGCGCCGAGTTGAAATCTTGTTTTAGAACCATGCCTTAGTTCAATAGACACGGAGCGAGATTACATGCGTCTTTCTTCTTCGGCGCCGAGTTGAAATCTTGTTTTAGAACCATGCCTTAGTTCAATAGACACGGAGCGAGATTACATGCGTCTTTCTTCTTCGGCGCCGAGTTGAAATCTTGTTTTAGAACCATGCCTTAGTTCAATAGACAAGGAGCGAGATTACATGCGTCCGTCTTCTTCGGCGCCGAGTTGAAATCTTGTTTTAGAACCATGCCTTAGTTCAATAGACACGAAGCGAGATTACATGCGTCCGTCTTCTTCGGCGCCGAGTTGAAATCTTGTTTTAGAACCATGCCTTAGTTCAATAGACACGGAGCGAGATTACATGCGTCTTTCTTCTTCGGCGCCGAGTTGAAATCTTGTTTTAGAACCATGCCTTAGTTCAATAGACACGGAGCGAGATTACATGCGTCTTTCTTCTTCGGCGCCGAGTTGAAATCTTGTTTTAGAACCATGCCTTAGTTCAATAGGCACGGAGCGAGATTACATGCGTCCGTCTTCTTCGGCGCCGAGTTGAAATCTTGTTTTAGAACCATGCCTTAGTTCAATAGGCACGGAGCGAGATTACATGCGTCCGTCTTCTTCGGCGCCGAGTTGAAATCTTGTTTTAGAACCATGCCTTAGTTCAATAGGCACGGAGCGAGATTACATGCGTCTGTCTTCTTCGGCGCCGAGTTGAAATCTTGTTTTAGAACCATGCCTTAGTTCAATAGGCACGGAGCGAGATTACATGCGTCCGTCTTCTTCGGCGCCGAGTTGAAATCTTGTTTTAGAACCATGCCTTAGTTCAATAGGCACAGAGCGAGATTACATGCGTCCGTCTTCTTCGGCGCCGAGTTGAAATCTTGTTTTAGAACCATGCCTTAGTTCAATAGACACGTAGCGAGATTACATGCGTCCGTCTTCTTCGGCGCCGAGTTGAAATCTTGTTTAAGAACCATGCCTTAGTTCAATAGACACGGAGCGAGATTACATGCGTCCGTCTTCTTCGGCGCCGAGTTGAAATCTTGTTTTAGAACCATGCCTTAGTTCAATAGACACGGAGCGAGATTACATGCGTCTTTCTTCTTCGGCGCCGAGTTGAAATCTTGTTTTAGAACCATGCCTTAGTTCAATAGACACGGAGCGAGATTACATGCGTCCGTCTTCTTCGGCGCCGAGTTGAAATCTTGTTTAAGAACCATGCCTTAGTTCAATAGACACGGAGCGAGATTACATGCGTCCGTCTTCTTCGGCGCCGAGTTGAAATCTTGTTTTAGAACCATGCCTTAGTTCAATAGACAAGGAGCGAGATTACATGCGTCCGTCTTCTTCGGCGCCGAGTTGAAATCTTGTTTTAGAACCATGCCTTAGTTCAATAGACACGAAGCGAGATTACATGCGTCCGTCTTCTTCGGCGCTGAGTTGAAATCTTGTTTAAGAACCATGCCTTAGTTCAATAGACACGAAGCGAGATTAAATGCGTCCGTCTTCTTCGGCGCTGAGTTGAAATCTTGTTTAAGAACCATGCCTTAGTTCAATAGACACGGAGCGAGATTACATGCGTCCGTCTTCTTCGGCGCCGAGTTGAAATCTTGTTTTAGAACCATGCCTTAGTTCAATAGACACGAAGCGAGATTACATGCGTCCGTCTTCTTCGGCGCCGAGTTGAAATCTTGTTTTAGAACCATGCCTTAGTTCAATAGACAAGGAGCGAGATTACATGCGTCCGTCTTCTTCGGCGCCGAGTTGAAATCTTGTTTTAGAACCATGCCTTAGTTCAATAGACACGAAGCGAGATTACATGCGTCCGTCTTCTTCGGCGCCGAGTTGAAATCTTGTTTAAGAACCATGCCTTAGTTCAATAGACACGGAGCGAGATTACATGCGTCCGTCTTCTTCGGCGCTGAGTTGAAATCTTGTTTTAGAACCATGCCTTAGTTCAATAGACACGGAGCGAGATTACATGCGTCCGTCTTCTTCGGCGCCGAGTTGAAATCTTGTTTTAGAACCATGCCTTAGTTCAATAGACACGGAGCGAGATTACATGCGTCCGTCTTCTTCGGCGCCGAGTTGAAATCTTGTTTTAGAACCATGCCTTAGTTCAATAGGCACGGAGCGAGATTACATGCGTCCGTCTTCGTCGGCGCCGAGTTGAAATCTTGTTTTAGAACCATGCCTTAGTTCAATAGGCACGGAGCGAGATTACATGCGTCCGTCTTCTTCGGCGCCGAGTTGAAATCTTGTTTTAGAACCATGCCTTAGTTCAATAGACACGGAGCGAGATTACATGCGTCCGTCTTCTTCGGCGCCGAGTTGAAATCTTGTTTTAGAACCATGCCTTAGTTCGATAGGCACGGAGCGAGATTACATGCGTCCGTCTTCTTCGGCGCCGAGTTGAAATCTTGTTTTAGAACCATGCCTTAGTTCAATAGACACGGAGCGAGATTACATGCGTCCGTCTTCTTCGGCGCCGAGTTGAAATCTTGTTTTAGAACCATGCCTTAGTTCAATAGGCACGGAGCGAGATTACATGCGTCCGTCTTCTTCGGCGCCGAGTTGAAATCTTGTTTTAGAACCATGCCTTAGTTCAATAGACACGAAGCGAGATTACATGCGTCCGTCTTCTTCGGCGCCGAGTTGAAATCTTGTTTTAGAACCATGCCTTAGTTCAATAGACACGGAGCGAGATTACATGCGTCCGTCTTCTTCGGCGCTGAGTTGAAATCTTGTTTTAGAACCATGCCTTAGTTCAATAGGCACGGAGCGAGATTACATGCGTCCGTCTTCTTCGGCGCTGAGTTGAAATCTTGTTTTAGAACCATGCCTTAGTTCAATAGACACGGAGCGAGATTACATGCGTCCGTCTTCTTCGGCGCCGAGTTGAAATCTTGTTTTAGAACCATGCCTTAGTTCAATAGGCACGGAGCGAGATTACATGCGTCCGTCTTCTTCGGCGCTGAGTTGAAATCTTGTTTTAGAACCATGCCTTAGTTCAATAGGCAATGAGCGAGATTACATGCGTCCGTCTTCTTCGGCGCCGAGTTGAAATCTTGTTTTAGAACCATGCCTTAGTTCAATAGGCACGGAGCGAGATTACATGCGTCCGTCTTCTTCGGCGCTGAGTTGAAATCTTGTTTTAGAACCATGCCTTAGTTCAATAGACACGGAGCGAGATTACATGCGTCCGTCTTCTTCGGCGCCGAGTTTAAATCTTGTTTTAGAACAATGCCTTAGTTCAATAGACACGGAGCGAGATTACATGCGTCCGTCTTCTTCGGCGCCGAGTTGAAATCTTGTTTTAGAACCATGCCTTAGTTCAATAGACACGGAGCGAGATTACATGCGTCCGTCTTCTTCGGCGCTGAATTGAAATCTTGTTTTAGAACCATGCCTTAGTTCAATAGACACGGAGCGAGATTACATGCGTCCGTCTTCTTTGGCGCCGAGTTGAAATCTTGTTTTAGAACCATGCCTTAGTTCAATAGGCACGGAGCGAGATTACATGCGTCCGTCTTCTTCGGCGCCGAGTTGAAATCTTGTTTTAGAACCATGCCTTAGTTCAATAGACACGGAGCGAGATTACATGCGTCCGTCTTCTTCGGCGCCGAGTTGAAATCTTGTTTTAGAACCATGCCTTAGTTCAATAGGCACGGAGCGAGATTACATGCGTCCGTCTTCTTCGGCGCCGAGTTGAAATCTTGTTTTAGAACCATGCCTTAGTTCAATAGGCACGGAGCGAGATTACATGCGTCCGTCTTCTTCGGCGCCGAGTTGAAATCTTGTTTTAGAACCATGCCTTAGTTCAATAGACACGGAGCGAGATTACATGCGTCCGTCTTCTTTGGCGCCGAGTTGAAATCTTGTTTTAGAACCATGCCTTAGTTCAATAGGCACGGAGCGAGATTACATGCGTCCGTCTTCTTCGGCGCCGAGTTGAAATCTTGTTTTAGAACCATGCCTTAGTTCAATAGACACGGAGCGAGATTACATGCGTCCGTCTTCTTCGGCGCCGAGTTGAAATCTTGTTTTAGAACCATGCCTTAGTTCAATAGGCAATGAGCGAGATTACATGCGTCCGTCTTCTTCGGCGCCGAGTTGAAATCTTGTTTTAGAACCATGCCTTAGTTCAATAGGCACGGAGCGAGATTACATGCGTCCGTCTTCTTCGGCGCCGAGTTGAAATCTTGTTTTAGAACCATGCCTTAGTTCAATAGGCACGGAGCGAGATTACATGCGTCCGTCTTCTTCGGCGCCGAGTTGAAATCTTGTTTTAGAACCATGCCTTAGTTCAATAGGCACGGAGCGAGATTACATGCGTCCGTCTTCTTCGGCGCCGAGTTGAAATCTTGTTTTAGAACCATGCCTTAGTTCAATAGGCACGGAGCGAGATTACATGCGTCCGTCTTCTTCGGCGCTGAGTTGAAATCTTGTTTTAGAACCATGCCTTAGTTCAATAGACACGGAGCGAGATTACATGCGTCCGTCTTCTTCGGCGCCGAGTTGAAATCTTGTTTTAGAACCATGCCTTAGTTCAATAGACACGGAGCGAGATTACATGCGTCCGTCTTCTTCGGCGCTGAGTTGAAATCTTGTTTTAGAACCATGCCTTAGTTCAATAGACACGGAGCGAGATTACATGCGTCCGTCTTCTTTGGCGCCGAGTTGAAATCTTGTTTTAGAACCATGCCTTAGTTCAATAGGCACGGAGCGAGATTACATGCGTCCGTCTTCTTCGGCGCCGAGTTGAAATCTTGTTTTAGAACCATGCCTTAGTTCAATAGACACGGAGCGAGATTACATGCGTCCGTCTTCTTCGGCGCCAGGTTGAAATCTTGTTTTAGAACCATGCCTTAGTTCAATAGGCAATGAGCGAGATTACATGCGTCCGTCTTCTTCGGCGCCGAGTTGAAATCTTGTTTTAGAACCATGCCTTAGTTCAATAGGCACGGAGCGAGATTACATGCGTCCGTCTTCTTCGGCGCCGAGTTGAAATCTTGTTTTAGAACCATGCCTTAGTTCAATAGGCACGGAGCGAGATTACATGCGTCCGTCTTCTTCGGCGCTGAGTTGAAATCTTGTTTTAGAACCATGCCTTAGTTCAATAGACACGGAGCGAGATTACATGCGTCCGTCTTCTTTGGCGCCGAGTTGAAATCTTGTTTTAGAACCATGCCTTAGTTCAATAGGCACGGAGCGAGATTACATGCATCCGTCTTCTTCGGCGCCGAGTTGAAATCTTGTTTTAGAACCATGCCTTAGTTCAATAGACACGGAGCGAGATTACATGCGTCCATCTTCTTCGGCGCCGAGTTGAAATCTTGTTTTAGAACCATGCCTTAGTTCAATAGGCAATGAGCGAGATTACATGCGTCCGTCTTCTTCGGCGCCGAGTTGAAATCTTGTTTTAGAACCATGCCTTAGTTCAATAGGCACGGAGCGAGATTACATGCGTCCGTCTTCTTCGGCGCCGAGTTGAAATCTTGTTTTAGAACCATGCCTTAGTTATCTAGGCACGGAGCGAGATTACATGCGTCCGTCTTCTTCGGCGCTGAGTTGAAATCTTGTTTTAGAACCATGCCTTAGTTCAATAGACAGGGAGCGAGATTACATGCGTCCGTCTTCTTTGGCGCCGAGTTGAAATCTTGTTTTAGAACCATGCCTTAGTTCAATAGGCACGGAGCGAGATTACATGCGTCCGTCTTCTTCGGCGCCGAGTTGAAATCTTGTTTTAGAACCATGCCTTAGTTCAATAGACACGGAGCGAGATTACATGCGTCTGTCTTCTTCGGCGCCGAGTTGAAATCTTGTTTTAGAACCATGCCTTAGTTCAATAGGCAATGAGCGAGATTACATGCGTCCGTCTTCTTCGGCGCCGAGTTGAAATCTTGTTTTAGAACCATGCCTTAGTTCAATAGGCACGGAGCGAGATTACATGCGTCCGTCTTCTTCGGCGCCGAGTTGAAATCTTGTTTTAGAACCATGCCTTAGTTCAATAGGCACGGAGCGAGATTACATGCGTCCGTCTTCTTCGGCGCTGAGTTGAAATCTTGTTTTAGAACCATGCCTTAGTTCAATAGACACGGAGCGAGATTACATGCGTCCGTCTTCTTCGGCGCCGAGTTGAAATCTTGTTTTAGAACCATGCCTTAGTTCAATAGACACGGAGCGAGATTACATGCGTCCGTCTTCTTCGGCGCCGAGTTGAAATCTTGTTTTAGAACCATGCCTTAGTTCAATAGACACGGAGCGAGATTACATGCGTCCGTCTTCTTCGGCGCCGAGTTGAAATCTTGTTTTAGAACCATGCCTTAGTTCAATAGACACGGAGCGAGATTACATGCGTCCGTCTTCTTCGGCGCCGAGTTGAAATCTTGTTTTAGAACCATGCCTTAGTTCAATAGACACGGAGCGAGATTACATGCGTCCGTCTTCTTTGGCGCCGAGTTGAAATCTTGTTTTAGAACCATGCCTTAGTTCAATAGGCACGGAGCGAGATTACATGCGTCCGTCTTCTTCGGCGCCGAGTTGAAATCTTGTTTTAGAACCATGCCTTAGTTCAATAGACACGGAGCGAGATTACATGCGTCCGTCTTCTTCGGCGCCGAGTTGAAATCTTGTTTTAGAACCATGCCTTAGTTCAATAGGCAATGAGCGAGATTACATGCGTCCGTCTTCTTCGGCGCCGAGTTGAAATCTTGTTTTAGAACCATGCCTTAGTTCAATAGGCACGGAGCGAGATTACATGCGTCCGTCTTCTTCGGCGCCGAGTTGAAATCTTGTTTTAGAACCATGCCTTAGTTCAATAGGCACGGAGCGAGATTACATGCGTCCGTCTTCTTCGGCGCTGAGTTGAAATCTTGTTTTAGAACCATGCCTTAGTTCAATAGACACGGAGCGAGATTACATGCGTCCGTCTTCTTTGGCGCCGAGTTGAAATCTTGTTTTAGAACCATGCCTTAGTTCAATAGGCACGGAGCGAGATTACATGCGCCCGTCTTCTTCGGCGCCGAGTTGAAATCTTGTTTTAGAACCATGCCTTAGTTCAATAGACACGGAGCGAGATTACATGCGTCCGTCTTCTTCGGCGCCCAGTTGAAATCTTGTTTTAGAACCATGCCTTAGTTCAATAGGCAATGAGCGAGATTACATGCGTCCGTCTTCTTCGGCGCCGAGTTGAAATCTTGTTTTAGAACCATGCCTTAGTTCAATAGGCACGGAGCGAGATTACATGCGTCCGTCTTCTTCGGCGCCGAGTTGAAATCTTGTTTTAGAACCATGCCTTAGTTCAATAGACACGGAGCGAGATTACATGCGTCCGTCTTCTTCGGCGCCGAGTTGAAATCTTGTTTTAGAACCATGCCTTAGTTCAATAGGCAATGAGCGAGATTACATGCGTCCGTCTTCTTCGGCGCCGAGTTGAAATCTTGTTTTAGAACCATGCCTTAGTTCAATAGGCACGGAGCGAGATTACATGCGTCCGTCTTCTTCGGCGCCGAGTTGAAATCTTGTTTTAGAACCATGCCTTAGTTCAATAGACACGGAGCGAGATTACATGCGTCTTTCTTCTTCGGCGCCGAGTTTAAATCTTGTTTTAGAACCATGCCTTAGTTCAATAGAGACGGAGCGAGATTACATGCGTATGTCTTCTTCGGCGCCGAGTTGAAATCTTGTTTTAGAACCATGCCTTAGTTCAATAGACACGGAGCGAGATTACATGCGTCCGTCTTCTTCGGCGCCGAGTTGAAATCTTGTTTTAGAACCATGCCTTAGTTCAATAGACAGGGAGCGAGATTACATGCGTCCGTCTTCTTCGGCGCCGAGTTGAAATCTTGTTTTAGAACCATGCCTTAGTTCAATAGATACGGAGCGAGATTACATGCGTCCGTCTTCTTCGGCGCCGAGTTGAAATCTTGTTTTAGAACCATGCCTTAGTTCAATAGACACGGAGCGAGATTACATGCGTCCGTCTTCTTTGGCGCCGAGTTGAAATCTTGTTTTAGAACCATGCCTTAGTTCAATAGGCACGGAGCGAGATTACATGCGTCCGTCTTCTTCGGCGCTGAGTTGAAATCTTGTTTTAGAACCATGCCTTAGTTCAATAGACACGGAGCGAGATTACATGCGTCCGTCTTCTTCGGCGCCGAGTTGAAATCTTGTTTTAGAACCATGCCTTAGTTCAATAGACACGGAGCGAGATTACATGCGTCCGTCTTCTTCGGCGCCGAGTTGAAATCTTGTTTTAGAACCATGCCTTAGTTCAATAGACACGGAGCGAGATTACATGCGTCCGTCTTCTTCGGCGCCGAGTTGAAATCTTGTTTTAGAACCATGCCTTAGTTCAATAGGCACGGAGCGAGATTACATGCGTCCGTCTTCTTCGGCGCCGAGTTGAAATCTTGTTTTAGAACCATGCCTTAGTTCAATAGGCACGGAGCGAGATTACATGCGTCCGTCTTCTTCGGCGCCGAGTTGAAATCTTGTTTTAGAACCATGCCTTAGTTCAATAGGCACGGAGCGAGATTACATGCGTCCGTCTTCTTCGGCGCTGAGTTGAAATCTTGTTTTAGAACCATGCCTTAGTTCAATAGACACGGAGCGAGATTACATGCGTCCGTCTTCTTCGGCGCCGAGTTGAAATCTTGTTTTAGAACCATGCCTTAGTTCAATAGACACGGAGCGAGATTACATGCGTCCGTCTTCTTCGGCGCTGAGTTGAAATCTTGTTTTAGAACCATGCCTTAGTTAAATAGACACGGAGCGAGATTACATGCGTCCGTCTTCTTTGGCGCCGAGTTGAAATCTTGTTTTAGAACCATGCCTTAGTTCAATAGGCACGGAGCGAGATTACATGCGTCCGTCTTCTTCGGCGCCGAGTTGAAATCTTGTTTTAGAACCATGCCTTAGTTCAATAGACACGGAGCGAGATTACATGCGTCCGTCTTCTTCGGCGCCAGGTTGAAATCTTGTTTTAGAACCATGCCTTAGTTCAATAGGCAATGAGCGAGATTACATGCGTCCCTCTTCTTCGGCGCCGAGTTGAAATCTTGTTTTAGAACCATGCCTTAGTTCAATAGGCACGGAGCGAGATTACATGCGTCCGTCTTCTTCGGCGCCGAGTTGAAATCTTGTTTTAGAACCATGCCTTAGTTCAATAGGCACGGAGCGAGATTACATGCGTCCGTCTTCTTCGGCGCTGAGTTGAAATCTTGTTTTAGAACCATGCCTTAGTTCAATAGACACGGAGCGAGATTACATGCGTCCGTCTTCTTTGGCGCCGAGTTGAAATCTTGTTTTAGAACCATGCCTTAGTTCAATAGGCACGGAGCGAGATTACATGCATCCGTCTTCTTCGGCGCCGAGTTGAAATCTTGTTTTAGAACCATGCCTTAGTTCAATAGACACGGAGCGAGATTACATGCGTCCGTCTTCTTCGGCGCCGAGTTGAAATCTTGTTTTAGAACCATGCCTTAGTTCAATAGGCAATGAGCGAGATTACATGCGTCCGTCTTCTTCGGCGCCGAGTTGAAATCTTGTTTTAGAACCATGCCTTAGTTCAATAGGCACGGAGCGAGATTACATGCGTCCGTCTTCTTCGGCGCCGAGTTGAAATCTTGTTTTAGAACCATGCCTTAGTTCAATAGGCACGGAGCGAGATTACATGCGTCCGTCTTCTTCGGCGCTGAGTTGAAATCTTGTTTTAGAACCATGCCTTAGTTCAATAGACACGGAGCGAGATTACATGCGTCCGTCTTCTTTGGCGCCGAGTTGAAATCTTGTTTTAGAACCATGCCTTAGTTCAATAGGCACGGAGCGAGATTACATGCGTCCGTCTTCTTCGGCGCCGAGTTGAAATCTTGTTTTAGAACCATGCCTTAGTTCAATAGACACGGAGCGAGATTACATGCGTCTGTCTTCTTCGGCGCCGAGTTGAAATCTTGTTTTAGAACCATGCCTTAGTTCAATAGGCAATGAGCGAGATTACATGCGTCCGTCTTCTTCGGCGCCGAGTTGAAATCTTGTTTTAGAACCATGCCTTAGTTCAATAGGCACGGAGCGAGATTACATGCGTCCGTCTTCTTCGGCGCCGAGTTGAAATCTTGTTTTAGAACCATGCCTTAGTTCAATAGGCACGGAGCGAGATTACATGCGTCCGTCTTCTTCGGCGCCGAGTTGAAATCTTGTTTTAGAACCATGCCTTAGTTCAATAGGCACGGAGCGAGATTACATGCGTCCGTCTTCTTCGGCGCCGAGTTGAAATCTTGTTTTAGAACCATGCCTTAGTTCAATAGACACGGAGCGAGATTACATGCGTCTGTCTTCTTCGGCGCCGAGTTGAAATCTTGTTTTAGAACCATGCCTTAGTTCAATAGGCAATGAGCGAGATTACATGCGTCCGTCTTCTTCGGCGCCGAGTTGAAATCTTGTTTTAGAACCATGCCTTAGTTCAATAGGCACGGAGCGAGATTACATGCGCCCGTCTTCTTCGGCGCCGAGTTGAAATCTTGTTTTAGAACCATGCCTTAGTTCAATAGACACGGAGCGAGATTACATGCGTCCGTCTTCTTCGGCGCCCAGTTGAAATCTTGTTTTAGAACCATGCCTTAGTTCAATAGGCAATGAGCGAGATTACATGCGTCCGTCTTCTTCGGCGCCGAGTTGAAATCTTGTTTTAGAACCATGCCTTAGTTCAATAGGCACGGAGCGAGATTACATGCGTCCGTCTTCTTCGGCGCCGAGTTGAAATCTTGTTTTAGAACCATGCCTTAGTTCAATAGACACGGAGCGAGATTACATGCGTCCGTCTTCTTCGGCGCCGAGTTGAAATCTTGTTTTAGAACCATGCCTTAGTTCAATAGGCAATGAGCGAGATTACATGCGTCCGTCTTCTTCGGCGCCGAGTTGAAATCTTGTTTTAGAACCATGCCTTAGTTCAATAGGCACGGAGCGAGATTACATGCGTCCGTCTTCTTCGGCGCCGAGTTGAAATCTTGTTTTAGAACCATGCCTTAGTTCAATAGACACGGAGCGAGATTACATGCGTCTTTCTTCTTCGGCGCCGAGTTTAAATCTTGTTTTAGAACCATGCCTTAGTTCAATAGAGACGGAGCGAGATTACATGCGTATGTCTTCTTCGGCGCCGAGTTGAAATCTTGTTTTAGAACCATGCCTTAGTTCAATAGACACGGAGCGAGATTACATGCGTCCGTCTTCTTCGGCGCCGAGTTGAAATCTTGTTTTAGAACCATGCCTTAGTTCAATAGACAGGGAGCGAGATTACATGCGTCCGTCTTCTTCGGCGCCGAGTTGAAATCTTGTTTTAGAACCATGCCTTAGTTCAATAGATACGGAGCGAGATTACATGCGTCCGTCTTCTTCGGCGCCGAGTTGAAATCTTGTTTTAGAACCATGCCTTAGTTCAATAGACACGGAGCGAGATTACATGCGTCCGTCTTCTTTGGCGCCGAGTTGAAATCTTGTTTTAGAACCATGCCTTAGTTCAATAGGCACGGAGCGAGATTACATGCGTCCGTCTTCTTCGGCGCTGAGTTGAAATCTTGTTTTAGAACCATGCCTTAGTTCAATAGACACGGAGCGAGATTACATGCGTCCGTCTTCTTCGGCGCCGAGTTGAAATCTTGTTTTAGAACCATGCCTTAGTTCAATAGACACGGAGCGAGATTACATGCGTCCGTCTTCTTCGGCGCCGAGTTGAAATCTTGTTTTAGAACCATGCCTTAGTTCAATAGACACGGAGCGAGATTACATGCGTCCGTCTTCTTCGGCGCCGAGTTGAAATCTTGTTTTAGAACCATGCCTTAGTTCAATAGGCACGGAGCGAGATTACATGCGTCCGTCTTCTTCGGCGCCGAGTTGAAATCTTGTTTTAGAACCATGCCTTAGTTCAATAGGCACGGAGCGAGATTACATGCGTCCGTCTTCTTCGGCGCCGAGTTGAAATCTTGTTTTAGAACCATGCCTTAGTTCAATAGGCACGGAGCGAGATTACATGCGTCCGTCTTCTTCGGCGCTGAGTTGAAATCTTGTTTTAGAACCATGCCTTAGTTCAATAGACACGGAGCGAGATTACATGCGTCCGTCTTCTTCGGCGCCGAGTTGAAATCTTGTTTTAGAACCATGCCTTAGTTCAATAGACACGGAGCGAGATTACATGCGTCCGTCTTCTTCGGCGCTGAGTTGAAATCTTGTTTTAGAACCATGCCTTAGTTAAATAGACACGGAGCGAGATTACATGCGTCCGTCTTCTTTGGCGCCGAGTTGAAATCTTGTTTTAGAACCATGCCTTAGTTCAATAGGCACGGAGCGAGATTACATGCGTCCGTCTTCTTCGGCGCCGAGTTGAAATCTTGTTTTAGAACCATGCCTTAGTTCAATAGACACGGAGCGAGATTACATGCGTCCGTCTTCTTCGGCGCCAGGTTGAAATCTTGTTTTAGAACCATGCCTTAGTTCAATAGGCAATGAGCGAGATTACATGCGTCCCTCTTCTTCGGCGCCGAGTTGAAATCTTGTTTTAGAACCATGCCTTAGTTCAATAGGCACGGAGCGAGATTACATGCGTCCGTCTTCTTCGGCGCCGAGTTGAAATCTTGTTTTAGAACCATGCCTTAGTTCAATAGGCACGGAGCGAGATTACATGCGTCCGTCTTCTTCGGCGCTGAGTTGAAATCTTGTTTTAGAACCATGCCTTAGTTCAATAGACACGGAGCGAGATTACATGCGTCCGTCTTCTTTGGCGCCGAGTTGAAATCTTGTTTTAGAACCATGCCTTAGTTCAATAGGCACGGAGCGAGATTACATGCATCCGTCTTCTTCGGCGCCGAGTTGAAATCTTGTTTTAGAACCATGCCTTAGTTCAATAGACACGGAGCGAGATTACATGCGTCCGTCTTCTTCGGCGCCGAGTTGAAATCTTGTTTTAGAACCATGCCTTAGTTCAATAGGCAATGAGCGAGATTACATGCGTCCGTCTTCTTCGGCGCCGAGTTGAAATCTTGTTTTAGAACCATGCCTTAGTTCAATAGGCACGGAGCGAGATTACATGCGTCCGTCTTCTTCGGCGCCGAGTTGAAATCTTGTTTTAGAACCATGCCTTAGTTCAATAGGCACGGAGCGAGATTACATGCGTCCGTCTTCTTCGGCGCTGAGTTGAAATCTTGTTTTAGAACCATGCCTTAGTTCAATAGACACGGAGCGAGATTACATGCGTCCGTCTTCTTTGGCGCCGAGTTGAAATCTTGTTTTAGAACCATGCCTTAGTTCAATAGGCACGGAGCGAGATTACATGCGTCCGTCTTCTTCGGCGCCGAGTTGAAATCTTGTTTTAGAACCATGCCTTAGTTCAATAGACACGGAGCGAGATTACATGCGTCTGTCTTCTTCGGCGCCGAGTTGAAATCTTGTTTTAGAACCATGCCTTAGTTCAATAGGCAATGAGCGAGATTACATGCGTCCGTCTTCTTCGGCGCCGAGTTGAAATCTTGTTTTAGAACCATGCCTTAGTTCAATAGGCACGGAGCGAGATTACATGCGTCCGTCTTCTTCGGCGCCGAGTTGAAATCTTGTTTTAGAACCATGCCTTAGTTCAATAGGCACGGAGCGAGATTACATGCGTCCGTCTTCTTCGGCGCTGAGTTGAAATCTTGTTTTAGAACCATGCCTTAGTTCAATAGGCACGGAGCGAGATTACATGCGTCCGTCTTCTTCGGCGCCGAGTTGAAATCTTGTTTTAGAACCATGCCTTAGTTCAATAGACACGGAGCGAGATTACATGCGTCCGTCTTCTTCGGCGCCGAGTTGAAATCTTGTTTTAGAACAATGCCTTAGTTCAATAGACACGGAGCGAGATTACATGCGTCCGTCTTCTTCGGCGCCGAGTTGAAATCTTGTTTTAGAACCATGCCTTAGTTCAATAGACACGGAGCGAGATTACATGCGTCCGTCTTCTTCGGCGCCGAGTTGAAATCTTGTTTTAGAACCATGCCTTAGTTCAATAGACACGGAGCGAGATTACATGCGTCCGTCTTCTTTGGCGCCGAGTTGAAATCTTGTTTTAGAACCATGCCTTAGTTCAATAGGCACGGAGCGAGATTACATGCGTCCGTCTTCTTCGGCGCCGAGTTGAAATCTTGTTTTAGAACCATGCCTTAGTTCAATAGACACGGAGCGAGATTACATGCGTCCGTCTTCTTCGGCGCCGAGTTGAAATCTTGTTTTAGAACCATGCCTTAGTTCAATAGGCAATGAGCGAGATTACATGCGTCCGTCTTCTTCGGCGCCGAGTTGAAATCTTGTTTTAGAACCATGCCTTAGTTCAATAGGCACGGAGCGAGATTACATGCGTCCGTCTTCTTCGGCGCCGAGTTGAAATCTTGTTTTAGAACCATGCCTTAGTTCAATAGGCACGGAGCGAGATTACATGCGTCCGTCTTCTTCGGCGCTGAGTTGAAATCTTGTTTTAGAACCATGCCTTAGTTCAATAGACACGGAGCGAGATTACATGCGTCCGTCTTCTTTGGCGCCGAGTTGAAATCTTGTTTTAGAACCATGCCTTAGTTCAATAGGCACGGAGCGAGATTACATGCGCCCGTCTTCTTCGGCGCCGAGTTGAAATCTTGTTTTAGAACCATGCCTTAGTTCAATAGACACGGAGCGAGATTACATGCGTCCGTCTTCTTCGGCGCCGAGTTGAAATCTTGTTTTAGAACCATGCCTTAGTTCAATAGGCAATGAGCGAGATTACATGCGTCCGTCTTCTTTGGCGCCGAGTTGAAATCTTGTTTTAGAACCATGCCTTAGTTCAATAGGCACAGAGCGAGATTACATGCGTCCGTCTTCTTCGGCGCCGAGTTGAAATCTTGTTTTAGAACCATGCCTTAGTTCAATAGACACGGAGCGAGATTACATGCGTCCGTCTTCTTCGGCGCCGAGTTGAAATCTTGTTTTAGAACCATGCCTTAGTTCAATAGGCAATGAGCGAGATTACATGCGTCCGTCTTCTTCGGCGCCGAGTTGAAATCTTGTTTTAGAACCATGCCTTAGTTCAATAGGCACGGAGCGAGATTACATGCGTCCGTCTTCTTCGGCGCCGAGTTGAAATCTTGTTTTAGAACCATGCCTTAGTTCAATAGACACGGAGCGAGATTACATGCGTCTTTCTTCTTCGGCGCCGAGTTTAAATCTTGTTTTAGAACCATGCCTTAGTTCAATAGACACGGAGCGAGATTACATGCGTATGTCTTCTTCGGCGCCGAGTTGAAATCTTGTTTTAGAACCATGCCTTAGTTCAATAGACACGGAGCGAGATTACATGCGTCCGTCTTCTTCGGCGCCGAGTTGAAATCTTGTTTTAGAACCATGCCTTAGTTCAATAGACACGGAGCGAGATTACATGCGTCCGTCTTCTTCGGCGCCGAGTTGAAATCTTGTTTTAGAACCATGCCTTAGTTCAATAGATACGGAGCGAGATTACATGCGTCCGTCTTCTTCGGCGCCGAGTTGAAATCTTGTTTTAGAACCATGCCTTAGTTCAATAGACACGGAGCGAGATTACATGCGTCCGTCTTCTTTGGCGCCGAGTTGAAATCTTGTTTTAGAACCATGCCTTAGTTCAATAGGCACGGAGCGAGATTACATGCGTCCGTCTTCTTCGGCGCTGAGTTGAAATCTTGTTTTAGAACCATGCCTTAGTTCAATAGACACGGAGCGAGATTACATGCGTCCGTCTTCTTCGGCGCCGAGTTGAAATCTTGTTTTAGAACCATGCCTTAGTTCAATAGACACGGAGCGAGATTACATGCGCCAGTCTTCTTCGGCGCCGAGTTGAAATCTTGTTTTAGAACCATGCCTTAGTTCAATAGACACGGAGCGAGATTACATGCGTCCGTCTTCTTCGGCGCTGAGTTGAAATCTTGTTTTAGAACCATGCCTTAGTTCAATAGACACGGAGCGAGATTACATGCGTCCGTCTTCTTTGGCGCCGAGTTGAAATCTTGTTTTAGAACCATGCCTTAGTTCAATAGGCACGGAGCGAGATTACATGCGTCCGTCTTCTTCGGCGCCGAGTTGAAATCTTGTTTTAGAACCATGCCTTAGTTCAATAGACACGGAGCGAGATTACATGCGTCCGTCTTCTTCGGCGCCGAGTTGAAATCTTGTTTTAGAACCATGCCTTAGTACAATAGGCAATGAGCGAGATTACATGCGTCCGTCTTCTTCGGCGCCGAGTTGAAATCTTGTTTTAGAACCATGCCTTAGTTCAATAGGCACGGAGCGAGATTACATGCGTCCGTCTTCTTCGGCGCTGAGTTGAAATCTTGTTTTAGAACCATGCCTTAGTTCAATAGGCACGGAGCGAGATTACATGCGTCCGTCTTCTTCGGCGCTGAGTTGAAATCTTGTTTTAGAACCATGCCTTAGTTCAATAGACACGGAGCGAGATTACATGCGTCCGTCTTCTTTGGCGCCGAGTTGAAATCTTGTTTTAGAACCATGCCTTAGTTCAATAGGCACGGAGCGAGATTACATGCGCCCGTCTTCTTCGGCGCCGAGTTGAAATCTTGTTTTAGAACCATGCCTTAGTTCAATAGACACGGAGCGAGATTACATGCGTCCGTCTTCTTCGGCGCCGAGTTGAAATCTTGTTTTAGAACCATGCCTTAGTTCAATAGGCAATGAGCGAGATTACATGCGTCCGTCTTCTTCGGCGCCGAGTTGAAATCTTGTTTTAGAACCATGCCTTAGTTCAATAGGCACGGAGCGAGATTACATGCGTCCGTCTTCTTTGGCGCCGAGTTGAAATCTTGTTTTAGAACCATGCCTTAGTTCAATAGACACGGAGCGAGATTACATGCGTCTTTCTTCTTTGGCGCCGAGTTTAAATCTTGTTTTAGAACCATGCCTTAGTTCAATAGACACGGAGCGAGATTACATGCGTATGTCTTCTTCGGCGCCGAGTTGAAATCTTGTTTTAGAACCATGCCTTAGTTCAATAGGCACGGAGCGAGATTACATGCGTCCGTCTTCTTCGGCGCCGAGTTGAAATCTTGTTTTAGAACCATGCCTTAGTTCAATAGACACGGAGCGAGATTACATGCGTCCGTCTTCTTCGGCGCCGAGTTGAAATCTTGTTTTAGAACCATGCCTTAGTTCAATAGGCACGGAGCGAGATTACATGCGTCCGTCTTCTTCGGCGCCGAGTTGAAATCTTGTTTTAGAACCATGCCTTAGTTCAATAGACACGAAGCGAGATTACATGCGTCCGTCTTCTTCGGCGCCGAGTTGAAATCTTGTTTTAGAACCATGCCTTAGTTCAATAGACACGGAGCGAGATTACATGCGTCCGTCTTCTTCGGCGCCGAGTTGAAATCTTGTTTTAGAACCATGCCTTAGTTCAATAGGCAAAGAGCGAGATTACATGCGTCCGTCTTCTTCGGCGCCGAGTTGAAATCTTGTTTTAGAACCATGCCTTAGTTCAATAGGCACGGAGCGAGATTACATGCGTCCGTCTTCTTCGGCGCCGAGTTGAAATCTTGTTTTAGAACCATGCCTTAGTTCAATAGGCACGGAGCGAGATTACATGCGTCCGTCTTCTTCGGCGCTGAGTTGAAATCTTGTTTTAGAACCATGCCTTAGTTCAATAGACACGGAGCGAGATTACATGCGTCCGTCTTCTTCGGCGCCGAGTTGAAATCTTGTTTTAGAACCATGCCTTAGTTCAATAGGCAATGAGCGAGATTACATGCGTCCGTCTTCTTCGGCGCCGAGTTGAAATCTTGTTTTAGAACCATGCCTTAGTTCAATAGGCACGGAGCGAGATTACATGCGTCCGTCTTCTTCGGCGCTGAGTTTAAATCTTGTTTTAGAACCATGCCTTAGTTCAATAGTCACGGAGCGAGATTACATGCGTCCGTCTTCTTCGGCGCCGAGTTGAAATCTTGTTTTAGAACCATGCCTTAGTTCAATAGGCACGGAGCGAGATTACATGCGTCCGTCTTCTTCGGCGCCGAGTTGAAATCTTGTTTTAGAACCATGCCTTAGTTCAATAGGCAATGAGCGAGATTACATGCGTCCGTCTTCTTCGGCGCCGAGTTGAAATCTTGTTTTAGAACCATGCCTTAGTTCAATAGGCACGGAGCGAGATTACATGCGTCCGTCTTCTTCGGCGCCGAGTTGAAATCTTGTTTTAGAACCATGCCTTAGTTCAATAGGCACGGAGCGAGATTACATGCGTCCGTCTTCTTCGGCGCCGAGTTGAAATCTTGTTTTAGAACCATGCCTTAGTTCAATAGGCACGGAGCGAGATTACATGCGTCCGTCTTCTTCGGCGCTGAGTTGAAATCTTGTTTTAGAACCATGCCTTAGTTCAATAGACACGGAGCGAGATTACATGCGTCCGTCTTCTTCGGCGCCGAGTTGAAATCTTGTTTTAGAACCATGCCTTAGTTCAATAGGCAATGAGCGAGATTACATGCGTCCGTCTTCTTCGGCGCCGAGTTGAAATCTTGTTTTAGAACCATGCCTTAGTTCAATAGGCACGGAGCGAGATTACATGCGTCCGTCTTCTTCGGCGCTGAGTTTAAATCTTGTTTTAGAACCATGCCTTAGTTCAATAGTCACGGAGCGAGATTACATGCGTCCGTCTTCTTCGGCGCCGAGTTGAAATCTTGTTTTAGAACCATGCCTTAGTTCAATAGGCACGGAGCGAGATTACATGCGTCCGTCTTCTTCGGCGCCGAGTTGAAATCTTGTTTTAGAACCATGCCTTAGTTCAATAGGCAATGAGCGAGATTACATGCGTCCATCTTCTTTGGCGCCGAGTTGAAATCTTGTTTTAGAACCATGCCTTAGTTCAATAGGCACGGAGCGAGATTACATGCGTCCGTCTTCTTCGGCGCTGAGTTGAAATCTTGTTTTAGAACCATGCCTTAGTTCAATAGGCAATGAGCGAGATTACATGCGTCCGTCTTCTTCGGCGCTGAGTTGAAATCTTGTTTTAGAACCATGCCTTAGTTCAATAGACACGGAGCGAGATTACATGCGTCCGTCTTCTTCGGCGCCGAGTTGAAATCTTGTTTTAGAACCATGCCTTAGTTCAATAGACACGGAGCGAGATTACATGCGTCCGTCTTCTTCGGCGCCGAGTTGAAATCTTGTTTTAGAACCATTCCTTAGTTCAATAGACACGGAGCGAGATTACATGCGTCCGTCTTCTTCGGCGCTGATTTGAAATCTTGTTTTAGAACCATGCCTTAGTTCAATAGACACGGAGCGAGATTACATGCGTCCGTCTTCTTTGGCGCCGAGTTGAAATCTTGTTTTAGAACCATGCCTTAGTTCAATAGGCACGGAGCGAGATTACATGCGTCCGTCTTCTTCGGCGCCGAGTTGAAATCTTGTTTTAGAACCATGCCTTAGTTCAATAGACACGGAGCGAGATTACATGCGTCCGTCTTCTTCGGCGCCGACTTGAAATCTTGTTTTAGAACCATGCCTTAGTTCAATAGGCAATGAGCGAGATTACATGCGTCCGTCTTCTTCGGCGCCGAGTTGAAATCTTGTTTTAGAACCATGCCTTAGTTCAATAGGCACGGAGCGAGATTACATGCGTCCGTCTTCTTCGGCGCCGAGTTGAAATCTTGTTTTAGAACCATGCCTTAGTTCAATAGGCACGGAGCGAGATTACATGCGTCCGTCTTCTTCGGCGCCGAGTTGAAATCTTGTTTTAGAACCATGCCTTAGTTCAATAGGCACGGAGCGAGATTACATGCGTCCGTCTTCTTCGGCGCCGAGTTGAAATCTTGTTTTAGAACCATGCCTTAGTTCAATAGGCACGGAGCGAGATTACATGCGTCCGTCTTCTTCGGCGCTGAGTTGAAATCTTTTTTTAGAACCATGCCTTAGTTCAATAGACACGGAGCGAGATTACATGCGTCCGTCTTCTTCGGCGCCGAGTTGAAATCTTGTTTTAGAACCATGCCTTAGTTCAATAGGCACGGAGCGAGATTACATGCGTCCGTCTTCTTCGGCGCTGAGTTTAAATCTTGTTTTAGAACCATGCCTTAGTTCAATAGTCACGGAGCGAGATTACATGCGTCAGTCTTCTTCGGCGCCGAGTTGAAATCTTGTTTTAGAACCATGCCTTAGTTCAATAGGCACGGAGCGAGATTACATGCGTCCGTCTTCTTCGGCGCCGAGTTGAAATCTTGTTTTAGAACCATGCCTTAGTTCAATAGGCAATGAGCGAGATTACATGCGTCCGTCTTCTTCGGCGCCGAGTTGAAATCTTGTTTTAGAACCATGCCTTAGTTCAATAGGCACGGAGCGAGATTACATGCGTCCGTCTTCTTCGGCGCCGAGTTGAAATCTTGTTTTAGAACCATGCCTTAGTTCAATAGGCACGGAGCGAGATTACATGCGTCCGTCTTCTTCGGCGCTGAGTTGAAATCTTGTTTTAGAACCATGCCTTAGTTCAATAGACACGGAGCGAGATTACATGCGTCCGTCTTCTTCGGCGCCGAGTTGAAATCTTGTTTTAGAACCATGCCTTAGTTCAATAGGCAATGAGCGAGATTACATGCGTCCGTCTTCTTCGGCGCCGAGTTGAAATCTTGTTTTAGAACCATGCCTTAGTTCAATAGGCACGGAGCGAGATTACATGCGTCCGTCTTCTTCGGCGCTGAGTTTAAATCTTGTTTTAGAACCATGCCTTAGTTCAATAGTCACGGAGCGAGATTACATGCGTCCGTCTTCTTCGGCGCCGAGTTGAAATCTTGTTTTAGAACCATGCCTTAGTTCAATAGGCACGGAGCGAGATTACATGCGTCCGTCTTCTTCGGCGCCGAGTTGAAATCTTGTTTTAGAACCATGCCTTAGTTCAATAGGCAATGAGCGAGATTACATGCGTCCGTCTTCTTCGGCGCCGAGTTGAAATCTTGTTTTAGAACCATGCCTTAGTTCAATAGACACGGAGCGAGATTACATGCGTCCGTCTTCTTCGGCGCCGAGTTGAAATCTTGTTTTAGAACCATTCCTTAGTTCAATAGACACGGAGCGAGATTACATGCGTCCGTCTTCTTCGGCGCTGAGTTGAAATCTTGTTTTAGAACCATGCCTTAGTTCAATAGACACGGAGCGAGATTACATGCGTCCGTCTTCTTTGGCGCCGAGTTGAAATCTTGTTTTAGAACCATGCCTTAGTTCAATAGGCACGGAGCGAGATTACATGCGTCCGTCTTCTTCGGCGCCGAGTTGAAATCTTGTTTTAGAACCATGCCTTAGTTCAATAGACACGGAGCGAGATTACATGCGTCCGTCTTCTTCGGCGCCGACTTGAAATCTTGTTTTAGAACCATGCCTTAGTTCAATAGGCAATGAGCGAGATTACATGCGTCCGTCTTCTTCGGCGCCGAGTTGAAATCTTGTTTTAGAACCATGCCTTAGTTCAATAGGCACGGAGCGAGATTACATGCGTCCGTCTTCTTCGGCGCCGAGTTGAAATCTTGTTTTAGAACCATGCCTTAGTTCAATAGGCACGGAGCGAGATTACATGCGTCCGTCTTCTTCGGCGCCGAGTTGAAATCTTGTTTTAGAACCATGCCTTAGTTCAATAGACACGGAGCGAGATTACATGCGTCCGTCTTCTTTGGCGCCGAGTTGAAATCTTGTTTTAGAACCATGCCTTAGTTCAATAGGCACGGAGCGAGATTACATGCGCCCGTCTTCTTCGGCGCCGAGTTGAAATCTTGTTTTAGAACCATGCCTTAGTTCAATAGACACGGAGCGAGATTACATGCGTCCGTATTCTTCGGCGCCGAGTTGAAATCTTGTTTTAGAACCATGCCTTAGTTCAATAGGCAATGAGCGAGATTACATGCGTCCGTCTTCTTCGGCGCCGAGTTGAAATCTTGTTTTAGAACCATGCCTTAGTTCAATAGGCACGGAGCGAGATTACATGCGTCCGTCTTCTTCGGCGCCGAGTTGAAATCTTGTTTTAGAACCATGCCTTAGTTCAATAGACACGGAGCGAGATTACATGCGTCCGTCTTCTTCGGCGCCGAGTTGAAATCTTGTTTTAGAACCATGCCTTAGTTCAATAGGCAATGAGCGAGATTACATGCGTCCGTCTTCTTCGGCGCCGAGTTGAAATCTTGTTTTAGAACCATGCCTTAGTTCAATAGGCACGGAGCGAGATTACATGCGTCCGTCTTCTTCGGCGCCGAGTTGAAATCTTGTTTTAGAACCATGCCTTAGTTCAATAGACACGGAGCGAGATTACATGCGTCTTTCTTCTTCGGCGCCGAGTTTAAATCTTGTTTTAGAACCATGCCTTAGTTCAATAGACACGGAGCGAGATTACATGCGTATGTCTTCTTCGGCGCCGAGTTGAAATCTTGTTTTAGAACCATGCCTTAGTTCAATAGGCACGGAGCGAGATTACATGCGTCCGTCTTCTTCGGCACCGAGTTGAAATCTTGTTTTAGAACCATGCCTTAGTTCAATAGACACGGAGCGAGATTACATGCGTCCGTCTTCTTCGGCGCCGAGTTGAAATCTTGTTTTAGAACCATGCCTTAGTTCAATAGGCACGGAGCGAGATTACATGCGTCCGTCTTCTTCGGCGCCGAGTTGAAATCTTGTTTTAGAACCATGCCTTAGTTCAATAGACACGAAGCGAGATTACATGCGTTTGTCTTCTTCGGCGCCGAGTTGAAATCTTGTTTTAGAACCATGCCTTAGTTCAATAGACACGGAGCGAGATTACATGCGTCCGTCTTCTTCGGCGCTGAGTTGAAATCTTGTTTTAGAACCATGCCTTAGTTCAATAGGCACGGAGCGAGATTACATGCGTCCGTCTTCTTCGGCGCTGAGTTGAAATCTTGTTTTAGAACCATGCCTTAGTTCAATAGACATGGAGCGAGATTACATGCGTCCGTCTTCTTCGGCGCCGAGTTGAAATCTTGTTTTAGAACCATGCCTTAGTTCAATAGGCAATGAGCGAGATTACATGCGTCCGTCTTCTTCGGCGCCGAGTTGAAATCTTGTTTTAGAACCATGCCTTAGTTCAATAGGCACGGAGCGAGATTACATGCGTCCGTCTTCTTCGGCGCCGAGTTGAAATCTTGTTTTAGAACCATGCCTTAGTTCAATAGGCACGGAGCGAGATTACATGCGTCCGTCTTCTTCGGCGCTGAGTTGAAATCTTGTTTTAGAACCATGCCTTAGTTCAATAGACACGGAGCGAGATTACATGCGTCCGTCTTCTTCGGCGCCGAGTTGAAATCTTGTTTTAGAACCATGCCTTAGTTCAATAGGCAATGAGCGAGATTACATGCGTCCGTCTTCTTCGGCGCCGAGTTGAAATCTTGTTTTAGAACCATGCCTTAGTTCAATAGGCACGGAGCGAGATTACATGCGTCCGTCTTCTTCGGCGCTGAGTTTAAATCTTGTTTTAGAACCATGCCTTAGTTCAATAGACACGGAGCGAGATTACATGCGTCCGTCTTCTTCGGCGCCGAGTTGAAATCTTGTTTTAGAACCATGCCTTAGTTCAATAGGCACGGAGCGAGATTACATGCGTCCGTCTTCTTCGGCGCCGAGTTGAAATCTTGTATTAGAACCATGCCTTAGTTCAATAGGCAATGAGCGAGATTACATGCGTCCGTCTTCTTCGGCGCCGAGTTGAAATCTTGTTTTAGAACCATGCCTTAGTTCAATAGGCACGGAGCGAGATTACATGCGTCCGTCTTCTTCGGCGCCGAGTTGAAATCTTGTTTTAGAACCATGCCTTAGTTCAATAGGCACGGAGCGAGATTACATGCGTCCGTCTTCTTCGGCGCCGAGTTGAAATCTTGTTATAGAACCATGCCTTAGTTCAATAGGCAATGAGCGAGATTACATGCGTCCGTCTTCTTCGGCGCCGAGTTGAAATCTTGTTTTAGAACCATGCCTTAGTTCAATAGGCACGGAGCGAGATTACATGCGTCCGTCTTCTTCGGCGCCGAGTTGAAATCTTGTTTTAGAACCATGCCTTAGTTCAATAGGCAATGAGCGAGATTACATGCGTCCGTCTTCTTCTGCGCCGAGTTGAATTCTTGTTTTAGAACCATGCCTTAGTTCAATAGGCACGGAGCGAGATTACATGCGTCCGTCTTCTTCGGCGCCGAGTTGAAATCTTGTTTTAGAACCATGCCTTAGTTCAATAGGCAATGAGCGAGATTACATGCGTCCGTCTTCTTCGGCGCCGAGTTGAAATCTTGTTTTAGAACCATGCCTTATTTCAATAGACACGGAGCGAGATTACATGCGTCCGTCTTCTTCGGCGCTGAGTTGAAATCTTGTTTTAGAACCATGCCTTAGTTCAATAGGCAATGAGCGAGATTACATGCGTCCGTCTTCTTCGGCGCCGAGTTGAAATCTTGTTTTAGAACCATGCCTTAGTTCAATAGGCACGGAGCGAGATTACATGCGTCCGTCTTCTTCGGCGCCGAGTTGAAATCTTGTTTTAGAACCATGCCTTAGTTCAATAGGCAATGAGCGAGATTACATGCGTCCGTCTTCTTCGGCGCCGAGTTGAAATCTTGTTTTAGAACCATGCCTTAGTTCAATAGTCACGGAGCGAGATTACATGCGTCCGTCTTCTTCGGCGCCGAGTTGAAATCTTGTTTTAGAACCATGCCTTAGTTCAATAGGCAATGAGCGAGATTACATGCGTCCGTCTTCTTCGGCGCCGAGTTGAAATCTTGTTTTAGAACCATGCCTTAGTTCAATAGGCACGGAGCGAGATTACATGCGTCCGTCTTCTTCGGCGCCGAGTTGAAATCTTATTTTAGAACCATGCCTTAGTTCAATAGGCACGGAGCGAGATTACATGCGTCCGTCTTCTTCGGCGCTGAGTTGAAATCTTGTTTTAGAACCATGCCTTAGTTCAATAGACACGGAGCGAGATTACATGCGTCCGTCTTCTTCGGCGCCGAGTTGAAATCTTGTTTTAGAACCATGCCTTAGTTCAATAGACACGGAGCGAGATTACATGCGTCCGTCTTCTTCGGCGCCGAGTTGAAATCTTGTTTTAGAACCATGCCTTAGTTCAATAGACACGGAGCGAGATTACATGCGTCCGTCTTCTTCGGCGCCGAGTTGAAATCTTGTTTTAGAACCATGCCTTAGTTCAATAGGCAATGAGCGAGATTACATGCGTCCGTCTTCTTCGGCGCCGAGTTGAAATCTTGTTTTAGAACCATGCCTTAGTTCAATAGGCACGGAGCGAGATTACATGCGTCCGTCTTCTTCGGCGCTGAGTTTAAATCTTGTTTTAGAACCATGCCTTAGTTCAATAGACACGGAGCGAGATTACATGCGTCCGTCTTCTTCGGCGCCGAGTTGAAATCTTGTTTTAGAACCATGCCTTAGTTCAATAGGCAATGAGCGAGATTACATGCGTCCGTCTTCTTCGGCGCCGAGTTGAAATCTTGTTTTAGAACCATGCCTTAGTTCAATAGGCACGGAGCGAGATTACATGCGTCCGTCTTCTTCGGCGCCGAGTTGAAATCTTGTTTTAGAACCATGCCTTAGTTCAATAGGCACGGAGCGAGATTACATGCGTCCGTCTTCTTCGGCGCTGAGTTGAAATCTTGTTTTAGAACCATGCCTTAGTTCAATAGACACGGAGCGAGATTACATGCGTCCGTCTTCTTTGGCGCCGAGTTGAAATCTTGTTTTAGAACCATGCCTTAGTTCAATAGGCACGGAGCGAGATTACATGCGTCCGTCTTCTTCGGCGCCGAGTTGAAATCTTGTTTTAGAACCATGCCTTAGTTCAATAGACACGGAGCGAGATTACATGCGTCCGTCTTCTTCGGCGCCGAGTTGAAATCTTGTTTTAGAACCATGCCTTAGTTCAATAGGCAATGAGCGAGATTACATGCGTCCGTCTTCTTCGGCGCCGAGTTGAAATCTTGTTTTAGAACCATGCCTTAGTTCAATAGGCACGGAGCGAGATTACATGCGTCCGTCTTCTTCGGCGCCGAGTTGAAATCTTGTTTTAGAACCATGCCTTAGTTCAATAGGCAATGAGCGAGATTACATGCGTCCGTCTTCTTCGGCGCCGAGTTGAAATCTTGTTTTAGAACCATGCCTTAGTTCAATAGGCAATGAGCGAGATTACATGCGTCCGTCTTCTTCGGCGCCGAGTTGAAATCTTGTTTTAGAACCATGCCTTAGTTCAATAGACACGGAGCGAGATTACATGCGTCCGTCTTCTTCGGCGCCGAGTTGAAATCTTGTTTTAGAACCATGCCTTAGTTCAATAGGCACGGAGCGAGATTACATGCGTCCGTCTTCTTCGGCGCTGAGTTGAAATCTTGTTTTAGAACCATGCCTTAGTTCAATAGGCACGGAGCGAGATTACATGCGTCCGTCTTCTTCGGCGCCGAGTTGAAATCTTGTTTTAGAACCATGCCTTAGTTCAATGGACACGGAGCGAGATTACATGCGTCCGTCTTCTTCGGCGCCAGGTTGAAATCTTGTTTTAGAACCATGCCTTAGTTCAATAGGCAATGAGCGAGATTACATGCGTCCGTCTTCTTCGGCGCTGAGTTGAAATCTTGTTTTAGAACCATGCCTTAGTTCAATAGACACGGAGCGAGATTACATGCGTCCGTCTTCTTCGGCGCCAGGTTGAAATCTTGTTTTAGAACCATGCCTTAGTTCAATAGGCAATGAGCGAGATTACATGCGTCCGTCTTCTTCGGCGCTGAGTTGAAATCTTGTTTTAGAACCATGCCTTAGTTCAATAGACACGGAGCGAGATTACATGCGTCCGTCTTCTTTGGGTCCGAGTTGAAATCTTGTTTTAGAACCATGCCTTAGTTCAATAGGCACGGAGCGAGATTACATGCGTCCGTCTTCTTCGGCGCCGAGTTGAAATCTTGTTTTAGAACCATGCCTTAGTTCAATAGACACGGAGCGAGATTACATGCGTCCGTCTTCTTCTGCGCCAGGTTGAAATCTTGTTTTAGAACCATGCCTTAGTTCAATAGGCAATGAGCGAGATTACATGCGTCCGTCTTCTTCGGCGCCGAGTTGAAATCTTGTTTTAGAACCATGCCTTAGTTCAATAGGCACGGAGCGAGATTACATGCGTCCGTCTTCTTTGGCGCCGAGTTGAAATCTTGTTTTAGAACCATGCCTTAGTTCAATAGGCACGGAGCGAGATTACATGCGTCCGTCTTCTTCGGCGCTGAGTTGAAATCTTGTTTTAGAACCATGCCTTAGTTCAATAGACACGGAGCGAGATTACATGCGTCCGTCTTCTTTGGCGCCGAGTTGAAATCTTGTTTTAGAACCATGCCTTAGTTCAATAGGCACGGAGCGAGATTACATGCATCCGTCTTCTTCGGCGCCGAGTTGAAATCTTGTTTTAGAACCATGCCTTAGTTCAATAGACACGGAGCGAGATTACATGCGTCCGTCTTCTTCGGCGCCGAGTTGAAATCTTGTTTTAGAACCATGCCTTAGTTCAATAGGCAATGAGCGAGATTACATGCGTCCGTCTTCTTCGGCGCCGAGTTGAAATCTTGTTTTAGAACCATGCCTTAGTTCAATAGGCACGGAGCGAGATTACATGCGTCCGTCTTCTTCGGCGCCGAGTTGAAATCTTGTTTTAGAACCATGCCTTAGTTCAATAGGCACGGAGCGAGATTACATGCGTCCGTCTTCTTCGGCGCTGAGTTGAAATCTTGTTTTAGAACCATGCCTTAGTTCAATAGACACGGAGCGAGATTACATGCGTCCGTCTTCTTTGGCGCCGAGTTGAAATCTTGTTTTAGAACCATGCCTTAGTTCAATAGGCACGGAGCGAGATTACATGCGTCCGTCTTCTTCGGCGCCGAGTTGAAATCTTGTTTTAGAACCATGCCTTAGTTCAATAGACACGGAGCGAGATTACATGCGTCTGTCTTCTTCGGCGCCGAGTTGAAATCTTGTTTTAGAACCATGCCTTAGTTCAAAAGACAATGAGCGAGATTACATGCGTCCGTCTTCTTCGGCGCCGAGTTGAAATCTTGTTTTAGAACCATGCCTTAGTTCAATAGGCACGGAGCGAGATTACATGCGTCCGTCTTCTTCGGCGCCGAGTTGAAATCTTGTTTTAGAACCATGCCTTAGTTCAATAGGCACGGAGCGAGATTACATGCGTCCGTCTTCTTCGGCGCTGAGTTGAAATCTTGTTTTAGAACCATGCCTTAGTTCAATAGACACGGAGCGAGATTACATGCGTCCGTCTTCTTCGGCGCCGAGTTGAAATCTTGTTTTAGAACCATGCCTTAGTTCAATAGACACGGAGCGAGATTACATGCGTCCGTCTTCTTCGGCGCCGAGTTGAAATCTTGTTTTAGAACCATGCCTTAGTTCAATAGACACGGAGCGAGATTACATGCGTCCGTCTTCGTCGGCGCTGAGTTGAAATCTTGTTTTAGAACCATGCCTTAGTTCAATAGACACGGAGCGAGATTACATGCGTCCGTCTTCTTTGGCGCCGAGTTGAAATCTTGTTTTAGAACCATGCCTTAGTTCAATAGGCACGGAGCGAGATTACATGCGTCCGTCTTCTTCGGCGCCGAGTTGAAATCTTGTTTTAGAACCATGCCTTAGTTCAATAGACACGGAGCGAGATTACATGCGTCCGTCTTCTTCGGCGCCGAGTTGAAATCTTGTTTTAGAACCATGCCTTAGTTCAATAGGCAATGAGCGAGATTACATGCGTCCGTCTTCTTCGGCGCCGAGTTGAAATCTTGTTTTAGAACCATGCCTTAGTTCAATAGGCACGGAGCGAGATTACATGCGTCCGTCTTCTTCGGCGCCGAGTTGAAATCTTGTTTTAGAACCATGCCTTAGTTCAATAGGCACGGAGCGAGATTACATGCGTCCGTCTTCTTCGGCGCTGAGTTGAAATCTTGTTTTAGAACCATGCCTTAGTTCAATAGACACGGAGCGAGATTACATGCGTCCGTCTTCTTTGGCGCCGAGTTGAAATCTTGTTTTAGAACCATGCCTTAGTTCAATAGGCACGGAGCGAGATTACATGCGCCCGTCTTCTTCGGCGCCGAGTTGAAATCTTGTTTTAGAACCATGCCTTAGTTCAATAGACACGGAGCGAGATTACATGCGTCCGTCTTCTTCGGCGCCGAGTTGAAATCTTGTTTTAGAACCATGCCTTAGTTCAATAGGCAATGAGCGAGATTACATGCGTCCGTCTTCTTCGGCGCCGAGTTGAAATCTTGTTTTAGAACCATGCCTTAGTTCAATAGGCACGGAGCGAGATTACATGCGTCCGTCTTCTTCGGCGCCGAGTTGAAATCTTGTTTTAGAACCATGCCTTAGTTCAATAGACACGGAGCGAGATTACATGCGTCCGTCTTCTTCGGCGCCGAGTTGAAATCTTGTTTTAGAACCATGCCTTAGTTCAATAGGCAATGAGCGAGATTACATGCGTCCGTCTTCTTCGGCGCCGAGTTGAAATCTTGTTTTAGAACCATGCCTTAGTTCAATAGGCACGGAGCGAGATTACATGCGTCCGTCTTCTTCGGCGCCGAGTTGAAATCTTGTTTTAGAACCATGCCTTAGTTCAATAGACACGGAGCGAGATTACATGCGTCTTTCTTCTTCGGCGCCGAGTTTAAATCTTGTTTTAGAACCATGCCTTAGTTCAATAGACACGGAGCGAAATTACATGCGTATGTCTTCTTCGGCGCCGAGTTGAAATCTTGTTTTAGAACCATGCCTTAGTTCAATAGACACGGAGCGAGATTACATGCGTCCGTCTTCTTCGGCGCCGAGTTGAAATCTTGTTTTAGAACCATGCCTTAGTTCAATA
This sequence comes from Euprymna scolopes, assembly GCF_053919585.1. NCBI lineage: Eukaryota > Metazoa > Mollusca > Cephalopoda > Sepiida > Sepiolidae > Euprymna > Euprymna scolopes. Next base: position 46,494,456 of record NC_136526.1, on the reverse strand, counting down.
GACACGGAGCGAGATTACATGCGTCCGTCTTCTTCGGCGCCGAGTTGAAATCTTGTTTTAGAACCATGCCTTAGTTCAATAGATACGGAGCGAGATTACATGCGTCCGTCTTCTTCGGCGCCGAGTTGAAATCTTGTTTTAGAACCATGCCTTAGTTCAATAGACACGGAGCGAGATTACATGCGTCCGTCTTCTTCGGCGCCGAGTTGAAATCTTGTTTTAGAACCATGCCTTAGTTCAATAGGCACGGAGCGAGATTACATGCGTCCGTCTTCTTCGGCGCTGAGTTGAAATCTTGTTTTAGAACCATGCCTTAGTTCAATAGACACGGAGCGAGATTACATGCGTCCGTCTTCTCTGGCGCCGAGTTGAAATCTTGTTTTAGAACCATGCCTTAGTTCAATAGACACGGAGCGAGATTACATGCGTCCGTCTTCTTCGGCGCCGAGTTGAAATCTTGTTTTAGAACCATGCCTTAGTTCAATAGACACGGAGCGAGATTACATGCGTCCGTCTTCTTCGGCGCTGAGTTGAAATCTTGTTTTAGAACCATGCCTTAGTTCAATAGACACGGAGCGAGATTACATGCGTCCGTCTTCTTTGGCGCCGAGTTGAAATCTTGTTTTAGAACCATGCCTTAGTTCAATAGACACGGAGCGAGATTACATGCGTCCGTCTTCTTTGGCGCCGAGTTGAAATCTTGTTTTAGAACCATGCCTTAGTTCAATAGGCACGGAGCGAGATTACATGCGTCCGTCTTCTTTGGCGCCGAGTTGAAATCTTGTTTTAGAACCATGCCTTAGTTCAATAGACACGGAGCGAGATTACATGCGTCCGTCTTCTTCGGCGCCGAGTTGAAATCTTGTTTTAGAACCATGCCTTAGTTCAATAGGCAATGAGCGAGATTACATGCGTCCGTCTTCTTCGGCGCCGAGTTGAAATCTTGTTTTAGAACCATGCCTTAGTTCAATAGGCACGGAGCGAGATTACATGCGTCCGTCTTCTTCGGCGCCGAGTTGAAATCTTGTTTTAGAACCATGCCTTAGTTCAATAGACACGGAGCGAGATTACATGCGTCCGTCTTCTTTGGCGCCGAGTTGAAATCTTGTTTTAGAACCATGCCTTAGTTCAATAGGCACGGAGCGAGATTACATGCGCCCGTCTTCTTCGGCGCCGAGTTGAAATCTTGTTTTAGAACCATGCCTTAGTTCAATAGACACGGAGCGAGATTACATGCGTCCGTCTTCTTCGGCGCCGAGTTGAAATCTTGTTTTAGAACCATGCCTTAGTTCAATAGGCAATGAGCGAGATTACATGCGTCCGTCTTCTTCGGCGCCGAGTTGAAATCTTGTTTTAGAACCATGCCTTAGTTCAATAGGCACGGAGCGAGATTACATGCGTCCGTCTTCTTCGGCGCCGAGTTGAAATCTTGTTTTAGAACCATGCCTTAGTTCAATAGACACGGAGCGAGATTACATGCGTCTTTCTTCTTCGGCGCCGAGTTTAAATCTTGTTTTAGAACCATGCCTTAGTTCAATAGACACGGAGCGAGATTACATGCGTATGTCTTCTTCGGCGCCGAGTTGAAATCTTGTTTTAGAACCATGCCTTAGTTCAATAGACACGGAGCGAGATTACATGCGTCCGTCTTCTTCGGCGCCTAGTTGAAATCTTGTTTTAGAACCATGCCTTAGTTCAATAGACACGGAGCGAGATTACATGCGTCCGTCTTCTTCGGCGCCGAGTTGAAATCTTGTTTTAGAACCATGCCTTAGTTCAATAGATACGGAGCGAGATTACATGCGTCCGTCTTCTTCGGCGCCGAGTTGAAATCTTGTTTTAGAACCATGCCTTAGTTCAATAGACACGGAGCGAGATTACATGCGTCCGTCTTCTTCGGCGCCGAGTTGAAATCTTGTTTTAGAACCATGCCTTAGTTCAATAGATACGGAGCGAGATTACATGCGTCCGTCTTCTTCGCCGCCGAGTTGAAATCTTGTTTTAGAACCATGCCTTAGTTCAATAGACACGGAGCGAGATTACATGCGTCCGTCTTCTTCGGCGCCGAGTTGAAATCTTGTTTTAGAACCATGCCTTAGTTCAATAGGCAATGAGCGAGATTACATGCGTCCGTCTTCTTCGGCGCCGAGTTGAAATCTTGTTTTAGAACCATGCCTTAGTTCAATAGGCACGGAGCGAGATTACATGCGTCCGTCTTCTTCGGCGCCGAGTTGAAATCTTGTTTTAGAACCATGCCTTAGTTCAATAGACACGGAGCGAGATTACATGCGTCCGTCTTCTTCGGCGCCGAGTTGAAATCTTGTTTTAGAACCATGCCTTAGTTCAATAGGCACGGAGCGAGATTACATGCGTCCGTCTTCTTCGGCGCCGAGTTGAAATCTTGTTTTAGAACCATGCCTTAGTTCAATAGGCACGGAGCGAGATTACATGCGTCCGTCTTCTTCGGCGCCGAGTTGAAATCTTGTTTTAGAACCATGCCTTAGTTCAATAGGCACGGAGCGAGATTACATGCGTCCGTCTTCTTCGGCGCCGAGTTGAAATCTTGTTTTAGAACCATGCCTTAGTTCAATAGGCACGGAGCGAGATTACATGCGTCCGTCTTCTTCGGCGCTGAGTTGAAATCTTGTTTTAGAACCATGCCTTAGTTCAATAGACACGGAGCGAGATTACATGCGTCCGTCTTCTTTGGCGCCGAGTTGAAATCTTGTTTTAGAACCATGCCTTAGTTCAATAGGCACGGAGCGAGATTACATGCACCCGTCTTCTTCGGCGCCGAGTTGAAATCTTGTTTTAGAACCATGCCTTAGTTCAATAGACACGGAGCGAGATTACATGCGTCCGTCTTCTTCGGCGCCGAGTTGAAATCTTGTTTTAGAACCATGCCTTAGTTCAATAGGCAATGAGCGAGATTACATGCGTCCGTCTTCTTCGGCGCCGAGTTGAAATCTTGTTTTAGAACCATGCCTTAGTTCAATAGGCACGGAGCGAGATTACATGCGTTTGTCTTCTTCGGCGCCGAGTTGAAATCTTGTTTTAGAACCATGCCTTAGTTCAATAGACACGGAGCGAGATTACATGCGTCCGTCTTCTTCGGCGCCGAGTTGAAATCTTGTTTTAGAACCATGCCTTAGTTCAATAGGCAATGAGCGAGATTACATGCGTCCGTCTTCTTCGGCGCCGAGTTGAAATCTTGTTTTAGAACCATGCCTTAGTTCAATAGGCACGGAGCGAGATTACATGCGTCCGTCTTCTTCGGCGCCGAGTTGAAATCTTGTTTTAGAACCATGCCTTAGTTCAATAGACACGGAGCGAGATTACATGCGTCTTTCTTCTTCGGCGCCGAGTTTAAATCTTGTTTTAGAACCATGCCTTAGTTCAATAGACACGGAGCGAGATTACATGCGTATGTCTTCTTCGGCGCCGAGTTGAAATCTTGTTTTAGAACCATGCCTTAGTTCAATAGACACGGAGCGAGATTACATGCGTCCGTCTTCTTCGGCGCCTAGTTGAAATCTTGTTTTAGAACCATGCCTTAGTTCAATAGACACGGAGCGAGATTACATGCGTCCATCTTCTTCGGCGCCGAGTTGAAATCTTGTTTTAGAACCATGCCTTAGTTCAATAGATACGGAGCGAGATTACATGCGTCCGTCTTCTTCGGCGCCGAGTTGAAATCTTGTTTTAGAACCATGCCTTAGTTCAATAGACACGGAGCGAGATTACATGCGTCCGTCTTCTTCGGCGCCGAGTTGAAATCTTGTTTTAGAACCATGCCTTAGTTCAATAGATACGGAGCGAGATTACATGCGTCCGTCTTCTTCGCCGCCGAGTTGAAATCTTGTTTTAGAACCATGCCTTAGTTCAATAGACACGGAGCGAGATTACATGCGTCCGTCTTCTTCGGCGCCGAGTTGAAATCTTGTTTTAGAACCATGCCTTAGTTCAATAGGCAATGAGCGAGATTACATGCGTCCGTCTTCTTCGGCGCCGAGTTGAAATCTTGTTTTAGAACCATGCCTTAGTTCAATAGGCACGGAGCGAGATTACATGCGTCCGTCTTCTTCGGCGCCGAGTTGAAATCTTGTTTTAGAACCATGCCTTAGTTCAATAGACACGGAGCGAGATTACATGCGTCCGTCTTCTTCGGCGCCGAGTTGAAATCTTGTTTTAGAACCATGCCTTAGTTCAATAGGCACGGAGCGAGATTACATGCGTCCGTCTTCTTCGGCGCCGAGTTGAAATCTTGTTTTAGAACCATGCCTTAGTTCAATAGACACGGAGCGAGATTACATGCGTCCGTCTTCTTCGGCGCCGAGTTGAAATCTTGTTTTAGAACCATGCCTTAGTTCAATAGGCACGGAGCGAGATTACATGCGTCCGTCTTCTTCGGCGCCGAGTTGAAATCTTGTTTTAGAACCATGCCTTAGTTCAATAGGCAATGAGCGAGATTACATGCGTCCGTCTTCTTCGGCGCCGAGTTGAAATCTTGTTTTAGAACCATGCCTTAGTTCAATAGGCACGGAGCGAGATTACATGCGTCCGTCTTCTTCGGCGCCGAGTTGAAATTTTGTTTTAGAACCATGCCTTAGTTCAATAGACACGGAGCGAGATTACATGCGTCCGTCTTCTTCGGCGCCGAGTTGAAATCTTGTTTTAGAACCATGCCTTAGTTCAATAGGCACGGAGCGAGATTACATGCGTCCGTCTTCTTCGGCGCCGAGTTGAAATCTTGTTTTAGAACCATGCCTTAGTTCAATAGGCACGGAGCGAGATTACATGCGTCCGTCTTCTTCGGCGCCGAGTTGAAATCTTGTTTTAGAACCATGCCTTAGTTCAATAGACACGGAGCGAGATTACATGCGTCCGTCTTCTTCGGCGCCGAGTTGAAATCTTGTTTTAGAACCATGCCTTAGTTCAATAGACACGGAGCGAGATTACATGCGTCCGTCTTCTTCGGCGCCGAGTTGAAATCTTGTTTTAGAACCATGCCTTAGTTCAATAGACACGGAGCGAGATTACATGCGTCCGTCTTCTTCGGCGCCGAGTTTAAATCTTGTTTTAGAACCATGCCTTAGTTCAATAGATACGGAGCGAGATTACATGCGTCCGTCTTCTTCGGCGCCGAGTTGAAATCTTGTTTTAGAACCATGCCTTAGTTCAATAGACACGGAGCGAGATTACATGCGCCCGTCTTCTTCGGCGCCGAGTTGAAATCTTGTTTTAGAACCATGCCTTAGTTCAATAGACACGGAGCGAGATTACGAGCGTCCACCCTTTTCGGCGTCCTGTTGAAATCTGTTTTTTGAAACACAAAATTCCCGCCAATTCTTAATCCTCCTTAGCAACTGAACAACGCAATACCATTGGTTGAAATAATCGCGTGATCTACAATCACGCGGTTATCGCCCTTGCATTCTGAAATTTCTAACACACTGCCATAGGAAGGAAGAGAAAGAAATGGATACTCATTTCTTTCTTTTTTATCGGGAAATTAAGGATTGTTGCCTATTTGGACAAGTTATTACAATGAAATTCTGTCCCAAAGGACTTAATATTAACACAATAATAGCAATTAAATTCAATGTGTGTCTGTTGTCAATCTGAACTTATAACGATCTCTCTATGGCAAACAGAGAATTGATTAGTAATAAAAGGTATGACTCTACTGATGAGTCTATAAAAGGAATATACAATTATTAACTTGGTGTTTGGTCCGCACAATCCGGACACACCCAATCTTCAACGGTAACTTGTTGGTCGACCCCGACACAACTAAAATGGTACCACTCATTGCACGAGTCGCAACACAACATAGGCGTTGTTCCGTCGTTGGCGACTGAACACGTGGGGCAAAAGAAGAGGCCTCCTTCTTCCGCAAATTCTGCTAATGCAGGTTCAGGATTATGTTTTATCTCTAAAGGATAAATATTTTTTAAGGAATGAATTTGGACACACCCGTCTTTCAGCACTGAGGCCGAACGAACCTTGTTGTCCTTTCCGAACAATAATTTTACTACCCTACCAAACCTCCAGAAGGGCCGGGACTTATTAGGAGCTTTGATAAGAACAATTTCACCCTCTGATATTTTAGAGGTTTCATTTTCTGTAATGTGGGCGTCTACTTCTCTAATTGAGAGCAAGTAGTCATTATGCCAAGTATGTTTAAATTTACTGACAAATTCATCCCTCATTTCAAGGGAATGTAAGAGCGAATTTCTATTTGGAGGTTCTGGACAAGGGTTCTCTGAACCGCTAAGATTGATAAGCAAGCGGGGATGATATCCTGTCTGCAAAAAATGGTTGGGAGTCAACCCATCAAGGCCTCTATCAGAAGCTGAAATAAATGTTAGTGGCCTATCATTTATGGCCTTTTGAACATCTGAAACGGCGGTTAGGAACTCGAAATAACCGACCCTCCTCCTACCCAACAACTTGGAAAGACACTGTTTCACAGTTTTAATTAATCTCTCCCATACTCCACCTTGCCATGCAGAGTACAGGGGAATTGTATAATGAACAATAGTAGTGGATTTGAAATATTCTCTAAATTCATCAGACACAAATATGTCTGATAATATAATACCCGACGCTATGAAAGATTTAGCATTGTTGGAATACATATGAGTTGGTACACCAAATAAGTTGGTGAACCTAACAAACGCTAACAAGAAGGATCTTGCGCTCATGTCCGGTACCAATTCCAAGTGTATGGCACGTAAACTCATGCAAGTAAACAGTAGGATGTACATTTTGACATCCTCATCATTGTTTTTGACAAAAAAATGTCCAGTAAAATCCACCCCTACACATTTGAAGGGCCGGACAAAATTTACTCTATCAGAAGGCAGTTGAGACCCAGAGGGTGCTTTGTACGGTAGAGAATTAATTCTCTTACATATAACACAGTCACGGAGAACCGACTTCACCGCTTGTCTCCCTTGGGGGATCCAAAAACCCGATAGCCTCACCTTGCTAAGGGTTGAATTTGCTCCCATATGACAACAATTCTGGTGAGTACAGGACTAATACTCTTGTCCTGATCCGCCACGAAAGTACGTCCCACAAAGGACTTAGATTCTTTTGGACACATTAAGGAATAATGGTTTTTTAGACCACAATTACTGCAAGGGAAGGGGAACCCCTTAACCCCCCTGCAGCTGGACTCTGAGTGCTCACCGAGGCACCGGAGACATAATCTTAATTCTTTCGCTCGAATAATTTTAGATTCCGAATTTGGAAATTTAGAACAAACTTTTGTCAGGTGACCATCAACCTGACACAATTTACAAAATTTATTTTCGCCATTTTTGACGAAAGACTAAGAGTTATTATTACTCTGAAAGGACTTGATTTGTTTTGGCTCCGAATTCTTCGCCACAAGGGTTCCAGCATTCAACGAACCCGACATGTTTGGCGGGAATTTTTCCCACCTTGACGCATTCATTTATTCATTATTTCTCTGCGAACACTGTTCGGAAATTTAGCGAACAGAATATGAGCTATTAATCTTCCTGAGGTGGATTTATCTGTAAGAAAATCCGTGCCAAAGGAATTATCCATTTCCGTCAGTTCAAGTTTGACTCGCTGGACGAAGATTCTGATATCCCTCAAAGACGCAAAATGGTCTGGTTGTGGAATAATGTCATCGAATATTTTGTTCATAATTGCTGAAGGATTTAAATATTTTTCCTTCAGACACTCCAAAGCAGCTTCGTAATTCTCGGGAATCACATCAAACCTAGAAATAATATTAAACGCCTCTCCTGATAATTTGGATTTTAGCAATAATAATTTATCTGCATTTTTCATGTTCGCAGTACAGAATTCAAATTTCCTTAGGAACCCACGGAACTCAAACTTATTAGGAGTTGGATCCCCACGAAAGGGGGAGCACTCCAACTCCATTTTCATGGGAACAATATCCCTTGATTTCTCAATCTCTGGCTGGAGCTCAGCCAATCTATCGTGGACTCCCGCTTTAAATATTTCGAAATCCCGACATATATTTAGTCTTTCCTCATCTGGGGACTTTAAAATTAACTGATCTAATAAATCATCTATTTCAGACAATCGTTTCTCGATGTCGGAAGAAAAATTATTTATACAACGCCCACCTCCTCTCTCCTTCATCCAATCCAAAGAAGCAGTTATACGAAACTTTTTAGCTTCTATTCGACCAACAAGATTTGAATTTGCCATGTTCGAAGGACACGACACGAGAAAACAAAATGGCCGTTCCCACGAGGGGAAATAAATCAAAGGGCGCGAAAAAGATTCTCCGACGAGAACCGCTATCTGAAGGGGGTTACGTCAACAAAATTCGAAACTCTCAATGAACAAGGAATTTAAACCCATAAGAATAGTTCAGACTGACATTCGACAACACATTTCAACAATGAATCAATTATAAATTCAAGAATCAATATATAATTTTTTTTTAAACGATTACAATTATCGTAAAATATTTGAAAGGTAGTTTGTTTTTTTTATGAATTAAAACTTCAGTTTACAATTTACATGAAATAATATTTATTTTTTTTCAATGTACTTCAGTTACAATTTATTGAAGGAATATTTATTTTCAATGAATATGTTCCTTTATGGACCATTACAATTTAATATAAGAATGAATATTCAATATATTATTTTTTTTTTTCAAAGCACATGGTCTTTCAAGGACCATTACAAATTAATATAAAAATGAATATTAAATATATTATTTTTTTTAAAGGCGACACAATGAAAGGAAAAAAAATCCAAAATAATGTGGGGGGGGTCTTATGCAATAAAACGTTATTATTCATAAGAAAAGAAAATTTGAGGGGGGGGAGGGGAAGGATTTCGTTTGCAATAAAAACGGTGTAAGAAATTATCTTACCCGTTTTTGCCTATGGCAGAATGAAAGAGACTCAGAAAAAGCAACAAAGGCTCACCTTAAATCCAAGAATAATTTTATTTACAAAAGGGTAAAAAAAGAGTCCATATTGCAAAAGAGTGCCCTCTTTAGCTTCTGCCAAATGGCGAGTAGTTCTTGCCTAGAAAGGCGATGGTAGTTGTAGTTCATGCCTTGAAAGGCGACTGTAGTTTTCTTCTTGTGAAGATGCTGGTAGACTCGGCCGCTCGTAGAATTGGTTGAGGGAAGGCAGAATCTCAATAAAACAGAAGTCGCTTTTAAGGGCTAATTAACCGATTTTTATGTACAAACAAGGTGTTTTTTATCCACCAAAGACGTGCATGCATCAGCAAAAGACGTCCATACGTATGGAAAAAAAAACGTTGATTAAAGAAAAAAGTCGCCCTTGTAAAGAGTTCCAGTGCTCTAAACCATAATTCTCCAAACTGTACAGAACACACTATTTCGTTCAGCAAATAACCAAACACAAATTGCAGACAAAGCATTAGACATTAGGCTGATTCTCAAATATACTGGCATCTCACCCAGTCACACAATCTGAGGTGTTGACAACGTTGAGCATGTTTTGCCCCTCAGGTTGAGAGGTGGTGCTCTGACAGTATACCGATGCTTAGCCCATGACTAGAGGGAGGATTTAAAGCCGGTGGAACAAGCTCTATTTCTGACCTTTGCACCAGACACTTTTGCTGCATTTGACAAGTTTGTCTCTTATTGTTTGCACTGTGGACGAATACTTGTGTGACCTACAAGACCTGGCATGTCTAATTAAAGAAAACCCCTCTGACCGATGGTTCAGTTGCGCTTTGGTGTCCGGACTCCCTGATTCTGTTAGACAATAGTTGCATGGATTCTCAAGAATGAAAAACATGATCCTATAAATAATGTGTTCGAGCTCTAATGACAGAAGAGGTAGAAGTAGATGAGCCTGTTACTGTGGCGGTCGAGTGACGCAGAATTCTTCATCATAGACCCACCTTCAATCATCAACCAGCAGGATGCAGTGCAATGTCACAAGTGTGGAGGTCTCAATCACTTTGCTAGAGACTGTCAGGAGCTCGTGGACAAAGCAAGAAGAGCATTCCCTAAGATACACTGTATCTCTGCCAGCAACAAGGACATGTTGTATCAAGATGTCCAGAAAATGAGGCAAATGGTGAGAGGCCAGAACTACTCTCTTCCCACACAAACTAGAAGAAGAGCTCCCCATGATAATGTGACGTAATCCCTCATTGGGGAGCTTTAGATTCCCCCAGAGGCCCGAGGAGGGTCAAATAACTACGCTAAGATAGCTAATCGTTCCCGGGTGACGCCAAGATAACCTGAGGATGTAAAATAGAGAATATATATATTTTTTATTTCATGTCAAAATAGATATTGTTTGAAACCAGAGAAATATATTTTGCAGTGAAAGCTGATGACAGGAAACTTGAAGCATAACATTGTCTGGCCTTGGTGAACTCAAAGTCGGATGTCAGAACTTACATCTAACCTTAGGGGGTCGTGAGAATTAGTATGTCTGTAGAACTCAGATCCCAGATTCAGGAATTGCACATACGCAATTCTGGGGCTTTCCAATTTCGTGGCAAAATCTTATTGGTTGGAGAAACTTCCACCCCATCAAAACACTTCACTATATATACGACTGTTGCGCGAGAAGAAGAACAGAAGAGAAGAGTTTGGAGAGATTGCTTTTTGATTTCGGGGAGAATAGATCGTATAGAGACCACCGTTCCCTGAGGACCCGACCCTTCCTCTACCTCTTCATCCACCCGTCTGACACTGTCTGTAAAAAGATTTGAGACTTTGAAAAACTTACTAAGAACTGAATGATATTTGTAAAAACATTTGTACATAAGTTTGTGAAATTAATTCTGTAGACTAGAGTTTCACGAGTTAGTTTTTCTCCCTGCCTGCGGCTTCGATATTCGCTTTCAGCATACAGGATTCAATGTAACAACCCTCAGAGAAGGACTAGACGATACGAGCCAAGATTTCCAGATAAACAGGGGTCCTAGCCAGCTTCATCATAAAAGGTGTTACAATAAAAGTAAAATTCAATGGACAAGATCAAATAGCATTGGTGTATCCTGGCACCTCCGCATCTGTCATGAGTGGGTTGTTATGTCAAGCGAAAGTATGTAAAAAAAACTGGTGGTAAAACGAAAACTAATATAATCGGATCTCCTTCTGGAATGGACGTCATCAAGAAATATGACGACGTGCATATCGACAAAAGAGGCGAGGTATATTTTGCTGTAATGGCTCTAAGTGTAATTATAGCGCTAGAAAAACCTAACTTTTGCGTAGAGTTCGACCAATGCACCAAATCCTGGATGGTGTTGGGGAAGGGGTTCAGTAATCAGGTGCCATACAAATTATACAGCAGAGTACCAGATTATAACATCCTGGTAAAAGCTCGTGCAGAATACAATAAAGAGCTACAAGCCTGGATTGATAATGGGTGGTTGGTTCCTTACCAAGAAGAGAAATTGGGGTCCCCAAAGGGCCTGATCCCACTAATAGCAGTCATTCAACAGAACAAATAAAAGGTGAAGCTGGTGCTCGATTATCAGGAATTAAATGAGAATGTTGATCCATTTATGGCGCACGTGGATATATGCACCGAAAATTTGAGAGAATGGCGGTGAACAGGATTGAACGTATTGATGTTAGACCTTCACAAGACATACCTTCAAATACACACGCACCAATCACTGTTGCCCTATCAAACTGAACTAATCAAGGGACAAATGTATTGCCCGATATGCATGGGGTTCGGACTCAACATGGCATTGTCTATTATGCAAACAATTGTTGATGCTATTTTGATGAGGACAAGCATATACAGCAGGCAACATGTGCCTATATTGATGACGTGTATGTGGAAAAGAATGTTGTGCCTGTGATGCATCTGAAGCAGTATGTCTACAGCTTCATCTTCTCCAGCAAAGAACTGAAGAGGCTATGGGATGGTGAACGAGTGCTTGGTTTGCAGGTCTGGGGAAAGAGTAACCCTCTGTATTGGAAGAGGAAACAAAATCCTAGATGCCTTGTGTCCTCGCATAATGAAATATATTTTCATTATATGGAAGTTGGTTGGGCACTTTCCCCATAGATGGTTGGCTTTGTGTTGCCATGGCATTTATTAAGCAGAGAGCATCTGATGTCACTACTGGGTGGGATGCCTAACTGAACAATACCCTAATCACCACCATGATTGAGGAAGTTCTCACCAGAGTTCACAAAGAAACCCAGCACAGGGCAAATGGTGTGTCGATAGCCATGACCTTAGTGTATGGATTGATGCAACCTCTTTTGCTATTGTCGGCATGTCGTTCGTATATGATGAGAAAAGATGCTTGTTGTTTTTTTTTTGTTGTTTTTTTTTTACACAGTGATCACCACTTATCAAGGCCCGGAAGCCACTCAGGGATAAGGGTTATTGCAAGTACATTACGTTAGTGTGGAGATTTGATCAAGTGTTCACTTGTACTTTAGGTAGAATTGTGTATTTTTTAATGGTAAAAAAATATATATATAACAAATAAAGGTATTGTGCACTTATGCTGCTATGCTGAAATAATAACGTTATTATTTAGAAACCCATTCTTAACATGGGGAAGGTATTTTTTAACTATTCTGTACTTTCACCTTACAATTAAATAAAAAAAAGATATGGAACTCTTTTTTTTTTCACACAGTGGTCACCACTTATCAAGGCCTGGAAGCCACTCGGGGATAAGGGTTATTGCAAGTACATTACGTTAGTGTGGAGATTTGATGAAGTGTTTACTTAAGGGGGCGGTTCATTAGGAATTTGTTAACATTGGACTTGAAGACATCCAAGTTGTAGTCCGGAGGGAAGCAGGCAGACGGAACAGAGTTCCACAGGCGTGCAGTTCTAAGAAAGAAGCTTTGTTCATGGAATCTGCGTTTTGATTTAGGCACAGATATAGAGTGGGGGAAATTTTTCACAGTGGATTCAGCTAGACGGGTGTTTTTCGTGAAAGATTGGCGAGGGGGGGACGAGGGATTGGAGTTCAGACGAGCACCTGCCATGAAAATAATGATAAAACAAGGATAGGCTCGCAACATCTCTTCTGTGGGAGAGAGGTTGCAAGGTAGAGAAAAGGGCATCCCCCACTAAACCACAAAGTCTATTTTGTACTCTGTCAAGGCATGATAGACTGTTTTTGGCAGCTCCTGCCCAGATATGGCAGCAGTATTCCATCCTTGGACGTACTTGGCTTGGTTACATTTAGAAAAGGACTCCCAACATATTAACCTTGCAGAATTCTATGGCATTATTATTAAGGCAATAAACTTGGCAATTCTCTTTAAGATGACCACCTTGCTCTTCATCACTGATTCAGCTTGTGTCCGTAAACAGATCTCGGATTCCCTTATCAGCAGGGCCAGGGTATAAATCAAAGCTATAAGTGAGATGCTCATTCGACATTAGTTTCACAATGTAATAATATTAATGAAGGAATATGTGCTGTCGATGGATGCATCCCTAGTCAAATCAAAACAATGTGGATCAAATGACGAGAATGTCTCAGAGGTGGCTTAATGCTATTAACAGGAACACCGAGCCTGTACAACCTACCTGTTCCTCATCCATGAACACAGTTGGGCTTGACCAGATCAAGATTGTTCACTGACAAGGCGGTCATCCTGGTGTGAGATGAAGACTTTACTTTGTAAAAAAGATTGATCCAGGGGTTTCCAAGGCTGCTGCAAAACCATCGTCAGAGAATGTGAAAATGTCCATCAATCGATCTGTCGCGCATGCACTGGGCAGAATGTGCTTTAAAGATTACAAAAACATGACATCCAGTAGCAAAGAATATTACCCATGATACTGGGGCCCATATCTTGATGTTGATGACTGCATATATTAAGTATATGTTGAATGTTCATATTTTTAAAACTTATTTTTTTAAAATATCAAAGTAAACATACTTATTTGGAAAAAAAAAAAAAAGAATAGTTTATGGATATTCTTATTTATTATAATTAATGTCAATATTGAAATGAGACAAACAATAACTAGTGGACATTTTTTCAGAAGTGATGTGAAATCGACTGCCACTTTCTACTTCCTGTAAACTATCCCAGAATGAGCGAATATGTGTAATTGTCAAAAGATATGACTTTAAAAAACAAATTTTCTAGAAAAATGAAAATTCTAAAATTTATGAAAAATGACTTGAAAAAAAAACAAAAAAAAAACTGTGCTTATTCAAATTGGCACTTATGGCGGCAATTAAAAGTAAAAAAAGAAAAAAATACAGAAAATTGTGTATGATGTATGTACTTGTTATAGAACGAAGATGTCATGTTCCAAAAATTATGTAAATCAATCAAGTGGTAAATTTACGATTTTTAGCGATTTTATTACTAAACTGGATGAAAATGCACTGGGGGACCACCTGAAGACTTAAGAAGATTATGGGGAGGTTGAAAATAAGAAAATGTCTTTCAGAATAAACAATCCCTGACTTCCCCATGTTAAAAACGGCTTTCGAAATAAACACTCCCCAACCTCCCCATGTTAAGAACAGCTTTCCGAATAACCCTCACCTCCTGATGTTTAGAATGGCTTTTCGAATAAACACCCTTTGGAGGTTGGACAACCAGTGCACATTGACCTTAAACTGCATTGAACATAAGGCTGTCTTTTAACCTTGTGACACTTCGATTTGAGTTTTCTCCCTTATTTATTTCATTGGATTTTTTTTTTTATTACATTTTCACCCCAAACAAGGCACATTGCCATTTTGTTGTAGGGGGCTACTATCAGGGACATAAGCATCAGGGGTACTGTGTAGGGAGTTGGGCAGCAAGATGTCGGTTCACGTTGCACTTGAACTTCTGCATGTCAGTACAGTCGGGGAAGCAGGGACCCGGAAGGGAATTCCAAAGTCTAGCTGTTCTGGGGAAGAAACTACTGGAGTAGAAGGCTCTCTTGCATCTAGGGATCTCTACTGTGAAGGGGTGGGACTTAGCTGCTTGTCGGGTTTGTCGAGGGTATTTATGTCGAGGGGGCACAAGTGCTTGCAGTTCGTTAGAGCATTCACTGTTAAAGTACTTGTAGAACAGGCAAAGGGATGCAACATTTCATCGATGTGACAGAGGCTAAAGTTTAGCTGACAGTTCAGGACCTATCAGATTGGTGACTCTCTTTTGAACCTTATCAAGGAGCGAGAGACTTATGTCCGATGAAAAAACTCCAACTAACTTAGCTGTAAAATTCGATTTTATTAAATAACTCGCAGATCGCCCGGCGTTTCCCAGTCATAAATTACGCATAAATATTACATTTTAATTCATACAGAAACTGTGAGATGTGTGTGCCAGTATTATGTTTTTTTCTAAACAGTCCATTTCTTGTAAGTAAAAAAAAAAATTACTCGAGTTGAAATCAAAACCAAAACCTAAAGACAGCAAGTCAAATACGATAACAATCCAATCAGCGTGACATGCTATTTAAAAAGTGTTTTCAAACCAACTTATACTTAACATAAAGAATGGAATGTGAATCATTCATGCATGCGCAATCATGAAACAGTTAAAAAACAGAAAAAAAATCTGATGACTTTCACGTACCAATTTTCCAATTTTGAGCCCTTAGAAGCCCTTTTTTCTGTATGAAAGCATATTACAAAGTTTTCCACATATCTGAATAACCTAAACTAAACTACTAAATTTCAAATCTCTAGATTATATGGCCCAGAGGTTTATTTGGTTGGTTTATAGATGAAGAAGGGGTGAAGGAAATGAGGCCATAGAGGTCACAACAAAGAATACATTTAATTGACAATGTTTGAAATATGTAGAATCTGACTCCATGCAATTAAGGACAGACAAATATTGAAGGTTGAGAACCGGTTTTATTTATTAATGACAGTTTTAATTAGAAGAGGTAAAGTGTTCGTAGGATGTTTGTGGGTGTGTATGCATTGATAAGGAAAGAACTTTTGTAGGCTTGTATAATTTAACAAAGAATGAATGTTCGTAAGCGTACTTATCTTTTCGGACGATGGGGGTGGTAAGTGGGTGGCCGGTTGTGCTACTGTCGGTGATATGTGCCCTGGCTTTTAACTTGAGAGCGGCGACTTCTTTCCTCAACAGCTAGCAGCACGGCGTCTTTGCCTCCTATGTTTTTCTCCTTTCTTTTTTTTCCTTTTTTTCTTTGGTTTGTGTGAATTAGGCATTGGTTAGAATTGAAGGCGTTTTGGCCCATAACATGAGAGCGTAGTCGGCTTCAGTTCACTGGTGCCTTATTTCTTTTTCTTCTTCATCTCTTTAGGTCGGGTGGGAGAATCCGTCCGTGCGTTCACTGACGCAGCAGGGCGAATCTCCTCTCTCTCCTTTTTGGTCCCCTCATTTTATAGTCGCAAACCGGCTCCCAGTGACTGTGATATTTTAGGCCTTTATTTTAGGCGCGGAGCTCTGCCATTGGTTGATAATTCTTTTGTGGTTATCTTATTTTTTTCTTCCCAAGCGGAAGCGATGCGTGGAGCCATGTGCAAACGACGATTTTTTATTTTGTCTCTCATGGTGGATGCGTTAACATCAGATTGGCTGCCAATTCTCATCATGTTCCCACAATTACAACTTCGTTGAGTATATAGGTTGAGAAGTGTCCTCACACACGCACACACATTCTCGCTTTTATAGAGATACCAGAAGATGTACTCGGCGTTGCCTGGTATTAAACATAATGTTACATTTCTTCTAAAAAAAATTAAATAAAGAAAACGGAAAGAAACTGAGACATGCGCAGTCAATTATTATTTTTTCCTAAACAGTTTACTTTTTGTAAGTTAAAAAGAGAGAAAATACTCGGGCTGAGATTGAAACCAAAATCTAAAGACGATTAGTCAAGTACAATAACCATTAGGCCAGGTTAACACAATTTCCAAAAAGAGTTTTCAGACCTATTTATTTTTAACATAACAAATCTGTAATGTGAACCATTCACGCACACGCATTTGTGAAACAGTTAGCAAATAGTTGAAAATCTGACGACTTCCACATACCATTTTGCAATTTGGCTCCTTAGCAGCCCGTTTTTCTCGCTGAAAACAAATTTTAAAAAATTCTACATGTTTTAATATCCTATATACCAAATTTCAAGTCTGTAGATTAAAAATTCATTGAGTAAATAGGTTGGCACGTGTTCTCAAGCACACACACACACACACACACAAAAACACACACACACATACACACACACAAACACACGCACAAACACACACACACACAAACACACATGCACAAACACACACGCGCACAAACACACACACACAAACACACACACACACAAACACAAACATACACACGCACACACACACACACACACACACACTCAATTTTATAGATATATAGGCTACATTCGGAGGTGCTTATTCAGACTGGCTCTCATGGAAGCATTTAAAATTAAAGCAAATGCAAAAATGTCTGTATGATGTATGTACCAGTCATGGAACGGAGATGAACAATTCCAAAAATCACGTAATTTGATCAAGTATTTGTTTTTATTATTTAAGAAAATAACATTTTACTCTGTTTCGATGAAGATAAAAAAAAAAAATCACCAAAACAAGGATGGATAACGCTTCTACATAAATTGCCAAAACAATCACTGATTACCTCCCCTTATTATGGTCTCTAGTAAAACATGGCCTCGTATGTTAACTATTGGTTAAAAAAAATGGCAAATTTATTTTTCGTAAATAATAAAAAAAAAAAAAAAACTACCTGATTAATTTTTGTGACTTTTGGAATCTTCATTCCATGACAAGTAGATACAAAATAAAAGTGTTTCTTCACTTTTTTTTTATTGCTGTAAGTGCCAATCTGAATAAGCACCTTTTGGAAATATGAAATCTTCCTTCCATAACAAGTAAGTACATCAGATAGACTTTTGTGGGCATTCATGCATTACTTCCCCTGTTTTCTAGATGGTGATAGCTGATTTGGCGTCCCCGACAAAACATCTTCGAACAGATATTTTAACTGAAGGAATTTATCACATTCTTAGACGAATTATTTGTAATATTAGTATTTGTATTGTAGAGGAATATGGGCAAAGAACACCAGTTAAGATATACACCGGAGAGTTACTTCCATTGGAACACACACACAGAGTGAGTCCCGGCTTTTACCTCTCGTGAGAACTATGCCCACTTGAGAGATGAGTAGAACTCTAACCACTTCTAAAGTGAGTACCGAATTATTATTGTTCTATATTGTGATGCTACTTTATTCTTTATGTCAGTCAATTCGAAATAAATGTGTGTTTATGTACTTGTGAACTATTTGTGTTTAAGTATTTTTAGTCACAGTGAATCAATCAACCATGAGACCCCTAATACTTAAAACAGTATTATTAAAAGAAGTTTGGTGTAAGAATGATGCTTTCCTGAGAAAAATATGTTTATTTACTTTTAAGACTGTTTCACATAAAAAAAAGTTAACAGTTACAATATTAGACGATTATGAAATGATTTTTTTTAACTACTTTATTCAATTTAATAAGGGAATGAAGAACACTGAAGCTGCGTATCAACAAGTTCTGCATCTCCATCACGCATCCCCTCCCATTGTCCCATCACCGTTCCCTTCCCCCGTAAAAAGGTGTGAAACCAAATAGCTGAGAAGGGCCAAGGAGGAGGGAAAGACCGAGGAGAGAACACTGACTAGATCTCTGCTGGACAAGCGCAAAGAGAACTGAGACCTTGGGGAGGCTTATTGCCACTCAAATTCCAGTACAGACCAATGGCCGCTGCCAGCGAATAATCAACGGTGAGAGGCTGTTGTGATTACGCAAATTTATTTGCAAATGCTATCGAAGGAGGTGGAGAATGCTGGACGACTGGGGAGACTTCTTGTCACTCAGCTTTCAGGGAACAGCACAGGTTTTCAATCAGATCTATGATGACCTGTGTGAAAGCTCCATGTGAGTCAATGATAATAATAATAATACTTAAAACTTAAATAATCTATGGCATTCCAGTATATATCTCGAGGTACTCTTAAAAGTTAATAAATATGTTTTTTTTTACAGAAAATTATCATTCTTACGTCAAACTTCTTATAATAATGCAAGTACTAATAATACAAATGCTTCTAATAATTCGTCTAAGAATGCTATAAATTCCTTCAGTTAAAATATCTGTTGGAAGATTTTTCGTTGGAGACGCCAACTCAGCTATCACCACCTTGAAAACAGGAGGAGTGTACGAGCCCGTTCTAGTCTCGCACAAAAACACGCGTTCACATCTCAAGCCATTTTTCTTGCCATACATATGATGATTGCAACATCTTGTCAGACGAGTGCCACTTCCTCAGACATTTAAAATCCATGAGCCCAAATGCCTGAGGAAGTATCTATACAAATATGATGTTACAGAGTCTTAGCTTTGTACGACAGCTAAGTCTCTCTCTCGGTTCAAAATGTTGAGATCCAGCAACAAGCAAGAGCAAGATAGCCAGCAACAAATTAAACTGCAGACCAGCTTAATGCGGGTAATGGTCTTCCGCTTTATGGTTTTTTAAATCAGAGATTTGCTTCTCCTAGAAAGTTTGCCTTCACCACGGCTTACGGGAGCCCTCTCAACCCCAATACACATATACACACACACAAATATACATGGTGCTAGTTGGCCATTGACCCAGAAAAAGAATTCATTCGCCGTTTGGAAGGTCTTGTTTTTAATCCTTCAGGGAGACTAGCCGCCCTCCTCACCAAACAAGTCTGGTGGGGGAACCAGTTTAGTCGCCGGTGCCCGATCATGAGGCAGGTAGTACTGGGTTACATGGTACCAGTAGCATATAACATGACCTGACACAAATACATATACGCGCACACAAACATACACACACATGTACACACACATAGATATATTCACGTTCACGTACATATACTCACATACACGTGCATACACACACACATGCTAACGTACACACATGTGCGCACACGTACGCACACATGGGCAACGTCAATTCCCCTTTGAAGGAAATCCATACATGCACAAAAGACAACCGAAAACAACTATAAAAGCAAAAGACCTGAGCTGTTTCCTTCTTTTCGATTCAGCTTCCGAGCTGAGTGGTCGAGGACCATCCGCTCCCTTTCAGGGCACGCGCGCCTGTGTGCGTCAAGTCCCCTGCTACTATGTGTGGGGCAAGAGTCAACAGACAGTACATAAACCTGACACTCTTTCTATCTCCATGGCCTGTATTGACTCTCTCTCTCTCTCTCTCTCTCTACAACAATAGACTTTCCTTCTCACCAGTTAACAGTGAGAGACGCACGCCAAACTAAACACGTGCTGTACCCTTTTCTTTCATTTGTTTTTTCATGAAATAAATTCTAGTTTGTTTATTTCAACAAACGCGTTGCTCGTTCCTTCCTCAAAGCAATTCATTTTACCTATTTTGTACGACTGTGGATATAGATAATATATATCCACCAGTCCGCTACAGGAGTAATGCAAAAATGAAATATCACAAGATATATACAGGAATGCCCTTTTTCCGTATTTCCTTTACTTTTAATTGCCGCCAATGTGAACAAGTACAAAAAAAAAACAAGTGAAGCATGCATGGTCCCCCGTGAATGCACAGGCATAAAAAAATGCCTAAGTGCAAAATTATCCCCCCCCCCCCATTTTGCCCCAAAGTCCCCAGGGGACGTCAAATCCTGGTGAAAATAAACAAATGGTGCAATTCTATGCCTTAACATATGTAAATTTGAGTTCTGCACCATGCAATAAAAAAAAAGAAAAAATGACTAAATCCATCATTTGCCCTGTTGTGAAGGAACATAACTGGCTATACACCGGTTACAAACTGTATATATATATTGGACTGTTGCAGTCGCAGTAAGACGGATAGTCTTACGTGTTGATTATCAGACTTTCTTCCCCATACTTGTTACTATGTACTTCTATTTACCTTAGGCGAGCAGCCTTACGTTTCTGTATTATAAATAAACCCCATTACACATACCACTCGGTGTAACTCACGTTTGTCTTTATTTCCTAAGTATTTAGGAATATAACAATGGCGACGAAAGGATGTTCTTTCTCTTAACAGAGATAAATTACCGTACCAAAGACTGTGTACAATACACAAGGATTTTTGACCACGTGCGTCAATGAATTTAAAAATTTTTCCTACCTAAAGTAGCGAAAAGTACGGATTTTTCTTCGTAAAGAACTCACAAGAAATTATAGAAACATGTTCAAGGTAAAGTGGAATTTATATTTATTTTGACAAGTAAAAAAAAAAAAAAATGGTCGCAAGTTGAATTCGAAACTACACTAAAGGATTACGAGTTTCGAAAGAAAAAATATAAATACAACGACTATTGTACCATTTTATGCCACGTGGGAACGGCAGCCATATATTTTTTTTTTTTGGAAAATTAATTGTTTGTTATTGCCTTTATATAAATAATTGGAACTATTTGTCGTGGGAAGTAAGAAATATTTTGTGTATGAACTTACGTTGTTGAAAAAAAAACAAAAAAAAAAACAAAAAAGAATTATTTTACAAAGCCTGTTGAATTACTATGGATGAACTTTGTTGAAACGTGTTGTGTCTGCATATTGCTACTAATTTACGATATACGTAAATTTACGATTTTTCTTTGGAATTATTGTGTAGAATTCGAAAAGACATTTTTGTACTAGAAGCTAACATGGAACAATTAGCAGAGTTAACTAAGGCTCTAGCCCTTAGCATCCAGGAACAGACAAAAATGACTCAACAATTTTTAGCGCAACAACAACAACAACAACAAATTCAACAACAACAGCTACAGCAACAGCTGCAACAACAACAAGAAAGAACACAAAAAACTTTAGAGGCACAACAAGAACAAACAAACATACTACAACGACAAATGTCGACACAGCAAAAGAATTTAGAAAAGCTAATTCTAACGTCGACCGGGAAGAAGACTAATTTTTCTGCCGAGGGTATTTCAAATTCACTAACGGAATTTCGTTACTCCCCGGATACTGGTGTTACTTTCCCTGCATACTACAGAAGATACGAAACAATTTTTACGAAAAGATGTTTAGACTGGACCGATGAGGAAAAAGTTACCCTGCTACTACAAAAACTGGGTACTGATGAAAACACCAAGTATGCAAATCTAATTCTACCAAAAAAACCGGAGGAGGTTTCGTTCGAGGAAACAATTAGTACCTTGTCGAAAATATTTGATAAAAGGGATAGCCTATTTCACTCTAGATACAAATGTTTGAACATTCAGAAGGCAGAAGCTGAAGACTATCTAGAATATGCTTGCACTGTGAACTGTTTATGCGAATCATTTAAATTGAATGAAATTTCCGCAGACCGATTTAAATGTTTAATCTTTGTACAAGGTCTCACAGCACCAAGGGACAAAGATATACGTTCACGGATCCTAACAATTATGGAGGCGGATCCTAACATAACATTGCAAAAAGTCACTGAAGAGTGTCAACGTCTGATTAACATAAAGAAAGACAACACTCGCATTGAAGAGAAAAATATTTTTAAGGTGCAGCAAGTAAAAAGGCAAGGGACCACAAGAAAGTCCAGGTTCCAAGAACACAGGATCCTTAAAGGATACAAAGACCCAAAGCTAAAGTGTAAATGTTGTGGTAGTTTAAGACACAACAATAAGACCTGCTGGTTTAGGAACAAAATATGTTATGAATGTGGTCTCAGAGGTCACAAGGGAACATACTGTGCCCAGAAGAAAAGACAAGGGACCGATAATGTAAATACGCTTCGCATGAATAAAGAAAAAAGCTGCGAAAGACGGAAATATGTTGATGTTCGGATAAATGGACATCTGGTTACATTGCTTCTGGATAGCGGTGCAGATATTAGTATTATAAATGAAGATATATGGAAAAGGATAGGTCGACCTGAATTAACGAAAACCAGAAAGACGGCGAGAAGTGTGTGCGGCAAAAGATTAGAGTTCAAGGGAGAATTAAAATGCAAAGTGACATTCGCTAACCAGACTCATAAATCCAAAGTGTACGTCGTACCAGGAAAGAATACATGCCTGTTTGGGGTAGATTGGATTGTCCTGTTTAATTTATGGGAGAAACCCATAAATTCGTTTTGTAACGTTTTAACTGCAGAAAAAGCAAACCAAAGGGAAGACTTCCTGAAGGATTTGAAAACTGAATTTCCCAATGTTTTTGCCGAAGGACTAGGACTCTGTATTAAGACAGAGGCAAAATTTGAATTAAAGAAAAATGCCACTCCAGTATTCAAACCTAAAAGGAATGTGCCTTTTTCAGCGATGGACGCAATCGAAAAAGAGTTGGATAGACTTCAACAACTGGAAGTCATTGAAAAAGTTAACCACACAGATTGAGCAAGTCCAACCGTGTATGTAAAGAAAAAAAATAACAGAATAAGGGTCTGTGGAGATTTTTCAACGGGTTTAAATGACTGTCTATTGGACCATAATTATCCCCTTCCGTCCGCAGAAGATCTGTTCTCTAAGCTTAACGGAGGAAAAATTTTTTCTAAGATAGACCTCTCAGATGCTTACTTGCAAATTAAGATCAGCGATGAATGCTCCAAATACTTAGGCATAAATACTCATAAGGGCATTTTTAAGCTAAAGAGGCTTCCTTTTGGATTAAAGGTTGCTCCTGCTATTTTCCAGCAAATTATGGACACGATGCTGGCAGGGTTGGAATTTTCAATGGCCTACCTTGACGATATCCTAATTAAAAGTGAAAATTTGCAAGATCATAAGAAGCATGTAAAAGAAGTATTCAAAAGAATACAGGAATTTGGTTTTAAATTGAGCCCAGAAAAATGCGATTTTTTTATGAAAAAAATTAAATATCTAGGTCAAATAATCGACAAAGAGGGTCGAAGACCGGATCCACAAAGGACTGAAGCAATTGAAAAGATGCCTGCTCCAGATTCAGTGACAAAATTAAAATCGTTTTTGGGATTAGTTCAATACTATGCAATTTACATCCCTAACATACATAATTTAAGAGCTCCTCTTAACGAGTTACTGAAAAAGGGTGTTAAATGGAACTGGAATAAGGAATGTGAATCTGCTTTCCAAAATATCAAAAGATGTCTACTGTCAGACTTAGCATTGGCACATTTCAATCCAGAAAAGGAACTAATACTAGCAACGGACGCCAGTGATTACGGTGTTGGCGCTGTATTACTTCACAAGTATGAGGATGGTAGGACAAAAGCTATCGCCCATGCTTCAAGAACGTTGGTGGCAGCGGAGAAAAATTACAGCCAAATTGAAAAAGAGGCGTTGTCGATAATATTTGGAATTACAAAGTACAATCGATTTCTCCATGGACGATCTTTTATTTTGCAAACCGACCATAAACCCCTACTTACCATATTTGGATCAAAGAAAGGCATTCCCACACATACTGCGAATCGATTACAGCGATGGGCTGTAACCCTCTTAAACTATCAGTTTAAGATGGAACATGTATCCTCAAAAAAAGTTAGGACACGCAGATGCATTATCACGGTTGATCCCTAAAAGAAGCGAAAGTTTCGAAGAAACGGTAATTGCTGCGCTTAAAGACGAAAGTGAATGTACAAGTTCAATGTGTAATATGATACGTGAACTTCCGGTAACTTTCGAAAAAATAAAAAAAGAGGCAGTAAATGACATTTTCATTAAGAAAATGAAAAATCAATTGGGATGGATAAAAAAAAATAAAAAGGTAGATCAAACAACGCCTTTTTCCATCTGTGAAGATGTGCTCATGTATGGTGAGAGGATCGTAATTCCACTAACGTTACAGAGGAAAATTCTGAAGGAATTTCATACAGGTCATCCGGGCATTTCGAGAATGAAATCCCTTATGAGAGGATATGTGTACTGGCCTGGTATGGACAAGGAAGTTGAAAAATGTGTCAAGACATGCAGAGGATGTCAATTAGCAGCTCGAGATCCTCCAGTAAAAACGACGCCATGGCCAAAGACGGACCTACCCTGGTCACGTCTGCATATTGATTATGCGGGACCTATAAATGGTTATTTTTACTTGATTATTGTAGATTCTTTTTCAAAATGGCCAGAAATATTTAAGTTTAGACATCCAACAGCAAAAAACACTGTGAGTGCGCTTAATGAAATTTTTAGCCGTTTTGGAGTGCCAAAAGTGAGCGATAATGGAACAGCATTTACTGCTCATGAATTCAAAGAATTCTGTGACTCACTAAATATTCTACATATGACAACACCTGTGTACCATCCACGATCGAATGGGTTGGCCGAAAAATTTGTAGATACGTTTAAAAGGGCACTTAAGAAAAATCTTACTACGGACACAGACGAACAATGTATTCAAACATTTTTAGCAATTTACAGGGTGACACCAAATCCTAATAATAATGTCAATTCTTCCCCGGCTGAGCTAATGTTTGCAAGAAAGATAAGATCTGTCTTCGATAGGCTGCTACCAGAGAAAAAGAAAACCTTAATACCAAGTGCTTCTCCCCAGGTGAAAATGTATATTTCAAAAATTTTCAAAATGGACGAAATCAGTGGGTTGAAGGTATTATCAAAAAAAGGATTGGGAGCATGGTCTATACCATCCAAGGATTAAGTTTTGTCTGCAAAAGACACAGAAATCAAATACGTCCCAGACTGTCTCCAAATGTGGAAGAGACACCAATGGAAACATTGTGCGATATTTTTGATATACCAAAACCAGCGTGTGTACCGCAAACAATGAATATTTCGCCTGAACCGACCATACGGGCTGGACAGAAACCTTTACCCCGGGTAACGCTGACCAGAAGGAAAAGCGCAAGAAAGAGAAAAGTTACCAGGAGATTAAGCCCTGACCCTAAAAGGAAGAGGTATTTAAGCTAAAATCAGGAAGATTTCAGCTTCAGGGGGAGGTGTTGTGAAGGAACATAACTGGCTATACACCGGTTACAAACTGTATATATATATTGGACTGTTTGGCAGACAGCGGCAGACAAGCAGTCGCAGTAAGACGGATAGTCTTACGTGTTGATTATCAGACTTTCTTCCCCATACTTGTTACTATGTACTTCTATTTACCTTAGGCGAGCAGCCTTACGTTTCTGTATTATAAATAAACCCCATTACACATACCACTCGGTGTAACTCACGTTTGTCTTTATTTCCTAAGTATTTAGGAATATAACATGCCCCCTCCCCCATTTAGCCCCCAAAACCCTTAACATATTTAAATTTGAGTTCAGCACCATGCAAAACTGCTAAATAGCAGAAAATTTTGGACAAATATGGTAAAATAGTCCCCAAAATGGAGTGTTTTTATTAGCCCTAAAAGAGCTCCGGCGGCACACTCCAAAGTTATCGCAAAGTATAAACAAACAAAATTATATAGAAATCAGTTACAACTTTTCAGAAAGTTTTCAAGGCATTAATTTTTTTTAATAAGCACAAAAGTGTCAAATTTAGCCCAAAAGGCACCCCTAGAGGGGGCAACTGGAGTTTTCCTGGAAAATTCGGTCTGTTACTTTTTTACTCATATCATGTGCAAAATTTTCGAAAATTCCAAGGCGTAGTTATTTAGAAAAGTGCGGACAGAGGAACGGACAAGGGTGAATTTACAGGTCCACCGCCCTCCTTTTGTTAGGGGGGGGGGCAATAATATTTAAAACTTAAATAATTTATGGCATTTTGGTTTTTATCTCGAAGCATTCTGAAAAGTAAATAGACATATGTTTTTTACAAAAAATTATCATTCTTATGTCAAACAAATAATTAATAATTCGTGTAAAAATGTGATAAATTCCTTCAGTTATAATATCAGTTGGAAGATTTTTCGTCGGGGACGCCAAATCGGCTATCACCGTCTAGAAAACAGGGGAAGTAATGCAAAAATGAAATGTCTCAAGATATAAAATCGAAATGCCCTTTTTCCGTATTTTCTTTACTTTTAATTGCCGCCATAAGTGCCAATGTGAATAAGTTAAAAAAAAATAACAATAAAAAGAAAGAAATTTGACAAAGTTTAATATTTTCGTGATGAATGAAAATGATCATTAAAAGTTATAACCTTTAAGAAGTTGAATTGTCTCCCTTGAAATGGTTAAAAAAAAAAAAAAAGAAATACTCCAAAGCTGAAAATCACAAGTGTCTTTTTTTTTTTTTTCGGCGCTTCTACACTATTAGGACGAAATTTTGTAGTTGAGTTTTCAGAATTAAAAAAAATAAAAGCAATGGTTTCTACTGATTGTTTTTTTTTTTTTGTCAATTCAAGTAAATTATAATGTTTATGCAGTCGAAATTTTCTGAATATTACAGAATTATTGAAAAAACAACTTTAATCGTGTTACCAAGTGAAAAATTGCGCCCATCTTGCTTAAATCAAAACAGAAAATGACCTCCCTTTTGAGCTCTTCTGTGTTTTACGATCATTTTTATCAAATTCTTTTTTTTTTTTTCTTGAATAAATCATTTTCTGCCTTATCGATTTTTGTGATTTTTTGATCTTAAAATCTTTAAAAAATCGAGGAATATGTATTGGAAAATTTAAAATGGCGCCCGACTCTCTCTTGAACACGGTAAGTTTGGGAAATAAGTTAAAAATAAGCAACTATACAAAATACTGTTAGAAACCCACCGAATCAGCGTATATGATATCACAGTAACATATTGAGTGAGTTTCTAACAGTATTTTGTACAGTTTTTTTTTAATTTTTAACTCATTTTCCCAAACTTACCGTGTCCACGAGAGAGTCGTGCGCTATTTTAAATTTTCCAATACATCGGTAAACACTGTATGTTTTTTTAGCTGAATAAACATGTTACATTAAATAAAAACACTAAAAAAAATATCCAGTTGTTGGGTAGAAAAGTAACTTATCTTGCCTGTGATAACATTTATTTATTATATATCTGTTTTTTGACAACTTTTTCGAATCTATGTGTATAGTAATACAAACCCCAATTTTTATTTCTGCACCAATCCCTAATGCCCCTTTTTGGGGAACTGGACTTTCTTAACGTTAAAAACAGACCTTGTGTCTAACTTTACCCTTGTAGGGATGCAAGTAGAAACATAAAGATTATCTCCCTTGTATCAACTCTTGTCATTCCCGAACAGGATTTATTTTCCAATCTTTACTTTAAGTTAGCTTTTTATTGTTTTCATGTTCACGAAAGAAATATGTAAAAAGGGTAAGTTGAAATCGCAGAGATTGCGATCATTTTTTGAAAACATCACTAATTACTTTTTTTGACGGACCTGAACGAGCTCCCCCCCCCACCTCAGACCTAAACGATCTTTCCCCTCTTGTCATAAAATGAATTTCTTTTCACGTTTTCTTATTTATTTATTTATTTATTTTCTCTGCGGATTATCCTCGATAACAGACATCTGGCCTTCGGGTCAAGATCAAAGTGTAGTATCTGTTCTTCAGATGCTGGCTGCACTTCAATTTCTTGTTCTCTGTCAATGGAGGAGAAATCCTTCACGACTGAGACACTTTTTATTTTTGTTCCTTTTCTCCACATTAAAAAACGACCCTGGTATCTAACTCTGTCCCGTGGGGAGACATTAGGGTTTGTTTTACTGTACACATAGATTCGAAAAAGTTGTCACAAAACAAATATATAACAAATAAATGTTATCAAAGGCAAGATAAGTTTACCCAACTGGATATGTTTTTAGTGTTTATATTTAATGTAACATGTTTATTCAGCTCGAAAAACATACAGTGTTTACCGATGCATTGGAAAATTGTAAATGGCAGCCGACTTTCTTTTTAAGGCGGTAAGTTTGGGAAAATGAGTTATAAATAAAACACCAGACAAAATACTGTTAGAAACTCACTCTTGTTATGTTATCATGACATAGGCTGACATTTATTCGGCGGGTTTTTAATAGTATTTTGACTGTTTCTTTTTTTTTTTTTTTTTTTTTAATTTATAACTCCTTTTCCCAAACTTACCGACTCCGAGAGAGAGAGAGTCCGCCGCCATTTAAAATTTTCCAATACATCGGTAAACACTGTATGTTTTTCGAGCTGAATAAACATGTTACATTAAATAAAAACACTAAAAATATATCCAGTTGGATAGAAAATACCTTATCTTGTCTTTGATAACATTTATTTGTTCTATATTTGTTTGTGACAACTTTTTCGAATCTATGTGTACAGAGTAAAACAAACAGACATTGTAAATAGGAATAGACTTAACTTTTTTTATCTTAGCAGGAATTTTCTTTTCTTTTTTTTTTCTTTTTTTATTTACATCATGACTTTTATATTGTATATTTTATATTTATATATATTTTATATACAACGTTATTGTGGCACTTTTCAACATTAACGTTTGAATTTAACCCCCCCCCCAAAAAAAAACAGTTTTAAAAGTAGCGCAGTAAGCACTTTTTATTTTATTTATTTATTTTTATTTTTTTACGAAAACACTTGTGCAGTTTAATCAAGACATTAAAAAAATGAAAATATCGAAAAAGGTTTATATTGTACGACACGTATCCGTTCTGAACTGAAGATATTCGGAAAAAAAAATTCACCTAATTTGATTGAGTAGTTTTTTGGGGTTTTTTTTACAGCGGAAAAACACGTTTTATGAGAACGCGTTGAGGGCAGACATCTTGGTTTTTTTCTGGATTTTTGTTTGGAGTTTAGAAACGTCACGGGGAGATAACTCCAGTAAAAGCACCGACACTTCCTCCCCCCATCATTAGCTTTTCTTCTTAAAAATCGAACCTTTTGCTCGGTATCATAACAAATTGTTTTTTCGTTGTAAAAAAAATAAACAAAAACAAAAAAAAAAAAAACTACTTGATGAAATTAAGTGAAAAATTTTTTTTCGAAGAACTTCATTCCATAACGGATACATACAATTTAAACTCTTTTCGATATTTTCATTTTTTTAACGTCTTGATTAAACTGTAGAAGTACCAACATTTGAATTAACATAACATATTTGGCCTTCGGGACAAGATCAAAGTGTAGTATCTGTTCCGACAGATACTGCAAGCTATGACTAGCTATGACTAGCAAAGACCAGATGTGGGGGCAACCCCACATGCCTGACCTTTAACCAGCTCCCATTTCCCACCTCTCGGGAGCTGGTCCCCTTTTTCCCTTCCCCCTCCCTTCACTCCTCACATTAAAAATTGGCCTTGTGCCTAATTTGCTCGGTGGGGGAGCAAATAAATACCATCTGTTCCGGCAGATGCTGCAAAGCTATGACTAGCAAAGACTAGCAATGACTAGCAAAGACCATATGTGGGGGTAACCCCACATATCTGACCTTGGTCACTGAAGGGGCAACCCTTCATACCAACAGTTTCTAATCTGGCTCCCACTTCCCTCCTCTCGGGAGCTGGATCCCCCTTTCCCTCCCCTTTCCCCCTATCTCCACATTAAAAAACGGCCTCCTGCCTAATTTGCTCAGTGGGGAAGCAAATAAATAAAAAGTGTAGTATCTGTTCTTCAGATGCTGCATTTCAATTTCTTGTTCTCTGTAAGTGGAGGAGAAATCCTTCACGATTGAGACAATTTTTATTTTTGTTCCTTTTCTCCACGTTAAAAAACGACCCTGGTGTCTAACTCTCTCCCGTGGGGAGACATTGTGAATAGGAACATTTGAATTACTGACACCTTAATAAGGAGAGCTGATTGACCATAAATTGGGGTATCAATTTAATAAAACGTTATACCTGAAAAGTGATCCCCCACGTTAAAAGTCATTAAATGAACTTAAAATAATTTTTTTTTTTAAATCCTGCTAATATGTAAATTAAGTCTATTTTTGACGATAATCTCCAAAAAAAAAAAGAAAGGAAAACAAAACATAAGAAAATGTAAAAAGGAATTAATTTTACAACAGGGAGAGAAGAAGCGCATTCAGGCCCGAGGGGGAAAGCTCGTTCAGCCCCTCCCCCTTCTTTTTTAACTTTGAGATAAAAGTAAAAAAAAAAAAAAGAAGTGTTTTAAAAATATGTACGACGTATTTCAGTTATACGTGAACGTGCTTATATAAATTGGTACGTAAAGCGGCACCAGAAAGTCTGTACGATGTAAATATAGAATGAGGATGTCATATTCCAAACATCACATAAATTGATCACGTAGTTTTTTATTCAAGAAAATCAACGTTTTTGACTAAGCGAGACGTACTGTTTTCGTCGGCCATAATGAACCCCGATTAAATAAATAAGTTCCGTTATCTCTCAAACAAGATGGCGTGTAGCAAATCTTTGATAAAACGTCTGATAATATTTGATTTTCTTAAATACAAAAAACTACTTGATCGATTTACGTGATTTTTGGAATATGACATTTTCATGCAGTAACAAGTACGTACATTATAAAGATTTTTTTTTCAGATTTATATAGTAAAAAAGATTACTTGTGGACCATTTATAGACTTGCACCCAAAAATAAACAAAAAGCTTTAGCGTATACCTACCGCTCATGGAATGTCGTCGATCAAAACACAGTGAAATGTTATTTGGTGTTTGTGCACTAAGTGGATCAGAATTGGGGGGGGGGGATTTTTGACACCCCTAACACAAAACTGCGAATAAAATATTAAAAAACTCGTAATTTCTCTTTTAAAAGTGGATTATTTATTTTCTTTGTGGAATATATTTCCAAAATAAACTATTAAAGTTGTATGAAAAAATAATAGAAATATTATTTTTTATTTTTTAAAAAACAGTGTTTACAAAGTGCCAGCGCCTTCATGCAGCCATTTTTTTTATGTAATAAAATCAATTGAATTTTATGAGTTAAATATTTTCAATTTTTAAACTTTAAAAATCTATCAAAATTTTTCTATTGGTTCAATTTTTACAATATTTTCAGGGTCAATGTGAAATTTTATGCTCTTTCCAATAAATCGAATATAATATTTTAGACAAACGTTTTTTTTAATTTCCGCTCCCATTTTGAAATGTCTATTTAAATTTAAATAATTAATGTACTAAAGTTTTATATATCACAAATTGAAGATAAAAGATCAATAAATTGTAAATTAAAACAAACAAAAAGGAAGTGTTTTTTTTAAATTTACCTGTAAAGTCCAAAGTGTAAAACCCTTTTTTTAAACCACGTTGATTTTTTTTTTTTTTAATTGGAAGCCTATGTTCTGCTTATATTGTCCAGTAAGTCATGGACGATAACAACAATTTTTTCTATTTGATTCAATATTTTCTTTTTTTAGAGATTTAAAAAAAAAAAATTTTTACTCAACAAAAAAGAATGAAAATATAATAAATCAAAAATTTATGTATTTCTTTGAGAAAAGAAAAAAAGAAATACCTGGAGTGTTTTTTTTTTTTAAGGAATAATCTTATGAGTAAAATTTGACTATTTTTAAACTATGGGAACACATTTCTCCAGCTACAAGGCTACACGCCTAACATAAACGTGTGGCTTTTATGTCCTTTTGTTCATCCATAGTTCAAAGCAAGGAGAAAGATTACTTCCGGTTTTTCGAAAAATGCTTCCATGATCGCGCGTTTTTCAAATAGTCATTTAAAAAATTCTTTTATTTAAAAAATAAATAGAATTTAAAATATAAATATGGATAAATTCTTAACAATGAAGAATGGAACTACCCATTTAATAATATTTTTTTAGTTAAGTGATTTTTTGGAATTTATATCGATTTTTCATACTCGAAAGAAAAAAAAATTTTGTTGGTTTTCTTCAACTCTTTTTTAAAGAAAGCCGATTTAAAAAAAACAAATATTGCATAATTTGCTATTAAACCTGTTATTTTTTTAAACTTGGTCTTTGTTCCTTTAATTGAAACAAAAATTAGGGTTTGAATTACATTTTTCAAGTAGTTGTAAGCTTGTAAAAATAGGAGGTCGAATTATTCAATTTTTTCCCCCGCATTCTTAAAATCGGTTTCTGACACTGCTATTAGTGCACTTATTTATCTGCACTATTTTTAAATAGTATTTTCAAGTTTAATTAAAGTTTTACGTTACCTGTTTTTATTAAATTGTTAGGTGAAAGTACAGAATAGGTACACGACACCCTCCCGTCCCCATGTTAAGAATAGCTTTCTAAATAATGTCATTATTTCAGCACGGCTCAATAAGTGCATGAGCATCTTTTATTTTCTTGAATAAAATAAAAACTACTCAACGAGAACACTACTGTTTTTGTGTTAATAATTATTTTAAATAAAAAATAAAAATTTCAATTGTTCAAAATCTGTTTTTTCCCCCAAAGCTTATTGGGATTTTTTTTAATTACCATATTTTTCATGAACATGCTCTAAAAATGTTTCAAAATTATCTAATTTTTTCACTTTTCATGTTATAAGCCTCTCTATACAGGGCCTCATCGACATGAGACCATTTCAGTTTTCCTACTGATCCCAATATGTATTTAAAAAAAATCATATTATAATAATAAATTGCAAAGTTCAAGCCAAAATAAAAAAATATCCATAAAAAAACAAAAAAACAAAAACAATCCGAACAAGCCAAAAAAAAAGCCATAATAAATAAGAAAAATTAGGCCCTCCCTAAGTCGAACTGCGTACAACATCGGAGCCGATACGTATTTCGCTAGAGCGGTAACACTCGTGTACGTCCAACCCTTTTTTTTTTTTATTAAATTGTTAGGTGGAAGTACAGAATAGTTACAAAACGCCCCTTCCCTCCCAATTTTAAGAATTGCTTTCTAAATAATAAAGTAACGGTAACATAGGTGCATGATTATCTTTCTTTCTCTGAGGCAATCTTGAAGTTTAACTCATTGTTCTGAGGGAGGTAAATCTATTTTACTAAGAGATTCGTTCATATTTTTCTATGAGAATTTAGGGCGCTAACACTTTATTTAATCGCTAAAATTTTACTTTAAGGCCAGTCTCGCGTTCGTATAGAAAAAAATATTTTTTTTTTTAGATTTTGGTGTGCTAAAAATGAATCGGCAAACCGTTTCTGTCGCAAAAAAAATAGTTTTCATGATATGAAGAAATTACTTTTTCGAAAGGTGGGTGATCACTTTTCCATGTAAATTTAACTTAAGATGAGCACCCACTTTCTGGTCACCAGAGAGAGGGGGGCATTTATTTGCGTGTTTATTGGCTAAAAGTTTTTTTTTTCGATTTCTTTTTCTGTTTTCATCTTTCAATAAAGACATGAGGAAATTAAAAGAAAAGTAAAATCAGTATTATTTTACTTTAAGGCCCGTCTCACCTTCGTATAGAAAAAAATGTTTTTTTTGTAGATTTAAAATTTTAAAAGAATATGGTAACCGTTTCCATCGCAATTTTACCATTTGCATGGTATTAACCCCTGAACTCTGAGACTATTTTCCATTTCACAGCCTAGCCTTCATTTACACCATGCACAAGCATAAACGGACTGTTAAATGTGCACTCGCGTACCAAACTGCCTTGTCACAGTGTAGTATTGGCGAAAATTTAAAATTAGATGAAAAACAAGTAGTTTTCCACATGTAGTTCTATATGTTATCATGGGTGGCCATTTTTGTACACACATATTTTTTATGCCTATTTTATTTGCTAGACTTTCTGAATGTATCCATGAAGCATAATTCAATAGTTTTCACATTGCTTTCAATATTATGAACAGTGTAAAGTATGGTACAACATAACTTGGCAAAAACAAAATTTCTTTGGACTTTTGGCCAGGAGCAAAGTG
The DNA here is from genome assembly GCF_053919585.1 of Euprymna scolopes. NCBI lineage: Eukaryota > Metazoa > Mollusca > Cephalopoda > Sepiida > Sepiolidae > Euprymna > Euprymna scolopes. The sequence continues at coordinate 46,459,818 of NC_136526.1, read as the reverse complement.
TAGTATATGTTCTGATACTACACTTGATCTTTTCTGACCTCGATGAATGGAGGAGAAATCCTTCTAGATTGTGACAATTTTTATTTTTGTTCTCATCCAGAGTGCCCTTTCTTGGGTAGCTGGATTTTCCCCACATTAAAAACCGACCTTGTGTCTATCTCCGCCCTCATGGGGAGCCAAATAAATAGGACCATAACTTGACCAATAGAAATAAATCAGCAGCAGTAGACTATTTTCTTGAGTCAAGATTCCAATATTTTCTGGCAGCCTGCAATCTGTCTCTAATTTTTGTAGTTTTAAGGATATATATATATATATATATATATATATATATATATATAACCAAAGAAACAATGGATACCCCATGTAACATTCATATATGTAGAAACTTCTTACTCTCTAGAATAATATATGTAAATCTTTCTTTCTCTGTAGATGAATATTAGTAGATCCTTGCTTCTCTGTAAATGAATGTATGTAGATTCTTCCTTCTCTGTAGATGAATTTTTGTAGATATTTCCTTCTCTGTAGATGAATATTTATAGATCCTTCCTTCTCTGTAGATTAATTTATGTAGATAATTATGTTTGAGTATAAATACTTTTTCTGTAGATGAATGTACATCCTTCTCAGTAGATGAATGTTTGTAGATCCTTCCTTCTCTGTAGATGAATGTTTGTAGATCCTTCCTTCTCTGTAGATGAATGTTTGTAGATCCTTCCTTCTCTGTAGATGAATGTTTGTAGATCCTTCCTTCTCTGTAGATGAATGTTTGTAGATCCTTCCTTCTCTGTAGATGAATGTTTGTAGATCCTTCCTTCTCTGTAGATGAATGTTTGTAGATCCTTCCTTCTCTGTAGATGAATGTTTGTAGATCCTTCCTTCTCTGTAGATGAATGTTTGTAGATCCTTCCTTCTCTGTAGATGAATGTGTGTAGATCCTTCTCTGTAGATGAATGTTTGTAGATTCTTCCTTCTCTGTAGATGAATGTTTGTAGATCCTTCCTTCTCTGTAGATGAATGTTTGTAGATTCTTCCTTCTCTGTAGATGAATGTTTGTAGATTCTTCCTTCTCTGTAGATAAATGTATGTGGATGCTTCCTTTTCTATAGATAAATGTTTGAAGATTCTTCTTTCTCTGTAGATGAATGTTTATAGATCCTTCTTTCTCTACCGATAAATGTATGTGGATCCTTTTTTTCGCTGTAGATGAATGTTTGTAGTTCCTTTTTTCTTTATAGATGAATGTATGTGGATCCGTTTTTCTCTGTAAATGAATATTTGTAGATCCTTTGTTCTCTGTAGATGAATGTTTGTAGACTCTTCTTTCACTATAGATGGATGTTTGTAGATCCATCTATCTGTAGTTGAATGTTTGTGGATTATTCCTTCTCTGTAGATGAATGTTTGTAGATCCTTCTTTGTAGATGAATGTTTGTAGACCCTTTCTTCTCTGTAGATGAATGTTTGTAGATCCTTCCTTCTCTGTAGATGAATGCAGATTATTTCACTGTAGATGAATGTTTGTCTCTGTAGATGAATGTTTGTAGATCCTTGTTTCTCTGTAGATGAAGGTATGTAGATCCTTCCTTCTCTGTAGATGTATATTTGTAGATTCTTCTTTCTCTGTAGATGAATGTTTGTTGTTTCTACTTTCTCTGTAGATGAATGTATGTGGATCCTTTTTTCTCTGTAGATGAATGTTTGTAGCTCCTTCCTTCTCTGTAATTAAATGTTCGTAGGTTATTCTTTCTTTTCAGATGAATGTTTGTAGATCCTTCTTTCTTTGTAGATGTTAATTCTTTTTTCTCTGCAGATGAATGTTTGTAGATTCTTCCTTCTCTGTAGATGTTTGTAGATCCTTTTTTTTTCTTTGTAGATTAATTTATGTAGATAATTATGTCTGAGTAAATTAATATATATAAATTCAAAATTTTTTTCGGTAGATTAATATATGTGGATCCTTCTTTCTCGTCTTGGATAAAAATGTAATGACTATTACAACATTACTTGAATTTGCATCTTTATCTTCTATATATAAAAGTGAAAATGTATGTATGTTTGTATGTGTGTGTTCGCTTTTTCTGTATGTCTACAAAAGGCTTCTTTCAGAGAAGCGGTCGCTCGCCTAACAACTTTTTAAAACTTTTTATATCACATATAAATTTTAATATCTCACAGTTAACAACGAAGCTCGCCTGTTTATTTAATTTGCTCGATTTCAGGAAGATAAATATTCAACATTTGTCGCTCGCCGCATGTGGGTTAGTCTTTTTACTATAACATCTTGGGAAAATAAAAATCCCGCAGTCAAACTTGACCTCATTAACTCATTAAAATGGGTACCTGCCAAATTCAAGTAATTAAATAAATTCAAACGTGTTTCCGTTAGCATCTCGCGGTAGGGCAATCGTTAACGTTGCACTTTTTTTTTCACACTTTAATTTACAACTTTGCCTAAACGGTTTGGGTTCGATCCTCATACTTACTTTTTTTTTAATCCCCCCCACCTCCAAACACCCGGGCAATGCCGGGTACCCCCCGCTAGTCTTCTATATATATAAAAGGCAAAATGTGTGTGACCATTTTGTGTATTTAAGCCAATGGTCCCGGTATCGTTACTATCACTTAGAACTGTTTATATAGCCCCTAGATAATAATATCTAGGAGTTGGGAATGCGGGTCGCCTCTAGATTTATTTACGTCGATTTTTATGAGATTCGCGCTATTTCGCTCTGTCGCCTGTTTGTCCTGCTTTTTAGTATAAATAAAGTGAAACTAAATTCAAACGGTGTCTTCTCGGCATTGCGCCAGGAAACGTCCAGAAGCAATCAGCTTTGATCAATGTGGGGCCAAACTCCTGGTTTCCCCCTCCCCAACATGTTGGGGAAAAACCAGTCAAAGTTGGGTAAACAAACCCAACAAAAGGTGAAGTCCGCTACTTCTATTTGACCTCATTAATCAGGTCAAATAGAAACAGCAGAGTTAACTTTTATTGCACTCACGTGTCAATTCTGTTTTTAATAGTTAAATAAATAAATTCAAACGTGTTTTCGTTGTATGCCGCGGTGGCCCAGTGGTTAACGTCGCAGGTTTTTTTTTCACACTTTAATTTCCAACTTTGCCTCCAGGGTTCGGGTTCGATCCTCATACTCACCTACCAAAACTATTTTTTTATATTTTACCCCCCCCCCCGAGTTTGGATTTACCCAAAACCACACACACCTCCAAACACCCGGGCAACGCTGGGTACCCCATGCTTGTTTAATCTAAAAGAAAGTAAATTATTCTGTCTGTCCAACTAAAATGTAGCGTCTAGCAAAAATTATACAAGCAAACCATTCATATTTCGCTTTAGTATCATGTAAAACAATCGTGTGTGTGCGTGTGTGTGTACATGCGTGTGTGTGTGTGTGTGTGTTGTTTTGTTTGTATCGTCGTGACCTGGTTTGGGTAAAAAAAAATTACTGTAATTTTCTATTGGTCTCATCAGGACTCAAATAAGTAAGCATGCAGTCAGAATATTTTTGTTTTAAATAATTTAAGAAATGAATAGAAATAACTCCATAGATTTTTTTGAAAGTTATTTTCACTGAACCAGTAAAAACTGCAAATTATTGAAACTGGAAAATAAGAATGAAAATGCTATTATAATAAATCAGGAGTGAGAACAGAAAGAGAAACAGTTCATTATTCATCCTCAATCATGGCAGTACTAATTAAACACCACTATATCAACTTAGTTGGTGTGGATTTTTTTATAACGGATGTGTGTATATTTTTTAGCGTTATGTTTGTTAAAAGAGCGATTTATGTTAGGGTTTGTGTTCCTTGAATAAAAGCGCTGGTTGAGTTTGAATAAAATGAATACATATTAGATACGTTTGAAGCCAAAACAACGCATTATTACAAAATAAACATATTTATTTTGTTTGAAATTTATATTATATATTACAATATAAATTTTAAACAAAATAAATATCTGTTTATTTTGTAATAATGCATTGTTTTAGCTTCAAACGTATCTAATATGTATTTATTTTATTCAAACTCAACCAGCGCTTCTATTCAAGAAACACAAACCCTAATGTGAATTCCGGCTGACCAATGCACCATTCTCGCATTTGGAAAGACTACCATAAGAATAACAAATGGACTTCTACTGATTCTATGCTCCAACAACAACATGGCAAAAATAAAAAAGAAGATATACTGAAGATGAAGTATATCTTCGAAATATATTTATAAATTTCAATATAAATTTCAAACAAAATAAATGTCTGTTTAGTTTGTAATAATGCGTGTTTTTTTTGGCTTCAAATGTATCTAATACATATTTATTTCAGCAATTTATGTTTTGTGAATCATGTGCAAAAGTCGGTTTTGGAGCAAAGTAACATAAAACAATAAACGATAATGAAGAAGGAAAGAAACCCAGTAATGTTGAAATTTATGGTGAAGCAAGGGTCGCCTAATCATTAACCAAGACAATGTATTTATGTATTAATTTGGAGATCCTAATGATCCATCTTCTAAAAATGACTTCATTTTTTTTTTTTTTTATTATGGTGGCTTTGGGGGGAAGAGAAATTATTTCATATATGGGGTACAATACTTGTCGAGATTATATTAAACTAGCAGGGGTGCCTGGGGTTGCTCGGGTGTTTGGAGGTGTATGCTGTGCAAAAAAAGCAAAAAAACAAAAAAAATGGTTAATTTTTTAAAATTTGACCCCTATTATGACCCCTTAAAATTTATTGTTTCGGGCTCAAATCACTTTATTAAGTTAGATCCAGGTTCAAGGAACCTATATCTAAAATTTCAAGTGTCTAGACCAAGTGTCGGAGGAGTTTGGTAGAGTTCTTAAAGGTCAAATCGTTGAAATTTGACCCCTTAACAGCCAAATTTCTGGCTGACACCCGTCACATCGATTTTCCCAAATCTCAGTACCCGGTATTTCAAATTTCGAGTCTATAGACTAAAAATTGACAGAGTTATTGCGTTGGGAAATGTACACAGACAGACAGACAGACATGTTCACTTTTATAGATATATATAGATTGTTTCATATATGTATTTCCTTTACCCCTCCAAGGCTAGGTAAAATTATTTTAAATATGTGTTGTACATTACCCGTCCTAGTGAAGGTAAAATTGTTCCATATATGTGCTGTAAATTACCTATCCTAGACAAGGTACAATTATTTCATACATGTGTAATACCCGTCCGAGGGTAGGTAAAATATTCTTCTGGTCGAGATAGCAAATGATATATAGACATAAAAAAATTCATCTATCCTAAGAGTAATAGGTATGTTCAAAAGTATCTTCATTTTTCTCATTGTTATTTTAAAGTCCTGAGCAGCGCTGGGTAGCTCTGCTAGTAAAATAACAAACTAAAAAATAAGTGAAAAGAACATAAGGCCATTTTGATGCTTTGTATAAAGTCTTTTTTGTTTCTTTAATGAATAGTGAAGTGGTTTTGAAACCTATAAAAATATCAATTCATGCAAGTGTTGCTTATTGCAAATCATGTTTTTGTGTTTTTAATTAAGCCTATTCAAAACGATAAAGAAATCTTTTTTTTTTTTACTTAGGCGTCACCACTTATCAAGACCGATAGGTCACTCAAGGATAAGGGTTAAAGAGTGTAGAGTAGTCAAAAGGACAATATAGTAATCGATAGTAATGGAAGTTTGGTAAATTTGTTAACTTAAGTGGAACGGCTCATCAGAAACTGGTTCACGTTGGACTTGAAGACAACCATATTATAGACAGCAGGAAAGAAGGAAAACGGAAGACAATTCCACAGGCATGCAGTTCTAAGAAAGAAGCTTTGATCATGGAATCTATGTTTAGGTTTAGGCACAGATAAAGAGTGGGGGGGAATTATTGATAGTGTTTTCAGCTAGACGAGTGTTTCTTGTGAAAGTTTGGCAAAGGGGGGGACCATAGATTGAAGCTCAGTCGAACACCTTCCATGAAAATAACGATAAAGCAGAGACAAACTCACAACATCTCTTCTGTGAGATAGAGGTTGCAGCGAAGAGAAAAGGACATCTCCCACCAGGCCACAAAGTCTATTTTGAACCCTATCAAGGCAGGACAAGTCTTTTCTAGCAGCTCCTGCCCATATGTGGCAACAGTATTCCATCCTTGGACGTATCTGGCTCTTATATGGAAATGAAACTAATTTAAAACTTGCCCGACAGAATTTATAGTTCATGTGTATTTTGTAAATGTTACATCCCTTTTTTGAGGGATTGATTCAGCATTTTAGACATGATCCCATCCTTTGAGACAGAAATTTGTTCATTGCAGATCACGTAAAATGCACCAATCAAGGAATATTTGTTTTTTCTTTTTTTTATACCTCTCAGGATTCTATTACACGGGAACTGGTTTTCCAACCTTTCAGGCTTTTTCCACATCTCGCTGTTAGAGATGAAACAACTAAATGCCAGCATTTTTTTAGAGAAAGTTTAAAATATATCGAGAGTTTTTTTTTTTAATTATTATTACATTTTCACCCCAAACAACGCACATTGCAACTTTGATGTAGGGGGCTACTATCAGGGACATAAGCTACAGGGGTACTATGTGGGGAGTTGGGCAGCAAGATGTCAGTTCACATTACACTTGAACTTCTGCATGTCAGTACAGTTAGGGAAGCAGGAACCCAGAAGGGAATTCCAAAGTCTAGCGGTTCTGGGGAAGAAACTACTGGAGTAGAAGGCTCTCTTACATCTAGGGATCTCTACTGTAAAGGGGTGAGATTTTTATGCTTGTCGGATTTGTCGGGGATATTTACATCGAGGGGGTACAAGTGCTTGCAGTTCGTCAGAGCATTCGCCGTTAAAGAACTTGTAGAACAGGCAGAGGGATGCAACATTTCGTCGATGGGACAGAGGCTGAAGTTTAGATGACAGTTCAGGACCTATCAGGTTGGCGACTCTCTTTTGAACCTTGTCTAGGAGAGAGAGAGACTAGTAGCAGATGCACCAGCCCAAATATGACAACAATACTCCTTACATGGGCGAATGGTGGCCTTATAGAGGTACAGGATACTTTCGGGCGTTAGTAGCTTTCTAGCACGGTAGAGAGAACCTACCTTTTTCACAGCGGTCCTGACAATGCTCTCAATGTAATTGTTCCAACTCATGTTTCCTGTGAATGTTAGGCAGAGGAGTTTAAAAGATGTACTTTCAGATAAAGAGTCTTTGGCCATTGCTATTGATGGTAGAGAAGATTTCTTGTAGTTATTGACAAAAACAAGCTTAGTCTTGGCAGCATTGAATGTGACCATCCATTTTTGAGAGTATACACTTTGCAAAGAATAAGAAGGAACGTTAAATATTGAATGATCTAATACTTGGAAGCATGATATCATGACGGCAAAATAGATAGTACACTAACCCCCACACATGCACAAACAAGTTAATCCCGAGAGGATGGTTTTGTGAGGAATGAACATATATACTACACAGACTTAAATAAGCATAAACCATTTTAATGTTAATATAGTTAGGATAGGCGAAGGAAAAATGTTCACATTTAACCATCAAAATATTATTAAAACCAACGGCAAGTTTTATTGTTCACATGAAATGCCAAAATGAATATTGGACAGCTTTATTGGTTTGCATTTAAAAGTGAAAAATGTTCTTATTTTAAACTTAGGTAAAACAACCATTTATCTTCTGTGAATTATTAACAATCATTGGTTTTGACACGAAATAATATTTTTATAAATCTAACGTGAAAAAAAATATGCCGCCATTTTGATTTTTATTATAAAGTCTCTTTCTTTATTTAACAGATAGTCAAGTTGTTTGGAAACCAGTAAAAATATCAATTTGTTCAAGAGATGATTACTGCAAGCCATACATTTTTGTGTAATCAAAATAGTGAGTCAAGAAATGGATGCCAAACAGTATTCATATAAACTTGCCTGTGTTCATTTGCAAATACACTTGATTGTGAAACCATTTGGATGTTGATTGTGCAGTCTATTTTTTTTTTATCTTAATTAAGTCGTTTGGAAACCAATAGCTGATATTATTGTAAAGAAAACATTTTTTGTGTGTTTTTGATAAAGCCAAATAAAACGATGAATCAAAGAAACAGATGTCAAACAATATTCATTGTAAATCTTTCCCTTTGTTTTTGCAAATGTACTTGATTGTGAAAAAAGCCCACTATATCAATTTATTCAAATTGCTTGGAAATCAGTAACTATCAGTTTGTTAAAGTGCTGATTATTGCAAAACAGTTTTTTGATGGCTTACTATGAGTAAATGAAGAGATGCCAAACAATGCTATGATTTGCAACCAAAAAGAATTTGAAATACATTTGCAAACACAATTGATTGGGGAAGAAAGACCACAATTTTAACTTAGATAATCAATTGCCTGTAAACCATTAACTAAAGCCTAATAAAAATGATTATTTAAAAACAAATGGTGAACAGTATTCATACAGAACTTACCCATGTTCATTTAAGATCAAAAAGAACTTGAAATGACATTTGTAAACACACTTGAAAAAAGTCCAGAATATCGACTTGGTCAAGTTGCTTGGAAATCAGTAGATATCAATCTGCTCAAGTGCTGATTCTTGCAAAACGATTAATAAAAAAAATCATGAGTCAAGGAATGAATGTCAAACAATATTCATGCAAATCTTGTCCATCTTCATTTGCGACCGAAAAGAACCTGAAAAGACATTTGCAAACGCACTTGCTTGTGAAACCATATCCATGCGAGATTTGCGAAAGCAGTTTTTCCCTCAAGATGAACCTTAAACGACACATGAGTGTACACAGCGGAGAAAAACCGCACACATGCACGATTTGTGGCGCTCGCTTTGCTTTGAAGATGAACTTGAAACGCCACATGTGCGTGCACGGCGGCGTGAAACGGTTTTCCTGTGAGGTTTGTGGCGTGGCCTTTCTTCGGAAAAGCGGCTTGCAGACGCACATTCGCACACACACGGGCGAGAGGCCTTACATTTGTGAAATTTGCAAATCGGCTTTTTCGCAGATTTCGACATTAAAAATCCATCGCCGAAGACATACGGGAGAGAGACCCTATTCTTGCGATCTCTGTAGCTCGGCATTTCCAAGCAGCTCGCTTTTAAAGGAACACAGTAGAACACACACGGGCGAAAAGCCATACGTTTGCAATGAATGCGCGTGTGCATTTGCGCAGAGTTCAAGCTTAAAGCGTCATAAGCTTGCGCACACTGGTGAAAAACCTTATACTCGAAAATTTCTCGGACCTCCCATTTTGCACGCATCAAAATTAACACCGTCAATAGGTAAACAAGCACCCGAAAAATCTTCTGTTGACGAGAATTGTGAATCTGTTGAAACTGCTATATCTACATTGAACCAACATATGCACGTGGCTAAAAAGTCTTTGGTCAACAAGAATTGTGAATCTCTCGAGACAGCTGTATCTATGTCAAACCAACATACGCAAACATCTAAAAAATCTTTGGTTATTGAGAATTGTGAATCAACTGCAAAATCTTTGGTTGATAAAAATTGTGAATCTGTCGGAAGATCTTTGTCTACTTCAGACCAGCATATGCAAGCAGTTGAAGCATCTTCGGGTGACAAGAATTCTGAATCTGTCAAAACAACCTTATCTACTTTAAACCAGCATATGCAAGCGCTTGAAGCATCATTTGTTGATAAAAATTATGAATCTGTTGAAACAGTTATATCTACTTCAAACCAGCAGATGCAAGCGACTGAAACATCGTTGCCTGATGAGACTTGTGAATCCATAGAAACGGCTATATCTGCATTAAACCAACATATGCAAACACCTGTAAAACCTTTGGTTGACGATGAATGTGAATCTGTCAAGACAGCTATATCAAGTTTAGACCAACATATGCAAGCTGCGGCTCATAAAAAACATCCGTGCGAAGTTTGTGGGTCCACATTTTCAACATCGTCCTCCCTAAAAAAGCATATTCGAACACACACAGGAGAGAAACCATATTCATGTGACATTTGTGCGTCGTCGTTTACGGTGCAGTCGAACTTAAAGATACACAAGCGGATTCACAGTGGAGAGAAGCCATACGATTGTGACGTGTGCAATGCTGCGTTCACGTGCAGCTCGCACTTGAAACGTCACATGCGCATTCACACGGGAGAGAAATCCTATGCATGTCACTTTTGTGGCGCAGCATTCTCACGGAAGACGTCTTTGAATGAACATATGCAAGCCCACACAGGACAAAAGGCCCATGCCTGCACGGAGTGTGGACAAACATTCTCAAGGGGCTTTAACCTAAATCGACACATGCAGATTCACACTGGCGTTAAACCGTTTACGTGTGAGATCTGCAAAAATTCCTTTTCGCAGCAATCACATTTAAAAAAACACATACAATCACATAACGGAGAGAAATTGTTTACATGTGAACTATGCGCGGTCCCTTTTACACGAAGTCCGCATTTGAGCAGACACCTGGAAAAACATGTGAAAGATGCTTTACAATGCTAACTTTATGATTTTACGTGTTTTCCCTTTGAATAAAGACAAAATATGAAATCTAATCAAATTATTTATATTCATAAAGTAAAATAATGTATATTTTGTTGATGTTAACTCCTGACCCAGGTGAATAAACTGTGTGAAAAATGCACTTTTGTTTTCTAAAAGATTGCATGAATTTTATTTGAATTATTGTTTTTATTTTTAATGTCCATTTTACGAGATGTCTTCAATAAGTTTCAGACTTTCCGTACAGGCATTTATAATTATCGTAGAGTCTTGAAAATCCAGTATGTTATTCCTATACATTTTATGAGATGACCGGCCCATTTTTACGATTTCAGGTTTAAATGACCAGCTACAGCAGGAATTGGAATACACCCTACTAAAGCCTTATTGTCACAGCTGGCGAATTTCAAAAAATGCAATCTGGACGTGAGGACATTTTAGAAGAACGATATGCAATAAAATTCTGTTTTAATCTTCGAAAAAAAAAATGCAACAGAAACTCATGGTCACTTTTACACAAAGTTTGCATTTGAGCAGACACCTGGAAAAACATGTAAAAGATGCTTTACAATGTTAACTTTATGATTTTACGTGTTTTCCCTTTGAATAAAAACAAAATATGAAATCTAATCAAATAATTTATATTCATAAAGTAAAATAATGTATATTTTGTTGATGTTAACTCCTGACCCAGGTGAATAAACTGTGTGAAAAATGCACTTGTTAAATTTTTTTGATCGATAATGAGGATATGGCTACAAGAGTTTACACAATCTTATTTATAACTATGGGTTAGGACAATCAACTAATGAGAAGCTTCTGACCTTATTATAAAAATAACGAATTTTGGATGACAGTCAGTCTCCGTTTTGAAATGACTGAACCACTACTGATCCAGAATACATTGATTCTTCGCCGCCATCTTTGTTCTTAGGAATTACTCAACACTCAAGATCGTGATTGCCTTGATTCTCCACCATCTTTGTTCAACATAAGACCTCAACATCTAACAATGATTCAGACTGCTTTGGAACCATGTTACATTGATCGACCATCATTTTTTGAGTGGCATAAGAGATTCAAGGAAGGCAGGAAATCTGTGAGGGAGGATAAGATATGTGAAAGAAATAAGAAAGTCACAACATCAGAGTTGATTGGCCAAATAAAGATAGATAAAGGTTCGTCGTGTGTCTATAGAGACAATAAGTGCACAGTTTGATGTCAGTGCGGGAACTGTACACACAATTATTCAAGAGGAACTGAAGATGTGGAAGATTTGCACGATGTTTGAGACAATGCACCAGTCCACAATTCCATACTTATCACAGACTATTTGACCAAGATGGGCATCAAGATAGTTCCTCACCCTCCCTATTGTCCAGACCTTGCTCCCTGTGACTTTTGCTTAATCCTGAAGCTCAAGGAAAACCTTAGAGGCTGTGGTAATGAGACAATTGAGATGCAAGAGGCTGTGACGAGGGTCATTGGCATGCTCCCACAAGAGGACTTCCATGAGATCTTCCAGAAGTGATTGGTATGGTACAAGTGCATTGCAGCCAGAGGAGATTACTTTGAAGGAGACTAAAGTTTCATGTGTGTACTAGCAATAAAAGTGCCCATATGAAAAAGTCTGGAAACTTATTGAAGACACCTCATATAAACATTTTTTTAAAAATGTTTTTAATGTTTCGTATATAAACATTTTTTAAAATGTTTTTAATGTTTTGTTTATAAATATTTAAAAAAATGTTTTCAATGTTTTCTATATAAACATTTTATAAAAATGTTTTTTAATGTTTTGTATACAAACATATTTTTAAAATGTTTTTAATGTTTTGTATATAAACAATTTAAAAAATATTTTTAATGTTTTGTATACAAACATTTAAAAAAGTGTTTTTAATGTTTTGTATATAAACATTTTTTAAAATGTTTTTAATGTTTTGTATATAAATATTTGTTTTTAATGTTTTGTTTATAAACATTTTTTAAACATTAAAAACATTTTTTATATACGAAACATTTTTTATATACAAAACATTAAAAACATTTTTTAAAAATATTTTTAATGTTTTAAACAAATGTTTTTAATGTTTTGTATATAAACATTTTTAAAAAATGTTTTTAATGTTTTGTATATAAACATTTTTTAAAATGTTTTTAATGTTTTGTATATAAATATTTCTTAAAATGTTTTTAATGTTTTGTATATAAAAATTTTTTAAACAATTTTTTAAACATTAAAAACATTTTTTCAAAAAATGTTTATATACAAAACATTAAAAACATTTTTTAAAATGTTTTTAATGTTTTGTATATAAACATTTAAAAAAATGTTTTAATGTTTTGTATATAAACATTTAAAAAATGTTTTAAATGTTTTGTATATAAACATTTTAAAAAAATGTTTATAATGTTTTGTATATAAACATATTTTAAAAAATGTTTTTAATATTTTATATATAAACATATTTAAAAAAAATGTTTTTAATGTTTTCTATATAAACATTTTTTAAAATGTTTTTAATGTTTTGTATATAAACATTTTTTTAAAATGTTTTTAATCTTTTGTATATAAACATTTTTTAAAAATGTTTTTAATGTTTTGTATATAAACATTTTTTTTAAATGTTTTTAAGGTTTTGTATATAAACATTTTTTTAAAAAAATGTTTTTAATGTTTTACACACCTTTTAAAAATGTTTTTAATGTTTTGTATATAAACATTTTTTTAAACATTAGAAACATTTTTTAAAAATGTTTTTAATGTTTTGTATATAAATATTTTAAACGAATGTTTTTAATGTTTTGCATATAAACATTTTTAAAAATGTTTTTAATGTTTTGTATATAAACAATTTAAAAAAAATCTTTTTAATGTTTTGTATATAAACATTTTTAAAAATGTTTTTAATGTTTTGTATATAAACAATTTAAAAAAATGTTTTTAATGTTTTGTATATAAACATTTTTAAAAAATGTTTTTAATGTTTTGTATATAAACAATTTAAAAAAATGTTTTTAATGTTTTGTATATAAACATTTTTTTAAAAAATGTTTTTAATGTTTTGTATATAAACATTTTTTAAGAAAATGTTTTTAATGTTTTGTATATAAACATTTTTTTAAAATGTTTTTAATGTTTTCTATATAAACATTTTTAAAAAATGTTTTTAATGTTTTCTATATAAACATTTTTAAAAATGTTTTTAATGTTTTCTATATAAACATTTTTTAAAAAATGTTTTTTTATGTTTTCTATATAAACATTTAAAAAAAAATGTTTTTAATGTTTTCTATATAAACATTTTTTTAAAAAAATGTTTTTAATGTTTTCTATGTAAACATTTTTAAAAAATGTTTTTAATGTTTTCTATATAAACATTTATAAATTTTTTTTAATGTTTTCTATATAAACATTTTTTAAAAATGTTTTTAATGTTTTCTACATAAACATTTTAAAAAAATGTTTTTAATGTTTTCTATATAAAAATTTAAAAAAAAAAAAACGTTTTTAATTTTTTGTTTTCGGGTTTTATTTCAGCCTTAGGGTCTAATAATGTGTTTTATATAAAAATATATAATTTTTAGAAATTTTTTTTCTATCAAATAATTTACGCTGCTGAAAGACACATTAGCCAAATTTTATTAATCTTTATTTTTATAATATAAATTATATTTTTGAAAGGAGATTTTTAAGCAATAAAACTCTAGAGACTTTAATCGACTATAACCAAATTTTTTGTTAAATGTTTTTGTAACCCCTACAGGGCAGCTCAGGTGCATACGCTTGTGGGTTGAGATGCAGCCGTAGCCGATATCCGTGTCGTCACCCGTGTTTTTGTCTAGTGGTCGAATTCGTCTTCATCGTCGTCGTCGGTCGCTCTCCAGTTCCGCTTTCAAATCAGCTTCCAAATGTCACCTTGGCTATCGGAGAAATATATTGCATTCACAACAGCGTTTCCAATTAAAGAAAAGAAAGTCAAACTTAATTGGTTTTTGTTAACATAGAATTGATTATTGTCTTCGACTTTACAAATAATAGTTACGCACTGGCCTAGTCATGCAACTTAGGGGGCTGGCAGTTATCTTTCCTTTGCCAAGTTCTTTGTTCTTCATCTACCGTCAGTCTACAGGAAGGGATCAGCTGCCAGAGCGAAAAGAAGACCCTGATTAGCCAAGTGTCTCGTTTTTATCAAATCAGTAATTCCTCCCTCTGTCTTTTTGGAGTTATTCTTTCTTTTCTTTTCTTCTCCCTCTCTTTTTTTATCCTAAAAATTTCTACTCCTCCTCTCGAACTTATCTCTACCCAATTTTTAACCCCCATTTGCACTGAGGTGTTTCTACTTATTATCAAATTAGTGTCGAACAACACTCGGCTGCGACCCTCACCCCCGCCCACCACCCCAAGCTGTCAGCTAAGATATCTGGGTCTCTTCATATCGCTCAACAGAGGTTTTAAAAACCTTTTCGTTGTTAACAGATATATAACGACAATGAGATAAAAACAATTATTTGTTTTTATCTCTTCCTGACAAACTCCCATAGACATTTCTGTTTAAAACTACATCAAACCATCATCATCATCACCACCATCATTAGAATTCAGCCGTGTGAATTCCTCAGAATTTGTGTCGACTAGCAAGGTCACTCGGCAACGCTCGGTCCCCATCGGGTCACATTTTTTTTAATATAAGTTTTACATGAAATGATTTCCTATTTAATGGCCAGTTTATCTTTGCAAATTAAGTAACCAAATTGCTTTACAATAAATATGTAGTTTTTCAAAATGGCGTCCAACTCTTAGGTGTATTAATCGTCTGCTATTTCAAATTTTGGAATACTTTATATTAAAAAATTAAAATTAGGTATATTTTCCCAATGTTAAGTATGCTAGCACTTAAGCTCCGTATAGAATAGCTAGTAAATGTATTATGCCAAAGCATGCTTTGCTTGTGTGTACAATAATAGCCACTACTTTTTCCATAAGAACTTAAAAAAATACTTATTTACGGAAAATTAAAAGCCGATAGTCTTTTTCAACACATCCGAATGCCTAATAAAAGTCACATTTGAAAGGAAAATCTTAAGGAGGAAAAGAAGTTAAAATCAACCCAAACTTCTATTTTTTCCTTAAAAAAAAAAAAAAGACACATTATATACAGTGTTGGTTATTCCTAACTAAAAAAAAAATCGAGTAGTTTTGTAAACAAAGAATTGCAATTCTTTTGAAATACCAGTGTGGCATAAAGCAGTTATCATAAGTTAATGGCTATAATATTTTTCGCGCATTTAACAGGCTAAAAATATGTTGCTTGCATAATCTTCAAAGTATAAAAAAAAAAGTTTGCAAGTATTTAAACGTCTTTTAACTACCAATGACGGAATCTAATGCAATAAAAATACTTAAGCATTGAGAAAGAAAAGCACTTTTCTATAAAAGTGATAGTATTGTTTCAGCTTTAGACAGACAGATACCAAATCTCTATGAGTAATGAATAAAAATTCCAAAAACAAGGAACATTTGAAGCCTTTAATTATTGATTTACATTAGGTTCCATTTGCTTAATACAAAATTGATATTATTTTTCCCTGCAGACAATATTTTCGCTCCATCTAAATATGTTGTCATTCAATATTTTTTCGATCATCTGATTATTATCGATTAAGAACCAAATTTTCACATCATAATTTGTTCAGATCATCGGTTGAATTTATGTACAGAGATTTCGGTTTCTATTTACGTCTCACAATAGATTTTTCACATTTTCAGACTTTTTCTCAAGAGGATAATTTGATCTTAAACATGCAGAATAAACTGAACCTCCTTATAAAAATGTAAAACCGTTTAAAAAAAAAAATTATATAATTGGACGATTTGATATTCGATTAGTAAACCGAAGAAACGTTTTGAAAATAAATAGAGTTTATTTAATAGGAGTTTCCGGTTTTATGCATACATTTATATAAAAGGAATATATACAATCACTGGCCTGAAACATGGGAATTACATAATAGAAAAAATGCAGGTCGTCAACAGGATTGCTTAAATAACTTGTTTACATTTTCAGTGAAAATCTTCAGATTTCCTTTATGGAATTAAGTTTTCCGAAAAAAAAAAAAATTCACTTAATTTCATTAAGTATTTATTTATTTATTTATTTATTATTTTTTTTTTTTACAACGAAAACCCATTTGTTCTGATACCGGGCAAAAGGTTCGATTTTTAGTGAGAAAAGCTAGTATTAAAGATGGGGAGGGAGTGTCGGCACTTTAAACTGAGTTATCTCCCCGTGGCATGTTCTAAAAATCCAAACAAAAATTTAAAAAATTCAAAGCTGTTTACCTTCAACGTGCTGTCATAAAAGCGTGTTTTTCTGCTGTAAAAAAAAAAACAAACAAACAAAAAAAAAAAACTACTCGATCAAATTAAATGAATTTTTTTTTTTAATTCTTCAATTCAAAACGGGTATGTACAATATAACCTTTTTTTTTTTTCGATATTTTCATTTTTTGATGTCTTGATTAAACTGTACAAGTATCCGTATTTCTTATATTCGGGTCTCACTGTATATGTCGGAACCAAAACAAAAAAAATGAATTATCATTTCTGATTTTTTTTTACTAAGCTGCTTTGTTTAATGTGGGCAACCATTTTAATAGTATATATATATATATATATATATATATATATATATATATATATATATATATATATATATATATATATGTGTGTGTGTGTGTGTGTGTGTGTGCGTGTGTGTGTGTGTGATATATATAAGGCAAAATGTGTATTAGTGTGTGTGCATTTTTTTCTGTATTTCCGGCAAAGGCATTTTATGGGGCGCTTAGTGGGGTCACTCATTCTTAAAACTTTTTATATACTGTCTAAATTATAATATCTACGAGTTACAAAGGGAGGTCACGTCTACATTTGGTGTTGCCGACTTTTACACGCTATTTTCGAGACTTTTTTCACTTGCCGCACCTTTGTTTCACTTTTCAGCATAAAAAAAGTGAAACTGAACCCCAGCTCCTTGGCGCTCGTGGCAGGGGGGGGTCCAGAAAAACAACATGGTTTAAGCAATGTTGGGAAACCCCTTATATCAGACAATTGCTATTCATGGGTGCACTAGGGAGCTGGTCCCCCCTCAAAAAAACAGCTAAAGTTGGAGAAAGAAAAAAAAACTGCCTCGCAGCAAAAGTTAACTGCGGGATATGTTTGACCTTATTATCATTAAATTCACGCAATTGATGTCAATTAAGTTTTAATTGTTAAAAAAAACATTTTTATTTTACTCTGCCGTCATGGGTGAGTGGGTAACATGTCAGGATTTTTTTACACCTTCGCCTCAAGGTTACAGGTTCGATCCTACCTACCTACCAAAACATTTTTTTTCTTTTACCACATGGGCGACGCTGTGCAGTTTTGTTGTTGTTTTTCCGATTTTTTAAAGAAGTTTAATATCGTTTTCTTTTATCTACCCCCCTCCCAACAAACACACCTCCAAACACCCGGGCATCCCCGCTAGTTTGTACTAACATATAGAGAATCTGGCGGTAGCCGAAAAAATGCCATGTGTAATTAATTTCCATTAACACTTTACTTTCTCAGAGTCTTTGAACCCTCCTTTTTTACGAACATTTATTTAGCATTCTCTTAATTATGTTTCCATGATTGGCTTGGCCTTCGAAAAACGCTGGGGTTTTCATTAGTTAGTTTAGAGTCCACAGAGTGAATGAGGTATTGTGGTAAATGTTGCCAGTCAAGAGTAAAGTCGCCAAAGGCTCCAATTTTTACATTAGTTACAAAGACCCTGCAACACTCCCCTCCCCAGATCTTATAGGGCCTTGTGCCTAAATTTGTTTTTTCTTTTGGAGATTTTACTTTTTTAAATTTTTTAAATTTTGTATTGAAATTTTTTTAATTGTAATTTTTTCTTTAAACGGAATAAATTAAATATGAAGATCAAAGTGTAGTATCTGTTCTTCAGATGCTGCACTTCAATTTCTTGTTCTCTGTCAGTGGAGGAGAAATCCTTCACGACTGAGACAATTTTTATTTTTGTTCCTTTTCTCCACGTTAAAAAACAACCCTGGTGTCTAACTCTGTCCCGTGAGGGAGGCATTGCAAACAGGAACTATGGTATAATGGTAAAATACGGAAAAAGAAAAAATCGATTAAAAAAAACAAAACAATGATTTTTTTTTTGTGTCAATTTCAACAAAAAAAAAATATCTACTTAATTTGCATGTACTTAAATATTGTGGGGGTCGTCAGGCCTTTTTAGGAACTAACTTCCTCCACAAATAAATAAAAATAAAAAGACTTACATGCAAAACAAACGGAGGTTTATTCACAGAAACCAACCATTAACAAATAAAATATAATTCTCTTTATAATGAGTTCAGAAGTCCTTTTTAAGTGTTCGTATAAAAAAAAGGAGAATGTCTTTTTTTTGTTGACTGTTCATATGTTAAAACATGTTAAGAGAGGCAATAGGTAATGTTCGCCTGTGAAATTGTATGAAGCGCACGGAGCAGTGAAAATGGAAGAGTGATAGTAACACGCGTGGAACGTCCGAATGAAAATACAGTTGAGAGAGAGATTTGATGTTTGTGTGTGCTTAAATACTATTTGGACCGGCTCCCAGCGAGCTTAAAAAGAACAGTTTAGGAAAATGTCCTTGGAGAAATCCCATTGGACGGAAACATCACGTGGGGTGCTCTGTACTACGTCCGCTCGTTTTGAGTCGATTTAATATATAAGGCCACGCCGGAATTTGCGTGGGAGTTATTTTTTATTTTTCACGCGCCAACATAATCATAATTATACTGCACGCCTAAATTGTATTTATTTTTATAACAATTTTTAATCCGAATCTTAACCGTGTCAACTGGCACCATATCACCGCATTATTTAAAAAAAAACATGAATTTTCGCTGTTTTTTTTTTAAAACATGTGACATACTAACAAGGGAAATAACTCAGTTATGCTAAAAGCAAGGCAAATCGCACATATTTTTTTTTTTTATTGGCAATAGTTACATACTATTTACCTCCTTTGGAACTCTCTAATGTTTTTTTTTAGCTAAATATTTTATTTTCAGTAATTTTCATCAAGGAATGTTTTTAATATTTTGAGTTATTAATACTTTTTCGTTTTTCGTAATTTTTAAATATATTCAATACAATCAGTAAGGAACTGTTGGCTTGACTTGAAATTCAATATAAAAAATTCCGAAATACACAATTATAATGTAGTTGCATTAATTATCTATATATATAAAAGCCAAACGTCTGTGTGTATGTATGTATGTTTGTTTGTAACGCTAAAACTTTTGAAAGACGGAACCAAACTTGACAAATTTGGTATCATATCGAAGCCCCATCACCCGGATGACAAATATCGAAATTTCACGTCAAACGGACCACTAGAAGTTGGTCAACTGATCAGTTATCTTCGAGGGGGGCCCCCAAAAAACCTGTCATTATTTATATATATAAAAGACAAATGTTTGTTTGTAACGCTAAAACTTGAGATGAAAGATTCCTCTCCCCTAAGAATAAAACATATGTTCAATATCTGCTTTTGTTTTTTCATTGTTTATACGGTCCCGAGCAACGCCGGGTAGCCCTGCTAGTTTATTTATAATAATCAAAATTATTTTGTATGCATAGACTCTTTTCTTTGGTAATTTACTATCTTTGCCATTTGTTTTTGGCACCTCCCGAGACAATAGAGTTCTGTGCCTCAGAGTAGTCTGTCGACGAATGGCGACTTTTTTGCTGCGCCTGTGCAAGCCCACCCTGCATCGACAGGCTCAGTTGCAAATAGGCACTCAAAACAATCATTGAGCTTTAAGTTTATAATTTAAATCAATCATGTAAAATGTTTTCAACATAAAAATGTCTCACTGAAAAATTATTAATGACTAACTGAGAGTTAGGCAGAAAACCTAAAGCTATAAAAGACACAATCAGAACACATGTTTCAAAGTACTCTTTAAGCAATGCAAGATGGCCTTGCTGCTATTTACTTTAATTTAATTCACCAAAACAAGGTTTTTGCCACTGATACTAAAGCAGTTAAGAATTGAAAGCCATATGTATAGGGGCATTTTAAGTGGGGAGTTTTCCAGCAAGATGTTTGTTTATATAACATTTAAATTGCTGTATGGATAGTTCTTGGAAATTAACTTTGCTTATGGTGTAGTTTTGGGAATCCCAGCTTAATTGCTATATAGGTAGTTTTAGAAATAGAAAGTTATGTAAATATATTTCATTTCCCATCAGCGAGTTGACAGGGTCACAAAAGGTTAGGTTTGACAGGTATCAACCTAGGGAGAATGTACCGGAAATTAGGAGTGACACGGGAATTATAGTCGTAGGCTTCCGGTTGATGACCACATGGGCTGAGATTTGGTTTTGGGCTGCAGATGGTTAGTCATTAATAATTTTTCAGTGAGGCATTGTTATGTTGAAACACTTTTTCATCATTGATTTAAATTATAAACTTAAAGCTCAATGATTGTTTTGAGTGTCTATTTGCAACTGACCCTGTCGATGCAGGATGGGCTTGCAGTCACAGCAAAAAGTCAAAATTTGTTGACAGACTACTCTGAGGTACAGAACTCCATTGTCTCAGGAGATGCTAAAAACAAATGGAAAAGATAGTAAATTACCAAAGAAAAATTTCTATACATACAAAATAATTTTGATTATTATAAATAAATAATTAGTGCAACTACATTATAATAGCGAATTTTGGAATTTTTAATTTCAAGTCAAACTAACGGTTCCTACTTAATTGTACTGAATATATTTCCATAAGCAAAGTTTATTTCCAAGAACTATCCATTCGGAGAATATAATACCATGAAACTCCTTTGAGTACAATGCGGTCATTTCCAAATTCGATAATAATAGTTCTTATTGATTCGTCACATGATGCACGTTCATATTACGAACCGGATTTTTCATAAATATCTGCTTAGGCTTGACTGACACCTAACATAAACTGTCAGAATATGTTAAGTGTTGATCAAGTCTTAAAAATGCGAGAAAACCCAATCAAATTACAAAATGCTAGGAAACAGAAAAAAACATTTATCAGATACTTATTATAATTAAAAATAATAACTGGGAACCATAAGTTTCATGAATAGATATTATTTTATTTTCGTGTAAATAAGTAGAAACATTTTTTTTTTCACCTATGTTATTGCACATTACATACTGGTTATTTGAGGGAGGGTTTGACTGATTGTTTTGTTTTAGGGTTAGAATTAGGGCTTATGACTTATTCCAATGATACGTATAAGTTTCCAGTCCAACCTGGACATTTACAAGAAATCCCATTCGCAATATGCACCAGTACCTCAAATTCTTCCAAGTTCTCAGAAATGTCCATTCGGGCTCAACTAGCACCTAACATAAACCATTTTATATGTTCTAATGTTAAATTTATTTAATAATTGTCATACAATACTCATTTTTAAATTTAGTTTGATTTTACTAAATTCATTTAATTATTCATATTATGTAATAAAAAATTTAATTATTTAGATTATATAATACTAAATTTATTTAATTATTTAGATTATAAAATCTAAATTTAATTATTTAGATTGCATAATCCAGAATTTATTTAATTATTTAGGATATATTATACTAAATTTTTAAAATTATATGATACTAAATTTATTTATTTAGATTATATAATACTTAATTATTCTTATGTAGCGACATATCAACCTGTCTCTTCTTATCAACCAGCAGCTGACATAAACCACCAGAATATGCCGAGTACCAAATTTTAAAGACGCAAAGAAACCCAAATCAAACAACAAAATGCTAAGAAACAGAAAATAATATTTATTGGATACTAAAAAAAGACTAACGGTTCCCACTTAATTGTAATGAATATATTTCATTTTTTTTCACCTATGTAAGTTTCATGAATAAATATTATTTTATTTTCGTGTAAATAAGTAGAAACATTTTTTTCACCTATGTTAGTTTCATTTTTTTCCCCCTGTGTAAGTTTCATGAATAAATATTTTATTTTCGTGTAAATAAGTAGAAACATTTTTTTTTCACCTATGTTATTGCACATTACATACTGGTTATTTGAGGGAGGGTTTGACTGAGTGTTTTGTTTTAGGGTTAGAATTAGGGCTTATGACTTATTCCAACGATATGTATAAGTTTCCAGTCCAACCTGGACATTTACAAGAAATCCCATTCGCAATATGCACCAGTACCTCAAATTCTTCCAAGTTCTCAGAAATGTCCATTCGGGTTCAACTAGCACCTAACAAGATACTAAAAAAAAAAAATTTTTTAATGAAAAAGCATAAAAATAAAACAACCTACCATAAGTTGTATGAAAATAAAATAAAACAACCTACCATAAGTTGTATGAAAATAAAATAAAACAACCTACCATAAGTTGTATGAAAATAAAATAAAACAACCTACCATAAGTTGTATGAAAATAAAATAAAACAACCTACCATAAGTTGTATGAAAATAAAATAAAACAACCTACCATAAGTTGTATGAAAATAAAATAAAACAACCTACCATAAGTTGTATGAAAATAAAATAAAACAACCTACCATAAGTTGTATGAAAATAAAATAAAACAACCTACCATAAGTTGTATGAAAATAAAATAAAACAACCTACCATAATTTGTATGAAAATAAAATAAAACAACCTACCATAAGTTGTATGAAAATAAAATAAAACAACCTACCATAAGTTGTATGAAAATAAAATAAAACAACCTACCATAAGTTGTATGAAAATAAAATAAAACAACCTACCATAAGTTGTATGAAAATAAAATAAAACAACCTACCATAATTTGTATGAAAATAAAATAAAACAACCTACCATAAGTTGTATGAAAATAAAATAAAACAACCTACCATAAGTTGTATGAAAATAAAATAAAACAACCTACCATAAGTTTTATGAATTAACAATATTTTATTTTTTTTATTTTTGTGTAAATAAGTAGAAACATCTTTTTTTTTTGCATGATTAAAAACTAAGGTACTATTATGCATGGGTTATTTGGAGGAAGGGTGAGAGTTAGGGTTCTGTTATTGGGTTAGCGTTTGGGATAGGATTTAAGACTTGTTCTGACGTCTCTAATATTTTATCTAGGCTGATTAAAACCATTGTGATACTCCATTGTTATGACTGATTAAAATCAGAGAAATTAATTCCTTTTTACAATTTATAAAACGTTGTCTACTTTGCTCCCTATTGGCTAACCAGGTCTGTTATTGCTTTCTGATTGGCTAACCAGGTTTGTTATTGCTTTCTGATTGGTTGGTCAGCAATTTCAACAGCATTCTGCATATTCAAAAGCATGTGAAAAGGCGTCACCAGTACGGAAAAATAAAGACTTTAAAAACATTATCATCTCTGTAACATAATCCCCCATTGAGAAGCGTTAGAACTACACTGAGGTAGCTTTGTATTCCTGGGTGACGCCAGATAACCCAAGGATTTAAGATAGAGAAGATAATTATACATATTTTATTTCATGTAAAATAGGTATTGTTTGAAACCAGAGAAATATATATTTTATGGCTAAAAGGTTGACAAGAAATTTCACTTAGAACCTTGTCTGGCCTTAGATGAACTCAGAGTCGGAGGTCAGAATTGACATCTGTCCTTGAAAATCATACTTAGATTTCAGTGTGGGAATTGTACCCACACAAAACCCTAGGGCTTAGGATTTCGTGGAGATTTCGTGGCGAAATCTTATTGGCTGGGGAGAAGTACTACCCCCATTCACTTACCTTACTATATATACAACTGTCGTGTGAAAATTAGTCAGTTTCAGAGAAGAGCGAGAACAGTTGAGTCAAACAGAGTTCAGATCAGAGTAGAGAAGAGACGTGATCCCCCCCCACCTCATCCATCCGTCGGTTGCTGTCTGTGAAGAGAGTTGAGACTTTGAAAAGAACTTACAAAATCTGGATGAGAATTGTAAAAACATTTGTACATAATTTTATGAGAATTAAGCTTTTGTAGATAGACTACAATCGTTGTCTTTCTTCCTGCCTGCCACTTCGATATTTGCTTTCAGCATACCAGATTATGTAACAACCTCAGAGAAGCCTAGACGACCACTTGCCGAGATTCAGTGAAACAAAAGTCCTAGCCACCTCCTCGAACGAGGCGTTTACATCTCCCCTAACACGATTATACATGTGACTGGATACCGCTTGTTAATTTCATACAACTAGAATGAGTTTTTGTTCTGTTTTGTGTGTATTTGCATGTGAGCTTTGAGATTGGAACTTCGAGAAAATTTAGTTTGACAAACTTCACACGGATAAGGTTTCTGACCTGTGTGCATCCGCAGATGTCTCGTCAAAGACGAAATGACAGAAAAACTTGCCCCGCATACTTCGCAAGAAAACGGTTTCTCGCAGGTGTGGACGCGCATGTGCGTCTTCAGGCTGGAATTTTCAGAAAATCTTGTCCCGCACAGTTTACAAGAATAAGGCTTCTCACCTGTGTGTGTCCGCAAATGTCTCGTCAAAGATGAAACAATAGAGAAACTCGTTCCACAAACTTTGCAAGAATATGGCTTCTCACCTGTGTGGACACGCATGTGTGTCTTCAGGCTGGAATTGTCGGAAAACGTAGATGCACAAATCTTGCAGACATATGGTCTGTCACCACTGTGTTTCCGCATGTGCGTCTTCAGGTTTGTGTAGTCAGCGAATGCGTTTCCACAGACTTTGCAAGAAAATGGTTTCTCGCCTGTGTGTGTCCTCACATGCACTTTCAGGCTGGATGACTGCGAGAATGCCGATCCACAAACCTGGCACACATATGGTCGCTCGTTGGTGTGAATTCGTAGGTGCGTTGTCAGGCTGCAATTCTGTGAGAATGCCAATCCGCAAATCCTGCAAGAATACGGACGCTCCCCTGTGTGCGTGCGAATGTGTCGCTTCAATGCAGATTTTTCTGTGAATGAAGATGCACAAAATTCACATGAAAACGGTTTCACTCCACTGTGTATTCGTTGGTGAATTTTTAGGTTGTGTTTTTCAGTGAACGAAGATTCACAAACGTCACAGGAATATGGACGGCTTTTTGCGTGTTTGTTTTGCATGTGTTTTTGTAACGTGAATTTGTTTGGAAATGTGGTTTCACAAACAGTACAGGGAAATGTTTTTTCTTCGGTATATTCAAGCATATTTTGTGCTTTTCCTATATATACAGTTGTGTGTGTGTGTGTGTGTGTGTGTGTGTGTGTGTGTGTGTGTGATTATCTGTCTACTTAATTTATATATGTCTATATAAAATGTTATAAATAGATATTATTTTATCACCAACTTCCATCTGTTTTATGCATGGTCAGTTTGCATGTGTTTTTGCAATGTGAATTTGTTGGGAAATGTGTATTTGCAAAGAGTACAGGGAAATGTTTTTTCTTTAGTATATTCAAGCTTATCTTTGTATCTTGCCTATAAATGATCAGTTTTATAGAATTGTTACTTTATATATGTGTGTGTGTGTGTGTGTGTGTGTGTTTACTTAAATTATATATATCTACATAAAATGTGAAAAGGAGATATTGATATATTACCAATTTTCATTATTTACTTGTTTATTTGTTCTGTATATTTTCTGCAAGTGTATCTTGTTTATAATGGCCAATACGTCTGTAGGTATAAAAGAATTATTATTTAATTATTTATTTATCTATCTATATTTGTATATATATATGTGTGTATATATATATGTGTATGTGTGTATATGTGTATATATATGTGTGTGTATATATATGTGTGTGTGTATATATGTGTATATATATATATGTGTGTGTGTATATATATATATGTGTATATATGTGTGTGTATATATGTGTATATATATGTGTGTGTGTATATATATGTGTGTATATATATATGTGTGTGTATATATGTGTATATATATATATATATATGTGTGTGTATATATATATATATGTGTGTATATATATATATATGTGTATTATATATATATATGTGTGTGTATATATATATATATATATATATGTGTGTATTATATATATATATATGTGTGTGTATTATATATATATATGTGCGTGTATTATATATATGTGTGTGTGTATTATATATATGTGTGTGTGTGTATTATATATATATATATATATATATATATATATGTATATATATATATATATACGTAAACAGGATTTCTTTACAAATTACGAAAGATTAAACCCCTCTTTGTTTTTTAACGCTTAGAATTAAATAAATGAAAACTATTCACATATAAAATTTTTTTTTTTTTTACTTTAATTTTTTGTATATTTCAAATAAAAATAAACTCTATATCATATATACTAGAATAAATTTTTTATAATATTGAGATTTCAGATAATGGTGAAGCAGACATTGCAAGAAAATTTACATCTATTCTTTTTTTTTTAAACGGCTAATTTAAATTCATTAAGCTGTTCTCGTCTCATTTGCTAAGTCGATCGAAACACTGTTTAAAGCAATTTTTTTCGAAATTTTTGCACTTCTAGCGGTTGTTTATTCACACTGAAATATTTCTATGACACAGAATATGATAAATATAGAGATGAGATATAAATATAGACGTAAAGCGATCCAGTTCACATAGGAATATGCGTTTTGGGTTTTTGGAGCGAGAGAGAGATAAACGTTTAAGTAGAAAAATGCTTGATATTCGTATCAATCTATTTGGCATGAAACATTTTCATGTATTTCCACATATGTATGCCATAGTCAAGTGTCTCTTCATTTGTTTCTCACAATCATTTGTATCTGCAAATAAAATAGAATATTCACACACAGAAAATCAGGTTTTATCATTCACAATCAAAAAAATAAATTCAAATGCATTGTGTCATATTCACGTAACACTTTAATTATAAGGCAGACAACTGTTTTAATATTCTAGTAGCTGCAAGTCCCAGTCTTTTCTATAAATAATTAAACAGAAGGATGATATTATACTATTATATAACTAGCATGACCCATGGAAATTCCACAGAACAATAAATAAATTTAATCAGAAAATACAGGATGAGTCATGGAAAACGAATGTTTTTGACAATGCTCCTTGCTGTCCTTGTGTAAGGGATAGGCAGTGAGGAAGGTATTCTTCAAACCTGCTTAAGATGCCGTTCAGTTTGTATTTGCAGAGCTTTGTTTTCCTTAAAAACATCTGTTTCCCGTTTCAATGAAGCTGATACTTTTCTGGGTATAGCTAGGGACCTCAAATGGTTAGATTATTTATAGACTGTCATTTTTATGGGCTTTAACAAGTTAAAATTGTTTTTAAATGGGGTCAAAAAAAAGTCAAAATTGTAAAAAAAAAAAAAAAAATCGTCGTACATTTTTTTTTTTTTACATAGGCATCACCACTTATCAAGGCCAATAGGCCACTCGAGGATGAGGGTTAAAGAGTGTACAGTAGGAATTGTGTGACACTTACGTCACCCGCGCGTCGTCCAGTGGTGGAATGACCCCGGTTGTCGGCTCTGATGTTTCCTCAGCGATGATGTCACGGCCGGTTTCCTAAAACAGACTTATCATGCAGAAACAATTGAAGGGACCAAGTCAATAAGCGTTTCTTTTTGTTTAAACTTCTTTGTATTCAATCAGGGTACAATTGCAGTTAGCTGTTTAGTTAGGGACTGGCCACTTGTTAACTGCGAGGTTTTCTCTTCTCTCTCTCCGACAGACAACTCAATTATCTACGTGACAGGGACAGTCGACGGGGGAATCTACGTTCGTCGGACCCAAGGAAGCAAGGCTCTCTCTCTTACTCTCTTACTCTCTGACTGTCAATCTCTCAAGGCTCGCTGCTTATATTGTGGGGGCGTGGACTGGGTCTCTTCCCGTTTCAGGTCGTTGGCCAATCAGAATTAAGGGATCACTGTCCGTCAAATCTTCGCCAGGCGGCCCATACCCAAAAAAGGAGCTGTCTTTCTTTCTCTGTTGGCATTCGGTTGTTCCCTAATGGAATTTGACAGGACATAAAAACAGAAATGCCTAACTTAATTATTTTTGAGAGGACATAAAAACCGCTGAATCCGATTCCACAAAGGCCACGCGCCTGTTCAATAGGGTCACGTGTCGCCCCGCTGTTCGGCGACTGTTTGCCCCTGTAGATCGGAATTTCATTGGTATCCTCGCCACCCACGGGCTGTCATGGCCAATTTAACGTCATCACGTTCTTCCACCATAAGCTACGATCTTATCTTTTTTTTCTCTTCTTTTCGTCGTTTACAGCTGCCTGTTTTCCCTTTCTTTTTCCACGGGTTCACCGCTACTCTTGGCCTTTTGGTCAGGATCAAAGTGCAGCATCTGTTCTTCGGATGCCGCACTTCCATTTCTTGTTCTCTTTCGGTGGAGGAGAAATCCTTCACGACTGGGACAATTCTTATTTTTGTACCCTTGAGCGTCTCTCAATTTGACAATATAGTAATCGTTAATGATGGAAATTCAGTAAATTTGTTAACTTATATGGAACGGTTCACCAAAAACTTGTTTACGCTAGACTTGAAGACAACCATATTGTAGTTTATTTCATCTTAGCTTATTTTTAATCATTTCATATGCGTGTCACGTTGGTACAGTGGTAACGTCATCAGCTTTGAATGCTATAGATTTGCTTTCGGTTTTGATTCTAGCTGATGGTACCCAAATACTGTTTTTTTTTTCGCTTTTTAAATCACAACTCTATAATAATAATAATAATAATAATAATAATAAAAAAAATAAAAATAATAATAAAAATAATAATAATAATAAACTAATAATAATAAAAATATAAATAATAATAATAAAAATAATATTAATAATAAAAATAATAATAATAATAATAATAATAATAATAATAATAATAATAATAATATACGAAATCTAGTATTATCTATAATATTATGTTGACCAAATATTAAAAGTCAAACATAATTATCATTTCAGCTGACAAATCAAAATGTGTTATTGCTGCATCATGCTATTTTTGTAACATTGTAAGAATTTTATTTTGGTCCCCCCCACCCCGACAAAAGAAGGGTGGATTGTAAATTCATCCGTCGTTCATCTGTCCGCACTTTTCTCAATAACTATAACTTGGAATTTTTTTTAAATTTAGCACAAACATTAAACATGATGATTTCATTTTTCAAAAAATTCCAAGTTATAGTTATTGAGAAAAGTGCGGACAGATGTCTTTATTAGCCCTAAAAGAGCCCCTGGCGCACACCCAAGAGTTATCACGAAGTATAGATAAACAAAATCATATAGAAATCGGTTAGTTGCAACTTTTCAGAAAGTTTTATAAAAATCCAAAGCATCAGTAGTTTTTTTAATAAGCACAAAAATAGCAATTTTAGCCATTTTAACCCAAAAGGCATCCCTAGGGGGCAATCAGAGTTTTCCTGCAAATCAGAGTTTTCCTGGGTTAAAATGGCTAAAATTGATACTTTTGTGCTTATTAAAAGAAAAATTGATGCTTTGGATTTTTATAAAACTTTCTGAAAAGTTGCAACTAACCGATTTCTATATGATTTTGTTTATCTATACTTCGTGATAACTCTTGGGTGTGCACTAGAGGCTAATAAAAACACTCCATTTTTGGGACTATTTTACCATATTTGTCACAAATCTTCTGCGTATATCTATTTAGCAGTTTTGCATGGTGCTGAACTCAAATTTAAATATGTTAAAGCCTTGGGGACTTTGGAGGCTAAATAGGGGGGGGGGCAAATGATGGATTTAGTCATTTCTTTTTTTTTGCATGGTGCAGAACTCAAATTTACATATGTCTGCACTGTTTGTTCATTTTCACCAGTCCCCTGGGGACTTTTGGGGCTAAATGGAGCAGGGGCGGGGGCAATGCTGAACTTCGTAATTTTTTTTTTAGGCCTCGTTCACTGTGCATTCACAGGGTACCATGCATGCTTCACTTGTTTAATTACTTAATCCAGCCCAGTAACATGTAGAAATTCTTGGATCTGTGTTACTACACACACAGATTTGAAAAAGTTGTCAAAAAACAAATAAATACCAAATAAATGTTATCAAAAGCCAGATAAGTTACTCTTCTACCTACCTGGAAAAGTTTTTAGTGGTTTTACTCACTTTAAAACGGGTAATCGGTTCCAAAATAATACATTGTTTATTGATATATTTGAAAAAAAAATGGCGGCATGCTCGCTGTTGAACACGGTAAATTTGGGGAAATGAGTTAAAACAAACAAATTATACAAAATACTGTCAGAAACCCACCGAATATATGTCCGCCTATGTCACGGTGACATATACTGAGTGAGTTTCT
The DNA here is from genome assembly GCF_053919585.1 of Euprymna scolopes. Classification (NCBI taxonomy): domain Eukaryota; kingdom Metazoa; phylum Mollusca; class Cephalopoda; order Sepiida; family Sepiolidae; genus Euprymna; species Euprymna scolopes. Next base: position 46,428,930 of record NC_136526.1, on the reverse strand, counting down.
AACAGTATTTTGTATAATTCTTTTGTTTAAACTCGTTTTCCCAAACTTACCGTGTTCAACAATGAGCATGCCGCTATTTGCATTTTTCAAATACATCGGTAAACACTGTATATGTTTCAAGCCGAATAAACATGTTACATTAAATAAAAATATAAAAGAATTATCCAGTTAGGTAGAAAAGTAACTTATCTTGCCTTTGATAACATTTATTTGTTATATATTTGTTTTTTGACAACTTTTTCAAATCTATGTGTACAGTAAAACAAACCCAAATTCTTTAATAATTATCTTCAATGAAAAATCAGCAAATAACTCTAGTTCTTTACTTGCTATCATTTTCAATTCAAGATTGACTTACAATAACATTTTCTCATTTTCTTAAAGAAAGCTTTAATTTCATTCATTTATTTTTTTGCATCTTCCTTAAGCCTATTAAATTAAAAAAATATTATAATTAAAAATGTGTAACCTATAGACCCCAATAGAAAATAAAATTAGTTATTTACTAACATAAATTTAAAACAGCTAATCTTATAACTAATAACTAATCCCTCCCCCTCGGTTGAGTTGCTTCATAGGAATAACTTAGTATATGAATTCAAATGTTCTTTGGGAGACTGTCTCCGACAGTAAAGGAAAAAACATATAGAGGGAGAACGATAAAATTGTCGCCCTAGAAAAGATGACATGATTCCATTTCCGTTTGATAAAAATCGGTTTTCTTTTTTTTTTTTGTTGCAGACCATCTACTAGTTGGCCAGTTGTGTACAAATCCCAAGAGCGATAGGAGCCTTCTATCATGTCTGAAAGTGACACAATGTTAAACAAGCGAGATCAGAGATGTGACACTGTACAACTCATCCTCTCTACCTATCCAAGTTATGGCAACAGGACCATTACCAGCAGTCTCAAAATGCATCGCTGGATAGCCACAAATAACAGGGATGTGTCCAGGGTGATGAAAACAAAGTTTTCAGCCACGGTTATGGTCTTTGGTGAGGGCCACATCATGCCACCTCACATCTTCAAAGTAGGTTTGAAAGTCTAAGACAAAAGTGTATCTGAATGTGCTGAAGAGTGTGGTGATCCCCTGCTGTAATCAGGTGGCCGCTGGCAGACCCTGTGTGTGGCAACAGGACTCGGCGCCAGCCCACAAGTCCAAAGACAAAGGTTTGGCTTCACTAAGATTTAGTACCCTCAAGAACATCACCAACATGACCTCCACAACACCAAAGCCAGCCTGAGCGCCGCTATCTGCTGATTATTCACTGAGCTCCCATTGGTGTTTGTTGAAAAGGCATGCTCCCAGTTCCGGCCTGTATTGAGTCGATGAATGAGGCTGAAAGACGCTACTTTGAATAGATGTCAGGTCTACTGCATAATCAAGTTACCTGAATTGATTTTTTTTAATAAAAGTTTTCTTTAGAACGACACTTTTATCATTCCACCCTGTACATAAGAAATTAACTATGCATCGTTTTGAAAACAGTGCTATATTAAACCACCTGATTAAAAATTCCGGTCCTTTGTTCCAATTTAGGAAACTTTTATTTATACTTAATGTAATTTTCAGTATTTATCAAATAATGATCACGGAATATAATGAACTAATTATTTTTATTTAAATCTTAGTGGAAATGTATTATTTTGTTTAAACAAAAAATATCTTTACTAAAGTTATGGTTTTCAGTAGTAAATAATAAAAAACGCAAGAATTTATTTTTGCTTTTTTTTATATAAATAAAGCATCGTAAGTTGTAACAATAAAAATAAAATAATTTTATAGGAACATTATGAAAAAAGACCTAAATCCGTATTAATGAATTCTATATAACTCGAGAAAAAAAAAAAAACGAATTTCTCGAACTACCGATATTACGATTGAATTAAGCATTGCTTATTTAAGATTTTCACACAAACAGATTATAATTGCAAAAAATATTTCTACTTTTTTTTTAAATTACTGGTTTTTCATAATTTTTATATGCAAGATTTTAATAATTTCCTTGCTCACAAGAATGTGAAACTTTTGGCGTAACATATTTTTTGTATAATATTGAACAATAATTAAGAAAAAAATTAATTTAAAAATAGGAACATAGAAAAATAATTAAATTAAAGAATGCAAAAATTAATACAAACGTTAAAAAAAGGAATGTACGGATGCACGACTTGGGGTGGGGTGGGGGGACTTCCTCCCTTTTAATTACATGACGTCCTTTTCACAGTCTTTCGACTGGCTGAAATTAAGGGTCTCGGTATATTCCATGTTTAGAAAAACTTTAGTTTTGCGAAAGGCAGAATAATCACTCGGTTTTTTTGGGGGATTAATTTATGTTTTATACAAACAAGGTGTTTTGTTTGTTTTTATTATTCAATTCAATATCTTGGGGAATTTACTAATTATCTTTGAAATAGACCCAGAAAACTAATATTTATCTTTTAAAGGATTTTTACAATGAATTTATTAAACTTCAAAATTTAGCTGAATTGGTTAGCTCGCCGTGAACACATTTTTCATAACTTTTTTTTTCACGTGTACAAATATGTTTTTCCTTTTGAAAATTAACTTTAGTCTTTAATCTTTCAAATACAATCAAAAAGTAGTCGGAAACCTACAAAAAAATTATGATAAATCAGCTTTCAAAACTAGCCCCCCCTCCTCAGTTTTGCCCGTACCTACTTAAAATAGATTTTGAAGCGATTTTCGTTTTCTGTTATAAAAAAATATAGCAGCTGTTTTAATTTCATCACATATTTTCATTTATTTGTTTATAATTTCTTAGAGAAATAAATAAATATATATAATATATATAGAAATAAATAAATATATATAAATTATCATCACATTTTTATTTATTTGTTTACAATTTCTTAGAGAAATAAATAAATATATATAAATAAATATATATAAATAAATATATATAATATATATATATAAATAAATAAATATATATAAATTATCATCACATATTTTAATTTATTTGTTTACAATTTCTTAGAGAAATAAATAAATATATATAAATAAATATATATAATATATATATAAATAAATAAATATATATAAATTATCATCACATATTTTCATTTATTTGTTTACAATTTCTTAGAGAAATAAATAAATATATATAATATATATATAAATGAATAAATGTATATAAATTATCATCACATATTTTTATTTATTTGTTTACAATTTCTTAGAGAAATAAATAAATATATATAAATAAATATATATAAATAAATAAATATATATAATATATACATAAATAAATAAATATATATAAATTATCATCACATATTTTCATTTATTTGTTTACAATTTCTTAGAGAAATAAATAAATATATATAAATAAATATATATAATATATATATATAAATAAATAAATATATATAAATTATCATCACATATTTTCATTTATTTGTTTACAATTTCTTAGAGAAATAAATAAATATATATAAATAAATATATATAATATATATATAAATAAATAAATGTATATAAATTATCATCACATATTTTTATTTATTTGTTTACAATTTCTTAGAGAAATAAATAAATATATATAAATAAATATATATAAATAAATATATATAATATATATATAAATAAATAAATATATATAAATTATCATCACATATTTTCATTTATTTGTTTACAATTTCTTAGAGAAATAAATAAATATATATATAAATAAATATATATAATATATATATAAATAAATAAATATATATAAATTATCATCACATATTTTCATTTATTTGTTTATAATTTCTTAGAGAAATAAATAAATATATATAAATAAATATATATAATATATATATAAATAAATAAATGTATATAAATTATCATCACATATTTTTATTTATTTGTTTACAATTTCTTAGAGAAATAAATATATATAAATAAATATATATAAATAAATATATATAATATATATATATAAATAAATAAATATATATAAATTATCATCACATATTTTTATTTATTTGTTTACAATTTCTAAGAGAAATAAATATATATATATATATAATAAATAAATATATATAAATTATCATCACATATTTTCACTTATTTGTTTACAATTTCTTAGGGAAATAAATAAATATATATAAATAAATATATATATATAAATTATCATCACATATTTTCATTTATTTGTTTACAATTTCTTAGAGACGCCAATAAACGAAAAAAAAAAAGAAAAGGTAAAATCTTCTAATACATAACAAATAAATGTGACCAAAAGCAAGATAAGTTACTCTTCTAACTACTACTTGGATAAGTTTTGTGTGTTCAAACGATTTTAAAGCGTTTATTCAGTAAAAAAAAATGAAAGGGGGGGGGGGGGTACTCACTCATACACTTATTGATCCATGCTGAAATAATGACGTTATTATTTAAAAAGCCATTCTTAACATGGGGAGAGGAGGGTGTTTTGTACCTATTCTGTACTTTAACCTTACAATTGAATAAAAAAAAAATATATCATAAAATTTTAATTAAACTTGGAAATACGATTTTTATAAAAATAGCGCGGATCAGTAAGTGCATTAATTAGCACCCAAAAAAGTAATAACGAGTTTGTAAGTTAAACAACATGGCCGACCCTGAATCTGCCATCTTTGAAGAGTACTCCTAGGTCAAAAAATAAACAAAATATTAATAGAAATCCACACAATAAGCGCTACATATTTATTGGATGGATTTCTTATCGGTATTTTTTTTTTATTTTATTATTGGACTTTTAAGATTTAAAAAAATCGTTTTAACACCAAAAGCGTACCTTGCCGTTGCTAACATTTATTTGTTATATATTTGATGTTTTTTTTTAACTTATTATTATTATTTTTTTCGTTTGTTGACTTCTCTGCTAAATCCCCAACTATGATGACTTACCTTCAAATAATTCGCATAAAATTAAAAAAAACAAACAAACTCGCCATCAATTGACAAAACTGCGCAACGGTGCAAAACGCACAGATGAACAACTTTAAAAAAAAACCCTTTTACGTCTGCTGCCTGCTGCCTATTTTCTTTGCTTAAATCAATTTTAAATTCAAGACAATTTACTCTTAATTTCGATCTATTAAAATATTGAGGGAAATAAATAATTGCTATTTTACCTGCAATTATAAAAAAAAAAATTGTCATTGTTTCATTCATTTTTTTTTTTCATTATTTAATTCACTGCGAACCTGCTTTTTTGACGTCACGTGAATTGTCGGTGCTTATTCAGATTGACACTTATGGTGACAAACAAAAACGGAGAAAAACTTTTATCGTGCACCTACTTGTCATGGAATGAAGATGGTATATTACAAGGTACGGGTTTGGGTACTGGTCGCGATTAGAGTTCCCTGCCGAACGAACACCCTAAAAAAACACTGACTTCTCCCTTAGTTGCCATAGTAACTAAACGTCAAACGATCATGAATTTTTTATCGACTTTGTTTTACTGTTTATGAATATTGAAATAAAAGACATTACTACACATTTATTAATAATATCTCACTTTTAATCACTTTTATCGACTTTTTTTTTACTGTTTTACTGTTTATGTGTCACTTTTATCGACTTTTTCTTTTCTTTTTTAAATAGCATTTTCTTTTTAAATGACGACGTTTTTAAATATTACGTTTTGAATATTAAAAGTAAAATAATTACTAAACATTTATTAATAAAAAAAAATGGGTGCTAGCGCTATATTTTAAATCGTATTTCTAAGCTTAATTAAAGTTTAATGTTTTTTACTCAATTGTAAGGTTAAAACGTAGTCATTTAAAAAGAAAAGAAAAAGTCGATAAAAGTGACACATAAACAGTAAAACAGTAAAAAAAAAAAGTCGATAAAAGTGATTAAAAGTGAGATATTATTAATAAATGTGTAGTAATGTCTTTTATTTCAGTAAAACAAAGTCGATAAAAATTCATGACCGTTTAGTTACTATGGCAACTAAGGGAGAAGTCAGTGTTTTTTTTTTTTAGGGTGTTCGGCAGGGAACTCTAATCGCGACCAGTACCCGGGTTTGTATTACTATACACATAGATTCGAAAAAGTTGTCAAAAAACAAATATATAACAAATAAATGTTATCAAAGGCAAGATAAGTTACTTTTCTGCCAAACTGGATATATTTTTTGTGCCTTTATTCAATGTAACATTTATTCAGCTCGAAAAACATAGTGTTTACCGATGTATTCGAAAATTCAAGATGCGTCTCACACCCTCTTTAACACCGTAAGTATGGAAAAGGGTGTTATAAATAAAAAAAACTATACAAAATACTATTAAAAACCCGCCGAATATATGTCAACCTATGTCACGGTAACATATATTGTGCGAGTTTTTAACAGTATTTTATCCGGTTTTTTATTTATAAAATCTTTTCCCACACTTACCGTGTTAAATAGAGAATAAGACGCCATCTTGAATGTTCCAATACATCGGTAAACACTGTATGGGTTTCGAGCTGAATAAATATGTTACATTGAATAAAAACACGAAAAATATATCCAGTTTGGTAGAAAAGTAACTTATCTTGCCTTTGATAACATTTATTTGTTATATATTTGTTTTTTGACAACTTTTTCGAATCTATGTGTACAGTAATACAAACCCCAAGGTACTTGTACAGTTTAACCAAGACATTTAAAAAAATGAAAATATCGAAAAAAGGTTATATTGTACGTATCCGTTTTGGACTGAAGATCTCCGAAAAAAAATTTTCATTTAATTTGATCGAGTAGTTTTTTTTTTTTGTTTTTTTTTGTTATTTTTTGTTTGTTTGTTTGTTTTTTTTACGGCGGAAAAACACGTTTTTATGAGAGCGCGTTGAAGTCAGCCATTATGGAAATTTTTAACACGCCACGGGGAGATAACTCCATGTAAAGCGCCGACACTCCTATCCCCATCTTTATTACTAGCTTTTCTTTCTAAAAATCGAACCTTTTTGCGGTAATCTGAAAGAAAGAGAGAGCCTGTTTCCTCCGTTTGACTACAGGTAGCGTTACTGTCTGTCCATCCAGTTACGGAAGCACAAAATGTATATAATGGAAATAAAAATAAATGTTTTTGTTATATTTTAAATTTAAACATGTTTTTTTTTTTTTTTTTTTTTTTGCAAACATATTAAAGTTTTTGTTTTTTTTTCACACATATTTACGTTTTTTTTTGGGGGGGGGGGGTGTTGCAAACATATTTCAGTTTTATTTTTCCAAACTTTTACGTTTTGTTGCTTGTTTATTTTCAAACATTTACGTTATTTTTTGTTTTTACGTTTTTTTTCACGTTTTTTTTTTTTTTTTTTTTTTTTTTTGCAAGCATAAACTAAATGTTTTTGCTATATTTTTCTTTTAAACATAATTATGGGTGCAACCGTTTTTCCGCGAGTATTTTTTACGCTCTTATAATAAAAAAAAATCAACGTTTTTTTTTTTTATTATATGGACCCCCCCTTTTTTTCTTAATTTTTCTGCACTTATTTTACCTTTTCCGCAAGTATATATATATATATATATATATATAAGATTTGGCTGAAGAGAGCTTGATAAGGATACCTTAAACGGGCCTTATTATCGGGCTTGAAACCGACGGTACCAATGATCTGTCTCAACTAACAACTTTCTGTACACAATATATATATGTGTGTGTGTGTGTGTGTGTGTGTGTGTGTGTGTGTGTGTGTGTGTGTGTGTGTGTATATATATATATATATATATATATATGCGCGTGATCAAAGAAAGAGCCGCCCCCCCCACACACACACACACAAACGAATTGTTTTTTCTCTTTAGGAGAATAAACAAACATGCACAATGTAAGGCAACAAAAAATATTTTTTATGACCACGTGGTTGAACACCGGAAACTTTCTATACCTACATGTTGATCAGGAAATGACATCACGCTGACATGCTCAGTGGTCTATTCTCTCGGTAGCCATAACCATATCTGTTCACATTACCTGTTTGTTTGTTTTTTTAAAATTTGCTGTTTTTTATTGTTTAGTTTTTTTTTTTTAACAAATTTGCCGTGTTTTTACCGAAAAGTGCAAAAGCCAATTTAATAGTCTTCAAATTTTGTTTTTGACCCTTCTGAAATAATGCTTTCATTTTTTAGAAATTTTATATTCTATAAAAATATATATATATATATAAAACAAATAAATGCCCGTTTTGTTAGTGTTGTGTTTATTGCTTTGTGGTTACAATTCCGTTTTGGAAGAATAAATATTGGCGGTCTTCACCACCTTAAACATTTGCGGATAATTCTGCTATTTTATTAATTGTTCACTAGGGAGGAATAATGGCCCTAAGGTAATTAATGACTAAGTGGGAAGCCAAGAAACTTCGCATAAATAGTGCTGTGAAGTCGTTAGAGAATAACAACTCTTCACAAGATATTTTAAGGTTTGTGGGGGTCGTCAGGCCTTTTTAGGAACTAACTTCCTCCACAAATAAATAAAAATAAAAAGAAGAAGACTTACATGCAAAACAAACGGAGGTTTATTCACAGAAACCAACCATTAACAAATAAAATATAATTCTCTTTATAATGAGTTCAGAAGTCCTTTTTAAGTGTTCGTATAAAAAAAAAAAAGGAGAATGTCTTTTTTGTTAAACTGTTCAATTGTTAAACATGTTAAGAAAGGCAATAGGTAATGTTCGCCTGTGAAATTGTATGAAGCATGCGGAGCGGTGAAAATGGAAGAGTGATAGTAACACGCGTGGAAGGTCCAAATGAAAATACAGTTGAGAGAGTTGAGAGAGAGATTTGATGTTTGTGTGTGCTTAAATACTATTTGGACCGGCTCCAAGCGAGCTTAAAAAGTAAAGTTTAGAAAAATGTCCTTGGAGAAATCCCATTGGACGGAAACATCACGTGGGGTGCTCTGTACTACGTCCGCTCGTTTTGAGTCGATTTAATATATAAGGCCACGCCGGAATTTGCGTGGGAGTTATTTTTTATTTTTCACGCGCCAACATAATCATAATCATACTGCGCACCTAAATTATATTTATTTTTATAACAATTTTTAATCCGAATCTTAACCGTGTCAACTGGCACAGGTCTCGCGAAACAGTAATTAGCAGTTGGTTGAAGGAACTAGATGAGCTGATAAACGTAGTACTAATCAAGATGAAGAGAAATCACATCTTTGTGAGAATTCAAAGAAGTTTTCTTCGGAAATTGAAGAAAAATTGTTATCGTTGAAATTGAAAATAGATACGCCATAAGATACGGTACGTAGACGATAAGTTTTCTTTCAGAACCTTTTTGAATAAATTCGAATTTTGTACAGATAATTTGAACAAGGCTGATAAATTGTTAGTACTTACATCTAAGCTAGAAGGAGAAGCCTTTAAAGTGGTCTCCAGTGTAGATGTAACATCAGACAACTATGATGTAGCCCTGGAACTTTTAAGGGAAAAATATTTAAATCCAGATTTAATTAGAAATCAGGTTTTTGAAGAGATTATTCCTAGTCCATCTCGCGTAACGGATCTAAAAAATTTAAGGACATTTCTCAAAAAGGTTAAACAAGATCTGACTGAACTTGATAAGTCTTTCGGGACTTTTTGTATTGAGGGTAGAAGCTCGGGGGCATTGATAGTCCATGTATTTGCAAAATTTCCTAATATTAGAAGGAGGGAATTAATGAGTAGAAGTGGCAAACGGTTCTCTTCTCTAAATACTATAATGTCAATGTCTCATGTGTTTGACATTACGGAATAAGTGATTGCCGCCCCGCTTGATGTTCGGCGGGAAAATTGCGTGCCAAGATTGACGCCTTCTTCACCTAATACAAAATCCAATATGTCGTCTTCACACGAGGTGAAGGCCATTTTATTATGCAAGCTGTGTGACGCTACAGACCATTTAATTAAGAACTGTAATAAATATCCTTCCTTTGAAGCTAAATGCCGAAGGGCCAAGGAATTGAAATTATATACTCGGTGTCTGGGTGAACACTTGAATGCTGTTTATCGAGGAATTAAGAGGTTTCTTAACCCATGTGCAGTTTGTGGATTAAAGAGCCACTTTAGTGTAATGTGCCATAAAGGAAATAAGTCCTTTGTGGGCAGAACAACTTATTCTGAACAACAGAACAGTATTTTTCCTGTCCTTAGAATATTGATGGAAGCTCATGGTCGACGTATTTACTTTTTTCTGTTTGACTGATACTGAGAGTCAACGATCGTTTTTCACCCAGGCAATTCTATTTAAATTGTGTCCTGCTAAAAACATAAAACCCAAGAAGGTTGATATGGCTGTGAACATGTTGATTGGCAGTGACTCCTTAAGATTGCAGGAGTACAATATATCTATAAAATTAGGTGATCAAAATCCTTTTAAATTTGAGGCGTAATTTTCCAGGGATTTGAATTTAAAATTCGAAGTTGATAATTTTGATAAAGTTGTTAATAACTTAACTCAAAAGGGATTCTGGCTCTGTCCCAGTTATAAGAATTTAAACGAAACTCCCATTAGCGTCAAGTTTCTCTTAAAAAGTAAATAATTAATTTATGTTGAATAGTCTTATATATCACAAATTGAAGAGAAAAGGTTAATAAATAATATATTCAAATTTAAAACAAAAAAAATCCGTTTTTTAGAAATTTACCTGTAAAGTCCGAAGTTTAAAACCTTTTTTTAAAAAAAGAACACATTGTTTTTTGTTGTTGTTTTTTTTTATGAAACCTTGGTCCTTGCTCCTTTAATTGAAAAAAAAATTAGGGCTTGAATTACATTTTTCGAGGAGTTATAAGCTTGGAAAGACAGGGGGTCGAATAATTCACGCCTCTCATTTTGAAATGTCTATTAAAAAGTAAATAATTTATGTTGAATAGTTTTATATATCACAAATTGAAGAGAAAAGGTCAATAAATAATATATTCAAATTTTAAAAAAAAAATCCGTTTTTTAGAAATTTACCTGTAAAGTCCGAAGTTTAAAACCTTTTTAAAAAAAAAAAACACATTGTTTTTTTTTTTGTTTGTTTTTTTTTTAAATAAAACCTTGGTCCTTGCTCCTTTAATTGAAAAAAAATTAGGGCTTGAATTACATTTTTCGAGGAGTTATAAACTTGGAAAGATGGGGTGGGATTATTTACTATTTTCACGAAATTTCTGACACTGCTATGTCAGCGATTGTGGAAATTTTGAAGAAGCCTGTCTCAAACTGCAGGAACTCTTTATCAAATCAAAAAACGAGACATACGCACGGCATCTACTCGCCACAAGGCGTCAGCAACCGGGAGAAAGTCTGGACGAGTATCTTCGGGCATTACGAGTCCTTAGCAAAGACTGCAATTTTAGGGCTGTCAGCGCAGTGATACACGCTAATGAATCGATTCAGGATGCCTTTATTGCCGGAATTCAGTCCCATGCCATTTGCCAGCGTTTGTTGGCAAATAAAACGCTCGACCTGGACACTGTTTGACCAGGCCCGAGCGCTGGACAATGCAATGAGGAATATGGAATCGTCTTCATCAGCACGATACTGGGAACCAACCGCTACTGCAGCCCTCGGGAAGGAAGAGACATCGGACTTGGATTCTAATTAAATAAATGTAAGGACTGCTAAATCAGAAATTAAATGTTGGAACTGTGGAAATTATAAACACCCAAAATCACGATGTCCAGCGAAATCGAGTGTTTGTCATCGATGTAAACGGATCGGGCATTTTGCAAAATGCTGCAAATCAAATAATACTACTCAATCAACTTCTGCTTCTGTCCATTATCCAACCATAGCTTCTATAAGTTCGAGTTCGGCAGTTCCATCGTCCCTACAGAGATCCACCGTAGAAATCAACATTTTGAGTCGGCCATTAAGAGTACCAATGGTAGCTCTGACAGCTTTATTCATACCAAAGTAGAAGAGGATCTGGATTTAAAAATAACAGATTCAAACTTGAGTTTCGATGGCATCGTCTGACCTCTCATCCAAAGTGGTAGGTGCTTGTTTTCCTAACATACTTTTCAACAAACGTATGTATCCCAACCAGAAACTGTCAGTTTTAAATAACCTTTGTTGTGATGTGATTCTCGGACTGGATTTTCAAAGTAAACATGAAAGCGTTACCTTCAAGTACGGTGGGAGTTCAACTCCTATTAAGATTTGTGGACTTGCTGTTCCTTCGGTGGAACCGCCTGAACTTTTTGCAAATATAAATAAGAACTGCAAACCGGTTGCCACCAAGTCTAGACGTTATAGCTCAAGTGATAGCAAGTTCATTGACTCAGAAGTTAAGTGCCTTTTAAAGGAGGGGATCATCGAAACCTCAAACTCCCCCTGGAGGGCACAAGTGGTCGTGGTTAAACCTGATAATCAGAAAAAGAGAATGGTCATTGATTATTCTGAGACTGTGAATAAGTACACAAACCTTGATGCAAGCTCCTGCCCCGGCTGGATGACATAGTGAATAAGGTTGCTCAGTATAATGTATTCAGCACAATCGACCTGAAAAATGCGTATCACCAGATCTCCATCAATGAGAACGACAAACCTTTCACTGCTTTTGAAGCTAACTCCGGTTTGTATCAGTTCACTCGAATACCCTTTGGGGTTACAAACGGAGTTGCTTGTTTTCAGCGAATTGTCGATGAAATTATTAGTTCTGAGGACTTACACAACACCTTTGGGTACCTGGACAATATTTTCATCTGTGGAAAGGATCAGGAGCAACACGATGAGAATCTGGCGAAATTTATCAAAGTAACAGAAAAACGGAAAATTACATACAATAAAGAAAAGTGTTTTTTCTGTGAATGAACTGAGCTCCATGGGTTATATCATTGGACCCAACGGTCAAATTAAACCTGACCCGGAGAGGTTAAAGCCTTTAAAAGAACTCCCTTATCCAACTGACGGCAAATCACTCAAGCGAGCCCTGGGTTTTTTCTCGTATTATTCAAAGTGGATCCATAGGTATTCTGATAAGATTCAGCCTCTTATTAAGACCAATTTATTTCCCCTTAATCAGGAAGCTCGAAATGCATTTGACAGTCTAAAGCTAGATATTGAATCAGCTGTAATAAAAACTATCGACGAGAATGCTCCCCTTGAGTTGGAGACTGATGCCTCTGATTGTGCTCTTTCTGGAGTCCTCAACAAAAATGGTAGACCAGTTGTTTTTTTTTTCACAAACTCTACACCGCTCTGAACTAAACCATCCAGCTGTTGAAAAGGAAGCGGCTGCCATTATAAAAGCAGTTAGATATTGGCGCCATTACCTCTTGGGGAAGTACTTCAAACTTATTACTGATCAGAAATCAGTAAAATTTGTTTACAACCAAAATCACCATAGTCAAATAAAAAATGATAAATTGCTCCGTTGGAGATTGGAGCTTTCATGCTTCAATTTCGACATTATCTATCGCTCTGGTGAGAATAATCTTGTAGCTGACGCATTGACATGTGCTTCTTGCGCTACTGTGAATAGTAGCAACAACCTCCTCAATTTGAATCGATCCTTGTGCCATCCTGGGATTACAAGGATGATGGTCTTCATAAGTAGTAGAAACCTCCCTTACTCTCTTGAGGATATTCAGCAGATGACAAAGGACTGTATTGTTTGCAACAAGTGCAACCACAGATTTTTCCAGCCTGTTGATGGGCATTTAATCAAATCAACTCAACCTTTTGAGAGGTTGAACCTCGATTTTAAAGGACCCCTACCTCCATCTACCCCAAATAAGTATATGTTGCTATTAGTTGATGAATATAGCCGCTTTCCATTTGTATACCCTTGTAAAGACACAAGTACCCAGAGTGTACTGCAATCTTGCTCCCACCTGTTTTCTATATTTGGTATGCCCAGCCAAGTTCATTCAGATAACGGGAGTTGTTTCAAGAGTGCTGAGTACAAGAATTATATGCACGGCAAAGGGATCCCCACCAACTACAGGACACCATATCACCCGCAGAGAAATGGTCAAGTGGAGCGAATGAATAGAACAGTGTGAAAAACTATTTCATTAGCATTGGAAGTAACCTTCAAATTGCACATGTCAAAATGTAGGGCTAAGTAGATTACAAATTAATATTTAAATGAAGCTACCATACAAGTTTTTAAAAGAATGAAAAAATCTGAATTTAGTGTGTTGATGAAGCATCGTTTTATGATGATGATGATCATCATCATCATCGTCGTAATAATAACATTAACGAACAACAATCATGAAAGCAGCTGAAATATTAGGGAATACCCTTGCATGTGGAAACTAACACACAGGAGACGCTGGAGGAAGAAGGCATGCGGGGAAAATGAATATTATTGGGGATGTAATGCGGATTTGTTCTCCACTCAATAAGCGATGCATGGCCAACCCCGTGACCCACTAGTGAGCGGTGAATTGCTAAGAATAATGTACCATGAGATAGAGAGATCAAATAAGCGCGCGCGCGAGAGAGAGAGATAGAGAGAGAGAGAGAGAGAGAGAGAGAGAGAGAGAGAGAGAGAGGGATGCTCCTGCCGATATAACCTGAAGAATGACTGTGAAAAGAGAAATCAAATAGGGATTGAGAGGTTTTTTTTTTAATTTTGTTAATTTCTTTCTTTTTTTTTTTAAATTTTGTTGTTAATTTCTTTTGTCTTTGCTTGTCCCTTCTTTATTTCATTTTACAGAAGTTGAAGTTCCCGAAACTCAAAATTAAGATTCCTTAAATTTTATACGTTCTCTAGAATCCAAACAATGTGATGGATTTTGTTTAAAACCTCAAAATCTTCTTTTTTTTTTTTACATGGAGGTCACCACTTATCAAGGCCCGGAGGCCACTCAGGGATAAGGGTTATTTCATGTACAGTAATCAATGAGATAGTATTGTAGTAATCATTAGCATCGAAGATTTGATAGAGTGTCTTACTTAAGGGGACGCTTTGTCAGGAATTTGTTTATGTTGGACTTGAAGACATCCAAGTTGTAGTCAGGTGGGAAACAGGCAAACGGAAGAGAGTTCCACAGTCATGCAGTCATGCACTTCTGAGAAAGAAACTCTGCTCATGTAATCTACGTTTGGATTTAGGCACAGATAAAGAGTGAGGAAAATTATTGACAGTAGTTTCAGCCAGACTTGCCATGAAAATAACGATAAAACAGCTTTGTTTAAGCCATCATGAATATGTCTGGTTTAAGTACATAACTGTATGTGCTGCAGTGTCATAGTGGATAGTATATGACATTTCCAACTTTATATACAGACTATCCGTAAAGTTTTTGTTTAAGGTTTAAAATGTATAAGTTTCTTTGTGATAGAAATAATCTGTAAGCATATTAAGTTTCATGTAACGAGTTTTAAGTGTTGTTATTGTAACTTTTTCGCCAAAAAAATCTGCAGTAATTTTTATTATTAAAAAAAATTATTTTATTCTTAAGTAAAAAAAAAGTCTTTTTCAGAATCAATTTGATCCATGACGGAAAAAGTAAACTATCTTAATTATTATTAATGAGATTTTTTTTTTAATGGGGACATGTGAAAACAATGGCGTATGCGACCAAACCTATTTAAAAATCACCAATATAATTTTTTTTTTACATAGGCATCACCACATTATCAAGGCCAAGAGGCCACTCAAGGATAAGGGTTAAAGAGTGTACAGTAGAAATTGGACAATATAGTAATCATTAGTAATGAAAATTTGGTAAATTTGATAACTTATATGGAACGGCTCATCAAGAACTTATTTACGTTAGACTTGAACACAAACATATTGTAGTCAGCCGGAAAGCAGGAAAACGGAAGACAATTCCACAGGCGTGCAGTTCTAAGAAAGAAGCTTTGTTCATGGAATCTACGTTTAGGTTTAGGCACAGATGAAGAGTGGGGGGAATTATTGATAGTGTTTACAGCTAGACGAGTGTTTCTTGTGAAAGTTTGGCGAGGGGGGACCATACATTGAAGCTCAGGCGAGCACTTTCCATGAAAATAAAGATACATCAGAGACAAACTCCCAACATCTCTTCTGTGAGATAGAGGTTGCAAGGAAGAGAAAAGGACATCTCCTACGAGGTTACGAAATCTATTTTGAACTCTATCAAGGCAGGTCAAGTCCTTTCTAGCAGCTCCTGCCCAGATGTGGCAACAGTATTCCATCCTTGGACGTACCTGGCTCTTATATAGATAGAGAATAGATTTCAGGCATTACTGTAAAGCAGTCGGAAAATGTTTTCTGTGAGGTTCAAAATTGTGTTACACTTTTGTATTGCTCATGATGGAGGTTATGTGAAAAGTTAAATGTGGATAAAACTTTATTAAATATTTTTTCTATTTTCTAATCCCTTTTTACAGATAACTTCAAATACAAATCTAATATATAAACAACTGTCTGTCTCTCTGTCTCCACATTTTCAAACTATCTCCTCCGAAACTAAAAGTTGCAGAGCGGTACTAGGGGCCTCAAATGATTGGATTTTTTATGGGCCGTTCTTTTATGGGTCTTTAGTTAAAATTGTTTTTAATGGGTCAAAATTTAAAAAAAAATCGTTAAACATTTTGTACATTCATCTTAGTTTATTTTTAATCAGTTTATATGCACGTCACGTTGGTACAGTGGTAACATCACCAGCTTTGAATGCTACAGTCTCGGTTTCGATTCTAGCTAATGGCATCTATATACCTTTTTTTTTTTTACTTTCAAAATCACGACTCTATAATAATATATATGAAATCTGAAGAAATTAAAATATCATAATTAAGCGTATTTTATGCCGGGACAAAGCCAGGCGTTGCCTCCACCGCCTTTGCTAGTAAAGTTATAATTTTTTTAAAGTGCACACAAGACTTTATGGGCACCCTGTATAAAACTGAATGAAGACCAATGTCATTAATAAACTAATTGGCTTTGTTACAAGGGTTGAGGAATTGGAGATGCGAAAATTTGTGTTTCTCTCATGGGTGCTTAGAGAAAATCAATATTAGAGAAGATCGATATTAGAGAAGATCGATATTAGAGAAAATCAATATTAGAGAAGATCAATATTAGAGAAGATCAATATTAGAGAAAATCGATATTAGAGAAGATCAATATTAGAGAAGATCAATATTATAGAAAATCAATATTAGAGAAAATCGATATTAGAGAAGATCAGAACAGCAGGGAGATGGGTGAGCTGATCAATTCAGATCCCACAGTTTTTGATGCTCTTGTGACCTGCGATGAAAGCTCGATCTAAGGGCATGAATATGTCTAGTTTAACAGCTCCATTTTCTAAGCACATAGCTGTAGGTATTGCATCGTCATAGTAGATGACTTATTTCCAACTTAAAACTAAATGGAAAAAAATGTCATTAAGGAAACCATTAGAAATACTGACATCTCTTGGATAATCATAAAGTCCATCAATCAACTAATTACATACGTTGTATAGACTTTGTGGAAGTTGTTGATCAAAGACAAAAATAAAAAATAAAAAACACGCTTGAAAGGCTTTTTCAATAACACACACACACCAGAAATATGTGAACAGTTTTTATTTATACGTTGAAAAAGAGAAATATACGTGTCACCTCACTGCTTATACAAGTTTCCTTAAATAAGTATCCACACGTTTTTTGTATGGGCACTTTTATTAATAGTACACACATGAAGCTGTAGTTCCCTTCAAAGTAATCTCCTCTGGCTGTAATGCACTTGTACCGCTCCAACAACTTCTGGAAGGCCCCATGAAAGTCCTTTTGTGTGAGCATGTCAATGATCTTTGTAACAGCCTCTTTAATCTATTCAATTGTCTCACACCAACAGCCTCTAAGATTTTCCTTGAGCTTAGGGAATAACTAAAAGTCACATGCAGCAAGGTCTGGACTATAGGGAGGGTGAGGAACTATCTTGATGTCCACCTTGGTCAAATAGTCTGTGACAAGGATTGAGTTGTAGACTGGTGCATTGTCCTAGTGGAAATGCCACTGATCCAATATGAAGAATGCTGGCCTCTTCCGATAGAATCTCTTCCTGAACTCCCTTAAAACCTCAACATAGTATTTCTTGTTGATTGTCTGTCCAATGGAAAACCAGTGTATGTAGATCATGCCTATGCTGTCAAAAAAGGGACCTTCGTAAGTTTCTGGGTTGATTTGCTCTGCCTCACCTTCTTGGGGCTAAGAGAGCCAGCATCCTTCCACTGGGAACTCTGTCTCTTGGTCACTGGGTCATAGCAGTAGATTCAGCTTTCATTACAACAGAGAACCAAGAACGGCAGCATCTGAATTGATCAGCTCGACCATCTCCCTGTTTTGACATCGTTTTTCTGTCTGATCTTCTCTGAGCACCCTTGAGACAAACTTTGCACAAACCTTTTGCATCTCCAGTTCCTCGCCAATAATTGTATGTACAGTTCCCACACTGACATCAAATTGTGCACTTATTGTCTCTAGATACACGACCGTCCTTATCCATGTAATTCTTTATTTGGCCAATCAACTCTCGTTTCTGACTTCCTTACTCCTCTCACCATCTCACAAACTCCTTGCCTCTGCTGTCTCTTTTTTATCAAAAAAAACCTGATGCTCAATTCATGCAAGATGGTCCAAAAGCAGTCTGAAGCATTCCATACGTTTCTGTGGCATTTTTTTTCCAATTTAAAAACAAGAATTTTATTGCATATTGTTCTTCTAACGTGTTCTTATGTCCAGATTGCATTTTTGAAATTCACCAGCTGTAACAATCAGGCTTTAGTAGGGTGTATTCCAATTCCTGCTGTCTGTTTATTTTAACCTGAAAATCATAAAAATTGGTTAGTAATCTCATAAGCTATAGCTATAACATAATGCATTTTCAAAAGTCAATGACAATTTTAAATGCCTGTATAAAAAAGTCTGGACACTTATTGAAGGCACCTCATATATAAATTCAACAGGAAGTACACATCATTAAAATTACAAATCAAGGGAGATAATTTCTAACAGCACTTGACAGAGTCCAAGGGAGATAACTTGGGGTTTCTACTCTTCACCTAGTGGGCACATTTTCTGTTTGATGTTATTGGTGATGATGGTGTAAGGCTCCCAGATGGTTGAGGATCTGCTAAGCTGCATCTTTGAAATAATCTTCCAAGAGAGGTAGTTACATACTTTATTGTGGCGGGCAGTGTGAAATGGCATCTGCAGACATTAGGTAGCTCAACTCTCAATCGTCAAGTGGCAGAACCTGCACTTGTGATTTTTTAGTTTCATTTTACTTCATTCGAAGTTCTCAGAAATCAAGGGGCCCACTACCTGGGGCTAACATTTGAAATCTATAGGAGATACATATATATTTGAATGTTCCATTAAAGTTCTTTATCTCTCAAACACCGAGTTAGTAAAGAAATTGAAAAGAATTTTTCTCTCCCCAATTAACCATTTTCATGTGTTGTAGTGGAATTATCTTTTGTTTTGGTTTCTTGGTCTTATTGGATTCCAGGACAAGAATTTATCTAGTCTGGTGGAGTATCCAGCATTGTGCTATTACTTGAAGTAATATCACCTGGAGAAGCTTGTGAGCTAGCCATAGTGTGCACATGCATATGTCTCTTCGAATTTGATTGCTAGGAAAAGAAATAATTAGATTAAAATTCTTTTTTCGTCATGTTCCTATAATTACTGGAATGACGAAGATTCCATTTTCTTTTCGTGTGTTGTACATGTTGGTATTTTCAGTCTTTCAGCTCTGTTAAGCTAGCATATGTAAAGTTTAACAGTTCCATTTTCTAACTATGTAGTTCTAGGCATTACATAGGCATAGCAGATAAAGTTGTCGCCCTAAAGAAAACAACACTACAGCTTTATTTTAAAACTTTTATTGAAAAAAAAAATCAATTCACGTAACTTGATTATGCAGTGTAGCTGACATCTATTTAATATAGCCACCTTCAGCCGCAATCACTGTCTCGATACGGGTCCGGAACTGGGAGCATGCCCTTTTCACAAGTCTAGTGAGAGAAGGGTACAAAGTCGTAGCACTCCTTCTGAAGCTAAGCTTAGGTTTCTTTGTGCTACCGAGTCCTGCTGCCACACCCAGGGTCTGTTAGCGGCCACCCTGATTGCACCAGGGGGTCACCACACTCTTCAGGTACACTTTGGTGTTGACTTTCAAGCACACTTTGGGTACACTTTGGTGTTGACTTTCAAGCAGACTTTGAAGATGTGGAGTCACATGATGTGGTCCTCACTTGAGACCACACCGAAGGCCATAACTTTATAAATAAAACTGAATGGCAGATGTTTTTAAGGAAACCTTTTAGAGTTACTGACCATCAACTAGCGTTTCTACTCCCCGCTTTTTTTTTTTTTTTGAATTGTCATCCTTTGAAAATTGTAATGTTGGCTATGGGGCAGCCAAACCAGCTGCCAACATTGCACTGCTTATAATTGAAACCGAGAGCTCTTTTTAGTATCTTGTTCCCTTAAGTGCAATTTTCTGGATCTCCTTTGCCCTGATTCACTAGGAATATTAGTTAGCTAGGACTTCAGGTTCTTCTCCATAAGCCCGGTGACACCTATAATAATTGGTATGATTGATATCTCCCTAAGATTCCAGTTTCTTTTCATTTTTTTTTTTATTTTACTTTTGTTAGTATGAACAGATCAAGGGGCTCCTTCCTGAGGTTAACACTTGATTCTATTACAGTTTAAATTTATATCCGAGGGTTCATTTAAGAATAGACACTGTTCCCTTTATGGCTGCTATCTGTATTTCCTTACAGCTTGGTCTTCCAGGGATTGCTTCTAAGTATTTCTGAAAGTTCTTTTTTATTAAGCTAGTTCCTCCCGTCACAATTGGTATTGTTTATTTCTTTAAGAGACCATGTTGTTTTTAGATCCTGATATTTTGTTATCTTTTCCCGTTCTGCTCTATTAAGGCCAAAGTTGTTGGAACTGTGACGTCGATAATAAATGCAGTTCTTTCGGGCTTGTTTCATATTACTATATCTGGCTTGCTGGCCTTGTCTTTTATGTATCTGCCCGCCTGTATGTCTTTGCCGTAGAACGCCGTCACTTTTCCGTTTGATGTTCAGTGTGCACATGCATATGTCTCTTTAAATTTGATTCCTGCGAAAATGATGAGTTGCACATTTCACACGAATATGGCTTTTCCCCCGTGTGGGTTCTCATGTGTCTGTTGAGATTCGACTTGTCGGAAAATGCGCGAATGCAAACCTTGCATTTGAACGGCTTCTCCCCCGTGTGAATGCGCATGTGAATTGTCCGATTTGACTGATCCGAAAACGACGATCCACAAACCTGACACACGTACGGCTTCTCACGTGTGTGCACGCGAATGTGTTTTCGCAAATGCGATTGACGTGCAAATGCGCATCCGCAGATGTCACAAGCAAATGGTTTGTCGCCGCTATGAATGCGCACGTGTCGCTTCAACGTGATTTTCCAAGAAAATGACGATCCACAAATCTGACACACGTATGACCGTTCATGTTTACGCATGTGACCTTTTAACGTTGACTGCTGTGTGAATTTAGCATCGCAGATCGTGCAGGAGAATAATTTCTCGCCAGTGTGCACACACATGTGTCGATCGAGCTTGGACTTGTGGGGAAACGCAGATGGGCAAACTGTGCACGGAAATGGTTTCTCTCCAGTGTGTGTTCGAAGATGGATTATCAAGTTGGATTTATCCGCAAACGAAGCATGACAAACAACACAAGAAAAGGGTCGCTCCCCTGTGTGGCTGCGGACGTGTGTTTTCAGATGAGTTTCCTGCGTGAAGGATGAGCCACAGACGTGACAGGAATATGGTTTCTCCCCGGTGTGCGTCCGAAGATGCCGGGTCAAATCCGATTGCTGGGAAAAGGAAGATCCGCAAATCTGACAGAAAAAAGGCTTCTCCTCACTGTGAATGCGTGCGTGTCTTTTTAAATTTGATTTGTCAGAAAATGCCGAGTTGCACACTATGCACAAATAAGGCTTTTCTTCGGAGTGTGTCTGTATGTGTGCTTTCAAAGCGGATTCGTCCGAAAATGTATGCTCACAAAATGTACAGACAAAAGAATCCTTTTCATCATGCTTAGACATGTGCATTTCCAAAGCAGAATTATCCATAAATGACTCATCACATATAGTACATGAAAATTCTTTCTCTTCCATGTGGGTTTTCTTGTGTGCTTTCAAAGCGGTCGGATCCGAAAATGAACACTCACAAAACGTACAACTAAAAGAATCCTTTTTAATGTGCTCAGCCATGTGTCTTTCCAAAGCAGAATTATCCACAAATGACTCATCACATATAGTACACGAAAATTGTTTCTCTTCCATGTGCGTTTGTTTGTGTGCTTCCAAAGCGGTCGGATCCGAAAATGAACAATCACAAAACGTACAACTAAAAGAATCCTTTTTAATGTGCCCAGACATGTGTCTTTCCAAAGCAGAATTATCCACAAATGACTCATCGCATATAGTACATGAAAATTGTTTCTCTTCTGTGTGTATTTGTATGTGTGCTTTTAAAGTGGACTGATCCGAGAATGTACGCTCACAAAATGTACAGGCAAAAGACTCTGTTTTAATGTGCATAGGCCTGTGCATTTCCAAAGCAGAATTATCTGAAAATGACTCATTGCATATGGTACACAGAAATTGTTCCTCTTCTGTATGTATTTGTATGTGTGCTTTTAAAGCAGACTGATCCGAAAATGTACGCTCACAAAACGTACAGGTTAACGCCTTCTTTTCAACATGCTTAGACATGTGTCTTTTCAAAGCGGAATTATCCAAATACGCTGCATCACAAATGGTGCACGGGAATGGCTTTGATTCTAGGTGTATGCGCTCATGCACTTGCAGGTGTTGTTTTTGCCTGAACGCAGATCCGCAAACACTACAGGAAAACGGCTTCTCACCGGTGTGTGTTCGAAGATGCCGCGTCAGATCTGATTGCTGGGAAAATGCAGATCCGCAAACCTGACAGGAAAATGGTTTCTCACGCGTATGGACGCGCATGTGACGTTTCAGATTTGATTTATCGAAAAATGAGGAATCACAACAATCGCAGCGGAACGGCCTTTCGCTCGAATGCACACGCAAATGTTCGTTCAACGTCGACACCTGCGAAAAGCAGGCACCGCACTCTTTACAGGGAAACGGTTTGGCGCCGGTGTGTGTGTGCATGTGCATTTTAAGCGTTGCACGTTGTGAAAATGATCGCGCGCAGACATTGCATGTGAACGGCTTGTCGCCCGTGTGAACGCGTAAATGTCGTTTCATGTTCGATTTGTGGGAGAATGAAATGTTGCAGATTTCACATGAAAACGGTTTCTCGCCAGTGTGCACGCGCATGTGGCGACGCACATCAGAAATCTGCGTGAACGTTGATGCACACAGTTCACATGAAAATGGGTTGTCTCCCTTGCTAACTTCTGTGGTTTTGTTCGACATGGTGTTTTTTTTTGTTTTTTTAAATGCTGAACAAAAAACGTTTAATAAAAATATGGTTCCAGATATTTTAGTACATTTAAATGCAAAACACAAATTTCTAGATACCTATATCTAATAAGTTCAAAAGAAAGGACACACTTAGGGAGGTATTTTGGTGGTCAAGTCACTAAATAGAGATTAGCTGGTTTCCCGGCATAGCCCAGGATGTAATAAAGATTGACTGAAATACATGTTCTAGCTGGTTTCTAGGCGTTGCCAGGGATGTAATATAGACACATTATGTTGTATATTACCTGTTCTCTTCTCCCTAAGGTAAAACAATTTCATATACATGCTGTAAATTACCTAC
Organism: Euprymna scolopes; assembly: GCF_053919585.1. Taxonomy (NCBI): domain Eukaryota; kingdom Metazoa; phylum Mollusca; class Cephalopoda; order Sepiida; family Sepiolidae; genus Euprymna; species Euprymna scolopes. The sequence goes on along the minus strand of NC_136526.1, from coordinate 46,405,209 downwards.
GCTAGGGATAAAACATGAACAATACCAGTCCTAGGGTAGATAAAACAAATAATACATAGAGATGAAAGATTCCTCTCCCCTAAGAATAAAACATATATTCAATATCTGCTTTTGTTTTTTCATTGTTTATACGGTCCCGAGCAACGCCGGGTAGCCCTGCTAGTAATATTATCATGCATGTTTGATTGTGGTTTTTATTCTGTTTGCTATCATCTAATTTGCATGTTTATTTTTGTTAAATGTTGAACAAAATATTTTTTAAAGTGTTTCCATGTTTTCGACAATGTTATTTTTCGATCCACACACTTCACATGAAAATACATTCTCTCCATTGCTAACTAGCGTTCTCCTTCATAGGGTGAACCAAAAAGGTTTAAGAAAAATATTTTCAGATATTTTAATCCATTAGCATGCAAAACAGAAAATATTATCACTTATGTTTATCCATCTAGTTGTCTGTTTGTTTGTTTGTATGCCTCGCAAAAACTTTCAACACACGCAATGAACACTGACAAAATTGGTATCGTTAGAAAGATCCATCTCTTAGACGACAAATATCGAAAAATTAGCCAAAAATTCTTTGCCTCTCAATGGGCTGTGTTTTGCAAGGAGGGGTCAGTTTTTGCGTTGACATTTTTGCAAAGTCATTTATGTCTTGCGATCATCTGAAAGATATTATTTCGAAGGCACGTGATGTCACAAGTCGCGTGGGTGAGACACCTAACGCATTTCACCTTCCTTTCCTCTTTTGCATTACAAGTTTGAACCTGATTAGTGCGGTTAATCTATTTTTTGTGTGCATGCACGGGTACTCATTTTTTTGAGGGGGGAGTTTACTTGTTCAATAGGATTACTATACCACATCTTCAGACCCGGGCAACATTGGGTTTCCCTGTAAGTTGAAAAATAAAATGGTAACATTCATTTATTTAAATGTGAGTTTTAAAGTGTAAAAATATACCAAAATCTGAATTTATATAATTCAAAAAGGAAATATAATGGTTTAAGATTTCATTATATGTATATGCGGAAATGTATTTACAAGAAAATGGTTTATGTCCGGTTTTATTCATTTTTTTTTTGCATTTGTTCTGCGATATCCTGTAAAACTGATATTGAAATAAGAAAATGTTCATTAATTCATTTATTGCAGACTATTCTGTCTGAAGATGGTACAATAATATTATGAGCTCAGTGTCCGTGCTGGATGTTCATAGAAAACAAAAGAATCTGCACCTGCAAATAGCAAACAACATTGTATTAACAAAAAAAATATTAACAAAAACAGTTTTCTTTTGTAATTTTCTAATACTACAAAAAACATGGAAAACAAAAACAGAAAAGGTAAAAGTGTGCATAAAACATCTCAACAATAGTACAACCCTGAATCCGACGATGCAATACTACACCGTTCAATACTGTAAATCTGAAACGAAGCTGTTCTGCTTGAAAAGGGCACCATTTTCTTCTCATTCATATTTATATCGATTCTTTGCTTTAAAAAACTAAAGTAATTACGTGTTTACTTTTTTAATATCCCATTTTGCTGTTTCAGATTATTTTACTAAAATAAGTAAAGCTTCATTATTTTTCCAAACTATTTTTGTTTCTTTGTTTTTTGATATTTCGTCGATATTATTTAGTAAGAGCGTTTAGCAGAAAAGTCAACAAACGACTACCCGAAAAAATAAATATACAAGAAATAAATGTTACCATAGTCAATAAAACTTCAGTTCATGTTTTTTTTTTGTTTTGAAATAGTTTCTAATGCTCTTTACTTGAAATAATTTCAGCGAACCGAAATTAAAACGAAATTTGAGGTGATAACTATTTAAATGAATTTTTATATAAACTATGCATGCCATAATCGAATATTCCTCAAGAACAAAATAACGGAAAACATTAAAATATGTTTATAAATATTCCTTACGCTTATGGAACTCTCTTAAATTGTTAACACAGAATGCAGTAACTTTTATTGACTATGGTAACATTTATTTCTTGTATATTTATATTATTATTATATAGATAACATTTTCTCTTTGTAAGGAAACATCATTTTTTTGGTCACTCTTGGCTACGAATGGAAACAAAGTTGATATAAAAAATATATTTTTGCGAAAATTATCTTTACTTTCATCATATTTTTGCTTAGGGAAAAATTTTTGAATATCAAAACCTATCTCTTTACAACCCCCTCCTTTTCATAACCTATCATACTTTCATCAATTACAGTCCATTTTCTGTAGGCTGTTTATGAACGCAGTCAACGACGGGTACTTCTGCTAGTATATATATGGATACATGAAATCATATATATCATTGAATAAAATATACATTTCAAGCTTATAATTCAGGTTTGGAACCTTTCCAACTTCTTAATCAATCAAACTGAGCAATTTATATAAAAGGCAACATGTGTGTTAGGGTGTTCACATTTTGTGTATGTCCGGCAAAAACTTTGGAGTGGGGGGCTCGGGGGAGGGGGTCACTGATTCTTAGAACCTTTTATATGCTACCTAGATTATAATATCTACGACCTACAAAACAAGGTCATGTGTATCTTTTATTTGGGCGACTTTTACACGCTATTTTCGCATTTTTTTGCTCTCCGCATGTTTGTTTGGCTTTTCAGTACAAAAGCGAAACTGAATACGTAGCAAACACTTCTCCCTAGCACGCATGGCAGAGACGTCCAGAAAAGCAATGAGCTTTGAAACCCCTTATATCAGACAATTGCTATTCATTTGGACACTCCCCTTTTTATGGGGTGCTGGTTTTTTGCAGCCAAAGTTAAGTGCGTCATTTCATTCCGGTATGGTATAATGTTTGACTTCATTAAATTTACACGCCTGTTACTAAATTAGAACGCTTTTCAGTTCCTGTCCCTTCGTGGCCGAGCGGTAAGATGCCAGGTTATATTAACACTTTCTTTTCCACCTTTGCGTCAAGGGTTCGGATTCAAGCCTACCTGCCTACAAAAACTTTTTTTTCTCAACACACACCTACAAACATCCGGGCACCCACGCTAGTATATCTATAAAAGTGAGAATGTGTGTGTGTGTGTGTGTGTGTGTGTGTGTGTGTGTGTGTGTATGGGTGTGGCATGTGTGAACCTTTATACTTAATTTTTAATCTACAGACTTGAAATTTGGTATAAGGATCAGACATGGGCAAAACTTTTTAATCAGTTTTCATTCAGAAAGAAGGGCTGCTAAGGAGTGAAAAGTAAAAAATTTGTACATGGCTGTTGGTTGGTTGTTTTCGTTTTACGGCATATCAACCCTTTTCAGGTTATTTAATGCTGAATGAAGTAATTTTGAAGAAAATTTTTTTAATAGAATATATATATTTTTTTTTTCGTGGGTTTCTATTTAACCCATAGTTGGGACCCTAACAGGTACTACCACTCCGGGTTAGAGTGTACCTGGGAGCAATGGCAATTAAAGGGTGGCTCCACACTCCCCAAAGCCCACAAGCTGGGGCTTCACCATCGGATATAGTTTAAGGTCATATCCAGGACTGTACATGGGTGTCATCAGACTTATATGTTTGTCAACTGTTTCATGAATACATGTGCACAGCTAGAAAACATGACAGCTTCTTTATGTTAAGAATAAGTAGGTTTAAAGAACACATTTTATAGATTGTGTCAAGCTGGTCTAATGGTTATCATACTTGACCCACTGTCTTTGGTTTTGGCTTCGATTTTTTTTACTTACAAGAAGTGAACTGTTTAAGGGACATAATTTTAAAACCTAATATCTGTTAGAAATAACAACTGTGAAAAGCTGAAATTTTGACAACCGGTAGTCGTTATCAATACTAAAATTTGAATAATTTGCAAAGGATGGAAAAAGAATTATAACAATTATTTATTTATTTTCAAAATAGGTACGTCCAAAAGTAAGGGACAAAATTGAGAAATATACACAAAAATAAATGATATACACACGCATACATTGTGTGTGTGTGTGTGTGTGTGTGTGTGTGTGTGTGTGTGTGTGTGTATAAAGCTAAAGGCTTAGACTTTAAAGTGTATTTACTTACTACCACCAAAGATATGTGAAAAAAAAAAAGGTGGAGTTAAATTGGGCCAATCGGATGACCAGAAATATTTCAGGTATTAAATCAACTGGATGGTTCAACCAGAGCTATTTGGCAATTTAGGAATAAACAAAAACTATAACATTTTCAGACAAAGCTTAATCAAAAGGTTTTGTTTTTATACAGCTACCATGGTTTCACACATGATCTTCAGACGGTCTAATCCTAAGATTAGATGAAGATTAGTGTCGAATTCATTTTACTTAATTTTTTTAAAATGAATTTAATGTCATACTTAATACATACGGTATTTTGTTAAAACAAAAATAAAATTTAAACACTATTAATTAGAAATCTATTTTGTAACGGAACATTTTGAAATAATAGAATTTTAATCATCTTTAAAAAAAATTGATTTTTAGGATTTTTTTTTTTCTTGGCAATTCAACTGATTATAGTATATAATACGAGAAATTAGAAAAAACGCGATTTAAAAAAAACTATGATATCAAATTTATATCAATTTTTTAATTGCAACTTCAAGGTAAGTGTTTGTTCAATATGCAGATTTAAACTTTAAAAAAAATATGTTTTACTTATTTGAACTCTTATGTTTCATAATAAATATAAATTTTGGTCAATTTAAAAATATTTTGTTCAAATTTTGAAAAAGTAAATAGGAGTAGAGGGTAGAGGGAACACGCACTAAAAAAATATTTCTCCTCCTATATTTTATGGAAACTGTATTTTATATGTAATTTCATTCTAAAATGAAAAAGTATCGAAAATTTCATGAAAATCTGACCATTAGTTAATTTTTGCTAGATTTATTAAATGCGGGTATGTTTTCACGTTCGGAATGCTTACTACCTGGGAACATTATTTTAAAGCATCAATTATGTAAACACGATTTTCATCTTGAATTTTTTTTTATTTTCGTACACTAAAATTTTTTTTTTAATTATTGCTAGTTTATTTTGCCCTTCTCTTCACAAGTTTACTTCTCTGCATAAAAACATGGCCAATAGAGAAATACATTGCATAATACAGGTCTTTATATCATGATAACTACTTGTCTCTGCAAAATTTAAATGTGATTTTTGTATTCAGCATAGTTGAAAACCTATTAATAAAAGTCATCATTTTAAAGAAAATTGTGGAAGTGGATGTATAGGCATATCCAAATTGTTGTGTAGAACGTCATCATTACACACATTAATTAGTGACGTCATCATTTCGTGTGTTTATAGTTTGGGTCAATTTCTATGGAAGATCATTCATGCAGAAATTTATGAATAAATAAAATGTACAATAAAAATATGGATAAAAAAAACAATATAAGACTTACCTTTTATAAAACAAATAGATTTTTAATTTAAGTATACAGACAATTAAATTAAGTATAACCTGTTCGGTTGATACACGTATCTAAAGATGATGTCGCTTACAGACCTCCATACTTTTTTGGAAAAAAAAAAACGGCGCAAATTTTGATTATTACCTCTGCATTTTAAATAATCAAATCCAAACGAATTTTTTTGGTCGATTTTGGTTTTGCAATTTTTATTATCTCAAGAGTCACATATTCTATTATATGGATATATTTTTTTTATTATTGGAAAACTATTATATAAAAAAAATCTGTTTAAACTTCAAATCGCATAATATTTGAATATATCATCTAAAGCTTTCTTAAAATAATTAATTTTTAAAATTCTGTTCTGTTTTTGTTGTAATTCAAACAATTATATTACTGAGAAGAAAAAAAAATCAAGAAAAATGGTTTATTTTATATTTTTAACATAATAATATTGATTTTATGTCCAATTTTATTTACAACTGTAAGGTAAGTGAAAAAATAATAGGATTTTTTATATATATATATATATATATATATATATATATATATAAAAATAACTATTTTTTAGTTATTTGATCTTTTCAGCTTTAAAAAATGTTGAAATTTTTATCGACCTACATTTATTTTATTTAGTTTTCGTAACATGAAATATGGGGGGGGGTAGAACACCTAAAAAAAATCCTCTATTTAATGAAACCTACTTTTAATATGTAAGTTTATTTAATTTTAATAATAATAAATAAATATAAAAAATTTCAGGAAAATATGACTATTATTTGATTTTTATTGGATTTTTAAAACATGAGTGTGTCAACAGCTTAAAAAACGTTATTACATCGGTAAACAATGTATGTTTTTCGAGCTGAATAAACATGTCACATTGAATAAAAACACAAAAAATATATCCAGTTTGGTAGAAAAGTAACTTATCTTGCCTTTGATAACATTTATTTGTTATATATTTGTTTTGTGACAACTTTTTTGAATCTATGTGTACAGTAATACAAACCCTATTTTTCTTATAAAAGTCAACTCGAAAAACGACAGTTCATTGTGAAACTAATAAATTAAACTTCTTTTGAATTTATCTTTAGCACCCATTACAAATAAAACGCAGATTCACCGAAAAACAGCAAGATCAACAAATAATAATATCGTTATACTTACGTTTCGACAAACGAATTCGGTGAAATGATTAAAAAAAAATCTTAGTTTCTTGGTTTCTTTAACAACCGGAACTCATAGTTTTAAGACGGAGTTATTTCCCTTGGAAACGGCTCTTCTCTTTTGTTTTATTTTTTTGTCTGAGAAATTTAAAATTAAATGAGAAAATTTAATCTATACCCTGGTTATCCTGGACCCCCCCCCCGCTCAAAAAAAAAAAAATCAGCAGAGATTAGACAATTCCTGTAATGATCGGATCTATGTTGATTTTGCAGTGGGAGTTTTGTTCTGTGCAGTTCGAGGAGGTTCACCCCGCCCCCCCCCCTCAAGCACTGCGTTAACGTTTAGGAAGGTTAGTCTAGGTTAGCTTATTGTTAATCGCCTGAAGTGGAAGCGCCCTCGCCAGGAATGCCGACGGGTCTTTCTGCAGGTCAGAATGCCCCTCCTCAGGGGCGCTGATTTGTCAATCCTATTTTCCGACCCTGGTGTCTCTTGCAGTAGGACACCCTCTTGAAAGAGAATCTTTTGAAAAGAAAATCAAAATAGAAGTGAGAATATTGAATTTATGTATTTATTAAAGGTACTAGTGCGGAAATAATAACGTTATTATTTAAAAAGCCATTCTTAACATGGGGAGGATAGGGTGTTTTATAACTATTCTATACCTTACAATTGAATTTTAAAAAAACATATCATAAAACTTTAATTAAACTTGGAAATACGATTTAAAAACTAGCGCGGATCAGTAAGTGCACTAACATCTTATTAAATAAGAATGAAATTAGTACTTGCATATATATTTTTGATTATAGTCAGCTAACACACTGCTTAATTTTCTGCGGAGCGCTACCGGAAGCGGTGACAAGGCAAATGAGTTCCTTCGCTTTTATTATCTTGGATAGTTTAAAAAAAAAAAAAAATTTATGATGTTTGAAATTTTATTTTAATTTTAATAGCTGTGTTTATATACTTTCATAAACGTATATTTATTATATAAATTAAAAAAAAGAAACTTTTATTTTTAAAATTAAAAAAGAACTAATTTTTATAATTCCATAAACATATATTTCTTGTAAAATTTTAATAAAATAAAAACTTTTATTTAAAAATTTTTTTTTTTTTATAAAAAGGTGCAAATTGTGTTATTTTTGTCTGTATATTTTTCAATAACGCCCTTTTATTTCAGTAAATCGCTTTACAATAGAAATACTAAAGAACAATGAAAAAAAAAAACTGATTTGCCTTGTCACTGCTTCCAGTAGCACTGCGCTGAAAATTAGGAAGTACCTTAGCTGACTATAACCATATATATTCAAAGTGTCGCCAACAGGGTTACTATGCTAATTCCACGTCAACATATATTTTTGTATATTTAATTAATCAACTGTGATTTGTTTGATGCCTAAAACTGCACAGTAACACATATTAGGTACGATTAATGATGCGGGAAATAATAAAAGGACCTAGTTTTGAAAACTGGTTTATCATAATCTTTTTGTAGGTTCTGTCGTGATAATACATACTTTGGAAGCATTGATAAACAGACTCGAAGGTGGTGTAAAATGCGTTCTTTATTGTCTAGTAGTAAACGTTGCACTGAGAAACAATGGCGGACGAGATTCATACGTCACGGGCCAAGGGGCATAACTCTAGGCGACTAATAGTCTCTTAGCCTATATTATGACATCCCTTCCCTTCCATATATATGTATATAGTCCAAGGGCGATATTTAGCCTTTATCTGATTAAGGGATAACATAGTCTCTAATATACTATTTAGCTTGTCTCCATTGTTCTAGGGTAATGGTATTGTCTCTTTTTTTTAGGATAGTGTAACCTATAAGTTCAGTTTCTGAGGAGCATTCACTCGTCTCTGAGATCTTCTTAATTCGGGGGTGAGTTTCTCAGTTCGGGTGTGAGGCGTGCCGCTGGAGTGTTGTTCGGTGGTCGGCTGTTCGATTTGTTTGGGGGGGGGACCTTCCTTCTGGGTGGGATCCGGTGGAGAGTCGCTGGGGCGAGGTTGGTCGGATCTATTTGCGGTTGTTGATCTCCTCCCAGCTGGTCTGAGGAACTGCCTGTTCCTTCTATAGGTGTTACCGTTCTCAGATTCAACTATGTAGGATCTGGGTGTCACGCTGGAGCGCTGAATTTTTCCAGGCTCCCATATCTTTGCTTTTTCCTGCTGGACATAGACATTCTGTCCTGCATGTAGGTGGGAGTGGTGTCTGTTATGTTTCCTGTCATAGCAGACCTTAGACTGATCTTTCTGTTTCTGTATGGCTGTCCTAGTCTGCTCATCGCCAAGTTGTTACTTGGATACTAGGGGTGTCCGTATTTTTCGTCCGTTGAGTAACTCTGCCGGGGACTTAATGTCTGATGACAGTGGCGTGGCTCTGTAAGCCATCATTGCTAGGTAGCTGTCTTGACCAATTTCCCCTGCCTTCGTCAAAATTTTCTTGCATGTTCCCACCATTCTTTCGGCGAATCCGTTAGACTTGGGGTAATGTGGGGACGATGTCCTGTGTTGGAAGCTGTACGTCCTGGCGAAATCCTTGAAATCTTTACTTGTAAATTGTGGACCATTGTCCGAGTACAAGATTTCCGGCACTCCTTGTTCCTCAAATATCGTCTTAATACTTCTAATAACGGATATTGATGAGGCGGATGGAAGGCGTCGTACGAAGGGGTTTCGGCTGTACTGATCTGCCACAAGCAGATATTCTTTCCCTGCCAATGTGAACAAGTCTGTGCTGACGTACTGCCAGGGGTACGTAGGGGTTTCGTGCTGGAGTATTGATTCGGGCGGGATACTGGCTTGGTATTTCTGGCATGTGTGGCACTCTCGGACTATATCTTCTATGTCCTTATTTAACCCTATCCAGTACACCGCTGAACGCGCTCGTAACCTTGTTCTCTCTACTCCTTGGTGTGAAGCATGCAGCTCTTCCAGTATGCCTCTTTGCAACGAGGCTGGGATAATGATTCTCTGGCTCTTGAGTAGAATTCCATCCTGGACCCCAATCTCATCTCTGAAATTCCAGAATGGCAGGAGAATTCCTGGGCAGTCAGCCCGGTTGGAAGGCCAGCCGGTCAATACCATGCTTACAAGTTGCTTTAGGAGTGGATCCTGGGATGTTTCCACTCTTATATCTTCAACTCTCGTAGGCGCAAAGTTGAGGTATGAGATCATGCTATGGACGTTGAGATCGATCCCTTCAATGTGCCCACTGGGTCTGGGTGCTACTCGTGACAAGCAGTCTGCAATTGGAACTGTTTTTCCTGGGGTATATTTTACAGTAAAATCATATCCCTCGACCTTCAATAACATTCTAGCCAGTCTTGGGGGTGCTTGTGCTAGATTTTTCAATGCTATCGACTCCAATGGCTTGTGATCCGTATGAATTGTCGTTTTGTGGCCCCAAACGTAACTGTGAAATTTCTCCAGGCAAAAGACGATAGCCAACATCTCCCTCTCTATGTTTGAGTAGCGTGTTTCTGGTCCGGAAAGTGCTTTGCTCGCGAATGCTACTGGTCTGTTGTTTTGTAGCAGAGCCGCGCCTATACCCATTGAAGACGCATCTACCTGTAGCACTATTGGTTCTTTAGGGTCGAAGTATCGGAGTGTCGTATGATTTCCGATCTCTTTTTTGATTTCTTCGAATGCCTGTTGCTCCTGTGAAGACCATGTGAAGTCATTCTTCTTCGATGTTAACTCACGTAGGGGTTTTGTCAGTGTCGCGAGTCGTGGAGAGAATTTGTTCAAGTAGTTCACCAGGCCTAGGAAGCTGGTGAGCTGCTTTGCATCCTCGGGGGGTTGCATCTGTGTGATCGCCTCTATTTTCCGGGGATCTGGCTTGACACCGTCTCTTGAGATTATGTGGCCGTAGAAAGGGATTTCGGAGGTTTTCACCACAAATTTCTCTGAATTAAACCTGCAGTTTCTTTCCCTTGCTCTAAACATTAGCTGCCTCAGTGCCTTGTCATGGTCACTGCCGTCTTCCTCGAATCCGTACACTACTATGTCGTCGCATATGGATAGGACATTTTCGAGGTCTCCGAAGTTTTCCTGCATGGCTCTTTGGAACTCATCTTGGGCAGATTTGACTCCCATGGGGTACCTGTTGTACATGTATCTGCCATGTGGGGTAATGAATGTTGTGAGACGTCTCGACTTTTCGTCCAGTTTCAAATGCCAGTAGCCGGACTTGATATCGACTTTTGTGAACCATCTAGCGTTGTCTAGTTCCGCAGTGATGTCTTCGAATGTCGGAGTCGCATAGTGTGGTCTGTGCACTGCTTTATTTAAGTCTCGGGGGTCGAGGCATAGCCTGACCGATCCGTTCCTTTTAGTGGTACAGACGAATGAGTTTACCCAGGGCGTCGGGTCCTTTACAGGGGAAATTATTCCCTGGGCCTCTAAGGAGTCCAACTCCAATTTCAACTTTCCTTTTAGGGATATTGGGACTCGACGTGGTGGGTGGACAACTGGTGGTACTTCGGGGTTTAAATGGATGGTGTGTTCACCTGGCAGACAACCAATGGAGTCGAATACGTCTGGAAATTCCTCAATGATTTTCCTCCTTTCTCCAAGGTTTCCCATCGTACATGGTTCCTGCACGGGGACCGGTTTCATGTCGTGCGGGGGAGTAGGCCGGGATGCTTTGTCCGTCACATGAGTTGTGTCCGTTTTTATAGCCAAGTTAAGGGTGACTAGCCCTAATTCTCTTGATGTTTGGAGTCCTATTAGTATAGGGTCTCTTGATTTCACCACGTGAAAGGTCGCTTTAACGAACTTGTCGCGGGATCTGACCCCTAAACGACAGGTCCCTTCTTGGTCTATCGTTGAGCCTCCAAACGCAATTAGCCTTATAGCTGATTTTTCCAGTGGTACTCCTTTCAGTTCCTTGAATACCTGTTTAGGTAACAGGTTGCTCATTGCACCTGTGTCGATTTTCGCGTCAACCTCTATTTGGGCTTTGCTGTTGCCTATCTTCAGTTTTGTGAAAGCTTCTGTGGTCGCTAACGGTAATTCCTTTACTGTGTGAAAGTACAGCTCCTCTGTGGAACTGTCGTCGTTGCTACCCATATGTGCTGCTGCCATGTGGATTTTATTCTTATTATATTTCCTCTGTGGCTGGAATGACTGTCTGCGTGTGTGCCCCTCGTCTCCCATTTTAGAGTGGCAAACTTTAGCAAAGTGTCCCTTTTTATTGCATTTTAGGCAGTATTTGCCTTTAGCTGGGCATTTATATTGATGGTGTTTTGTGCCACAATTACCACATGTGGTAGGTCCACTGGGCTGTCTGGCTCTAACTGCGAGTGTAGAGCTGTCTTCTACTGCTGTTGTACGTAATGCTTCCATTTGTTTACACGTGGCTTCTTCTGTCTCGACGATTCCGAGTGCTTTCTCGATCGTGAGATCGCTTCCTTCTCTTATTAGGGACTTTTGTGCAGACTGTAAATAAATACCGAATATGAATAGGTCCAACACAATGGTCTCTTCCACCGTCCGACCGTATTCACACTGTTTGGCTGTCTGACGCAGCCGACTTAGAAATGCGTGTGCCGATTCATCCGCGTTTTGTTTACATTTTAGTAGGTTGTGTCTAGCTACACGAAAGTTCGATCGCGGATTCGCATATTCCTTAAAAAATTGGATATATTTATCCAATGTCCTTTCTTCTCCCTGTCGAAAGGGAAAAGTGTCACTTATTTCCTGGCCCTCGATACCAGACCATATTAGCAAGTAATTTAACTTTGTGTCTGAATCTACGTCTTTCATTGGGCCGTCAAAATATAAATGAACTTGCCTGATAAATCGGTCCATTGATTTGGCCAAATTTGAAGTGTTCCAATCGATTGTTGGAGGTGGTAGTTGCGAATATGTATTCATCGTCGATTGCGAGAAAAATACCGACACCACGTGTGTTTTGTATTAATTTTTTTTTTAGATCCCGAAAATGTTCGTTTTTTTTTTTTTTTTTTTTTTTTTTTTTTTTTTTTAGGGTAATATTGTTACTATTCCTTTGATTCTTTAGAGGATCCCACTTCAGACACCATGTCGTGATAATACATACTTTGGAAGCATTGATAAACAGACTCGAAGGTGGTGTAAAATGCGTTCTTTATTGTCTAGTAGTAAACGTTGCACTGAGAAACAATGGCGGACGAGATTCATACGTCACGGGCCAAGGGGCATAACTCTAGGCGACTAATAGTCTCTTAGCCTATATTATGACAACCTCCATGTAAAAAAAAAAAAAAGATTTTGAGGTTTTAAACAAAATCCATCACATTGTTTGGATTCTAGAGAACGTATAAAATTTAAGGAATCTTGATTTTGAGTTTCGGGAACTTCAACTTCTGTAAAATGAAATAAAGAAGGGACAAGCAAAGACAAAAGAAATTAACAACAAAATTTAAAAAAAAAAGAAAGAAATAAATTAACAAAATTAAAATCCCGGGGCATAACTCTAGGCGACTAATAGTCTCTTAGCCTATATTATGACAGGTTCCCGAATATTTTTTGATTATATTTGAAAGATTAGAGACTAAAGTTAATTTTCAAAAGGAAAAAATATTTGTATACATAAAAAAAAAAAAGTTATAATGAAAAATGTTTTTTTGGCAACATTCGGAAGCTGAAAAGCTCAGCTAAATTTTGAAATCAAATAACTTCATTGTAAAGATCCTTTGAAAGATAAATATTAGTTTCCTGGGTCCATTTTGAAGATAACTGAAAACTGCTGAGTCCTTCAGCCACACTTTCTTTCTCACTTCGAGCCGGAACTTTCTTTAAGGAAGGACTTTCCTCTCCTCTCATCGTTTTCTCTCCTTGAGCAAAAGCACAGTCGCCTATCCGTCTGAGTTCGGTCTTTTATTCCTGTCAAATCTCGGGAATTCTCGTGGCTAGTCTCACTCTCGTTCCTATAAAACCAACCACGCCTACTGATCCTTCTTCTTCCTCTCCCAACCCCTCTGTATTGAGAGCGAACAACAGACTTTCTCTTTTTTGGAGGTGAGTGCATTAGAAGAATTACTACTACACCCCCCCCCCCCCCCCCCCGACCTTGGGGTCACACATGAAACACTTGGTGGAGTGGTCTTTTTTGCCTTGTGCTTCTTCGTGGCAGCACAATCACTTCATCAGGAATTGTTTCAAAACTTACTGTGCCTTCATCTGGAATGTCATCGACTAAGACGTCATCTTCACCAACACTGGGTGTCCACTCACTCAGTCTCATTAATTAATCACAAATCTCTCGCTTCCACTTTATGAAGGTGTGTCAGAGCAGACCATTGGTAGGCCCGGTCCTACTATCGGTTGCAGGTCTCTCACATGGCGTGGCATTCCATCGACTGATATATTTTGCATACAGGTATTCCCAGTTACACATCCCACTCCATATTTTGTAGTTCATCATCTGTCTGGAGCCTTTGCTGTTGATTGTCTATCGGTGTTGTGATTTAGTCAATTCCTTTAAGCCGTATGCAGTATCGATGGACCATATTGGCAGGTGCTGTAGCAGAGGACACGTTATCATTTGGTGTAACGTTGTACCAATATACTGCTTCTGATATGGTACACAGTTTCCTGGCTGCAGTTCTTCTGGTCAGGGGTTGAAGGTTGGTCCACAGGTATATGAGGAAGAATTCTGCGTCTCCTGATTGCTGCAGTGATGGGTTCCTTCACTGCTACCTTCTCTGTCATAAGAGCCCACACACAAGAATCTGCTCCAGAGTCACCCGTTTCATTCTGGAAGATTCTCGCAACTGCTGCCTAACAGAACTGGGGAGACCCGACATGAAAGCACAACTGAGCCATCGATCAGAGGGGTTTTCTTCTATTAACCATGCAAGATCCTGCAGGTCACCCAGGTATTCATCAACAATACCCCAAGGTACAAACGACGGAAGACAAACTTGTCATATGCCACAAAAGGGTCCAGTGCAAAAGTCATGAGGAGAGTTCGTTTTACTTGCTTTAAATCCGCCTTTTAGTCATTGGTTAATATCCGGTATACAGACAATGTGCCACCTCTGAGAAGGACTAACATTTTTAATTATTAACGTTTCACCTTGGATGGACTAAATGTTTTGATAAGTAGCGTTTAACCTGAGTTTACTAAATGTTTTGATGAGTAACGTTTAACCGGAGAAGGATAATTTTTTTAATAAGTAACGTTTAACCTGAGAATGACTAAATGTTTTGATAAGTAACGTTTAACCTGAGAAGGGCTAAATGTTTTGATAAGTAACGTTTAACCTGAGAAGGGCTAAATGTTTTGATAAGTAACGTTTAACCTGAGAAGGGCTAAATGTTTTGATAAGTAACGTTTAACCTGAGAATGACTAAATGTTTTGATAAGTAACGTTTAACCTGAGAAGGGCTAAATGTTTTGATAAGTAACGTTTAACCTGAGAAGGGCTAAATGTTTTGATAAGTAACGTTTAACCTGAGAAGGGCTAAATGTTTTGATAAGTAACGTTTAACCTGAGAATGACTAAATGTTTTGATAAGTAACGTTTAACCTGAGAAGGGCTAAATGTTTTGATAAGTAACGTTTAACCTGAGAAGGGCTAAATTTTTTAATAAGTAACGTTTAACCTGAGAAGGACTAATTAATATATGATGAAATACCTGACTCGATTTTCTTCCAAACAGAAAAATATTTGCAAACCAAAACATTTATTGTATAAAAAAAAATCAATATATAAACATACAAACATTTGTTTAAACATCTGCGTAAGAAAATATAATTTAAATAAACAATTTTGTAATGAAAGTAACATTATATTTTTATGAAGTAAATTTTTATTTATTTATTTTTTGTTTTTGTTTTTAAACAAATGAATAATTTAAATGAAACATTTTTTGAATTAAAGCAACGTTGGAGGTGTACTGAAAGCAGGACAATAAGTGTCTAGTAATCTTTATTATGTTATTGACTGATGTTGAAGCATTTCTCCTAACAAACACCTCGGATATCTTAGCACTAAGTGAGACTAACCTACACTTCTCCACCCCCTTTAACTACTTCACATGCCTAGATACCTCCCACTCTGTCGTAAGGACTCTGACAGATATATGCATGGGCTTGGAGTCTATATTCAAAACACCCTCCCCTTGACTAGAGAAACTAAACTAGAATCGGACGATCAAGCCTTTATGTGCTTTAGACTTAACATGCAACATTAGCTACTTTTATTTTCTCTACCGCTCTCCCTCGACCCAGGACTGTACCCTAATAAACAAAGTCTCTGACAGCATAGATACAGCACTTTCCCTCGACACTAGCGCACAAGTTCATGTATTTGGTGACTTCAATGTCCACCACAGCAACTAGCTTGGATTTTCTACTTAGCCAGACGCAGTTGGTACCACAACACGTAACTTCTCTATATCTCATTCCTTATCACAGATGGTTATGTTTCCAACCTGTTTCCCAGACCAGCAAGAACAACATGCATCACTTCTAGATCTGTTTCTGACCACAGTTCCCGATGACTGTAACGAATGCCCACAGCCCTCTTGGGAACGCTCATCATGCAGTGGTAACGGTTGAAATCACCCTAAACTCTAGAGCCAAAACTGAAGAGCCACTGCCCAAAACAATGAGATATTATAAAAAGGCTGACTGGGAAGCCATCAGGGATCTCGTTAGAGACGCCCCATGGCAAAATATCTTTTCATTTGCTGTTGAACATTGCGCAAATGAGACCACTGAATGGTTCAAAGCGGCAATTGAAGCACATGTTCCTACACGCAAATTCTATAGCAAACCCCACTCTCCCAAATGGTTCATTTCAACTTGTGCAACTGCCATAGCACAAAGGTAGCATGCGTACCACAAATTTAACCGACATAAGTCCAGTTCAAACAGACAGAAGTACATAGAAGCCAGAAATAACTGTAAGAAAGAAATAGTGACAACTAAGAAATAATTTACTGAAACCACCCAAAAACGCATCGAAGCACAGAAATTAGGAACCCGAGACTTTTGGAAAATCTACAACAGTGTAGTAAATAATGGGCAATCAACAATTCCCCCACTATCCAACAATCATGAGGTTGTTTGCTCTGCAATTGAGAAGGCTAACATGCTTGCCAGACGGTTTGCCTCCAACTCCACACTGGACTCTGCTAACCACCCCCTCTCTGACTTTCCTTTGCGGACAGACGCCACACTAGAGAATCTGAAAATCACCCCTGCTCAGGTGCATGCTATCATAAGAAAGCTTGACACTGCAAAAGCATGTGGACCTGATTTCATCCCGGCTGTGCTATTAAAAAAGTGCGCCGCTGAAGTAACTCCAGTTCTTTCCAAACTTTACAACAAATGCTTTAATGAATCTTGCTTTCCTGCCTGCTGGAAAACTGCTTCTGTAGTGCCAGTTTTCAAGAATTCTGGCGAAAGAACTGGCCAATGTATTATCGCCCCATTAGCCTCCTCCCACTTTTCGCCAAAATATTTGAGACCATAATTAACCAAGCTCTAGTCCATCACCTTACAGATGCTAAACTTCTGACTGGCCAACAATATGGATTTAGGCAAGCCCGTTCCATAGCTGACATCCTAACTGTAATCTCTGAACGTATATACCAGTCACTGGACAAAGCAGAGGAGGGTACAGCGGTAGCTCTAGATATATCTAAGGCTTTTGACAGAGTATGGCACGAGGGTCTTCTCAAGAAAATCAGATCATACAGCATCACTGGAAGAATACATAACATAATTAGATCCTTCTTAGATAAGAGAAAAATTCAGGTTGTCCTTGACGATCGTACATATAAACAATATGATATAAATGCGGGAGTGACTAAGGGGTCTATCCTTGGACCTCTGTTATTCCTAATATTAATAAATTACCTCCCTGACAAAATTTTCTGTGACATGGGTATGTATGCTGACGACACCACGCTCTATAACAGACACGACAGGAAAACAAATGAACACATATCTAAAGAAATGGCAGAAACACTAGAAGAAGACCTCCGATAGGTAGTGGAATGGGGACAAAAATGGATGGTCACCTTCAATGCTGCCAAGACTAAATTTGTTTCCTTCAATAATTACAAAAAACCTTCTCTACCGCCAATAGCAATGGCCAATGACTTTTTATCTGAAAATACATCTTTTAAACTCCTCGGCCTAACGTTCACAGGAAACATGAGTTGGAACAATAACATTGAGAACATCGCCAGGACCGCTGCGAAGAAGGTAAGTTCTCTCTACTGTGCTAGAAAGCTATTAACGCCTAAAAGTATCCTATACCTCTATAAGGCCACCATTCGCCCATGTATGGAGTATTGTTGTCATATTTGGGCTGGTGAATCTGCCGCTAGTCTCTCGCTCCTAGACAAAGTTCAAAAAGGAGTCGCCAATCTGATAGGTCCTGAACTGTCAGCTAAACTTCAGCCTCTGTCACATCGACGAAATGTTGCATCTCTCTGCCTGTTCTACAAGTACTTTAACGGTGAATGCTCTGACAAACTGCAAGCACTTGTGCCCCCACGACGTAAATACCCCCGATAAACCTGACAAGCAGCTAAATCCCACCCCTTCACAGTAGAGATCCCTAGATGCAAGAAAGCCTTCTACTCCAGTAGTTTCTTCCCCAGAACAGCTAGACTTTGGAATTCCCTTCCGGGTCCCTGCTTCCCCAACTGTACTGACATGGATAAGTTCAAGTGTAATGTGAACCGACATCTTGCTGCCCAACTCCCCACATAGTATCCCTGATGCTTATGTCCTTGATAGTAAATAGTCCCATCACTAATGAATATATTTTAAAAGATTTTTCTATGCTTCTATCAAAGTGGCAATGTGCCTTGTTTGGGTGAAAATATAACAAAAAAAAAAAAAGAAAAAAAAGCTGTTTTCTTTATTTTGCATACCAATCGTTGATCCTTTTTAATCGTTTATGAAAATTACAAATGACATTAACGACAAACAAATGCAAATGAGATTTGGTTTAAAAGAAAAACAAATCTTGTCTCACAATTTTCAACCAATCACGAAGAAAACATGAGAGAAAAATATTTAGACATGTTGTAATATTCACCTCCCCCTCCTCCCAAGTGTATTTTTACATTTTGCAAAATTCAGATATTACTTGGAGGAGGTAAAGTAATTTTAAAAAACATCGAATCTTTAATCAAATGTAAAGAAATTTTAAAGCAATTGGAATCTGTACTTGTATCAGAATCATGAATTTAGAACAGAATCGGTAATTGTATCGAAATCAGGAATTTAGAACAGAATCGGTAATTGTATCGAAATCAGGAATTTAGAACAGAATCGGTAATTGTATCGAAATCAGGAATTTAGAACAGAACTGGTAATTGTATCGAAATCAGGAATTTAGAACAGAATCGGTAATTGTATTGAAATCAGGAATTTAGAACAGAATCGGTAATTGTATCGAAATCAGGAATTTAGAACAGAACCGGTAATTGTATCGAAAGCAGGAATTTAGAACAGAATCGGTAATTGTATCGAAATCAGGAATTTAGAACAGAATCGGTAATTGTATCGAAATCAGGAATTTAGAACAGAACCGGTAATTGTATCGAAATCAGGAATTTAGAACAGAATCGGTAATTGTATCTAAATCAGGAATTTAGAACAGAATCGGTAATTGTATCGAAATCAGGAATTTAGAACAGAACCGGTAATTGTATCAAAATCAGGAATTTAGAACAGAATCGGTAATTGTATCGAAATCAGGAATTTAGAACAGAACCGGTAATTGTATCGAAATCAGGAATTTAGAACAGAATCGGTAATTGTATCGAAATCAGGAATTTAGAACAGAATCGGTAATTGTATCGAAAGCAGGAATTTAGAACAGAATCGGTAATTGTATCGAAAGCAGGAATTTAGAACAGAATCGGTAATTGTATCGAAATCAGGAATTTAGAACAGAATCGGTAATTGTATCGAAATCAGGAATTTAGAACAGAATCGGTAATTGTATCGAAATCAGGAATTTAGAACAAAACCGGTAATTGTATCGAAAGCAGGAATTTAGAACAGAATCGGTAATTGTATCAAAATCAGGAATTTAGAACAGAATCGGTAATTGTATTGAAAGCAGGAATTTAGAACAGAATCGGTAATTGTATCGAAATTAGGATAAATTGTGAAATCGTCCCATCACTAATATTTTAAAAGATTTTTCTATGCTTCTTCAGTTGTAGATCAAAATTCAAAAATCAATGAATTTCAAGTAAAACTATTTAATTGTCATGTCACAATAATGAAAGTATCCAAAAATTACGAAAAACAATAAAGCAGTTTAGTTTGGTAGTTTTACACTTTTTGGGTTATTTAATGCTGAATCCAGTTATTTTGGAAATAGTATTTATCGTTTTTTTTTTTTTGTTTGTTTTTTTACACAGGAATCACCACTTATCAGGGCCTGGAGGCCACTCAAGGATAAGGGTTAATTGGTATACATATATATATATATGACAGCTCCTTTAAGAAACTCATTTATTATCGTTGAGCACTTTTAGTTGAAATGAAGTCGGTCAACTTAGCTTGTATGTGCAAATCATCATATAATGATTAGATCATTCTGACGGACGTTAAAAACATTTAAAAATAAATGTTTAAATTTCAACAGTATTTCTCGTGGTTAACGGTGATCGGGTGGATTAGGTCCTTGCTAATAGAGTCAGAAATGGCTTCTGTTGCCTGGTTCGAATCTATTGACTGGCGTTAATCATGACACCCTGCACTGATGATTTCCAAAAGGATGAAGCACTAATGTCTGTAGGTATTTGATAACTATTATAGTAAACATATATATATATATATATATATATGTATATCCTGGTCGCAACAGACACTCGTTTTCATGCTCATCTCAAAATTGGTTCATTTTCATTTACAAGTGTACAATTGTTTCTGTGGTGAATTCTGGATCATGTAGGAATTATGTAGTATATGATAGTGCCTATTTGCAATACCTCCCCACGGGACAGAGTTAGACACCAGGGTCGTTTTTTAACGTGGAGAAAAGGAACAAAAATAAAAATTGTCTCAGTCGTGAAGGATTTCTCCTCCACTGACAGAGAACAAGAAATTGAAGTGCAGCACCTGAAGAACAGATACTACACTTTTAGGCTCCAGCAAAAATACTTCTAAATTGTTAATACATCGAACTGTCCGTGAGGACTATCTCTAAATCGATGTGATGTTTTTATTTGGTTTTTATATATATTTTTAGTGCTGATGAATGCCTCACTGATATAAAAATAATAAAAACAAAACATATACAAATAGCTATATGTAATAAGTAGGGCTATGACAACAGAATATTCTTATCATTGTTTTGACTCTCTAGTATATATCCAACACAGACACAGTTAATCAACCGATAACCACATCATCACTCTATATAAAAGCATACAAGATATCAACGGATACACACTCGAGAGTCAAAATAATGAAAAGAATATGCTGTTGTCCTAGCCCTAGTAATAATATCATTAAATGTCTGAAACAATTGTACGTTTTTATAGTAAATAAAGCTAAAGATTATTTTTATAAGATAAAAAAAATGAGTACCTGTTCCTGGTGAAGCAGTATTTATAGCTCAAGTATTGTGTTGGTCTGTAACACATTTGAATCAAATATCACTTTTGTTTGTCTGTAGCAGAATTGAGAAAATAGCTACTGCATTGGTCTGTAACCCATTCGAAGCTTCAGCCTCTGTCCCATCGATGAAATGTTGCATCCTTCTGATTGTTCTACAAGTACTTTAACGGTGAATGTTCCGAAGAACTGCAAGCACTTGTACACTCTCGACGTAAATACCCCCCCCCGACAAACCCGACAAGCAGCTAAATCTCACCCCTTCACAGTTGAGATCCCTAGATGTAAGAGAGCCTTTTACTCCAGTAGTTTCTTCCCCAGAACCGCTAGACTTTGGAATTCCCTTCCGGGTTCCTGCTTCCCCAACTATCGAGCTATATAAAGGACCTATCAGTCATTAATATATTTGAATAAAAAATTAGGAAATTTTTATTCTAACATCCGTTAGTGTGTGTATGTTTGTATGTCTCGCAAAAACCTTTGACACACGCGGCCAACACTGAAAAAATTGGTACCATTTGAAAGCTCAGTCTCTCGGCTGACAAATATCCAAAAATTGGACAAAAACATTTCTTTCACTGTTAACTGGGCCGTTTTTTCACAAAGAGGGGCTCACTTTATTCATCGACATTTTTGCAAAGTTATCATATGCCTTGCAATGATTAAGCTTAATTTGAACGACAACGACGTCGTATGTCATGGTGGGCGGGGCAATTAAACTGCTAGCTTTTTTTTTCAGTTGCATTTCCTTTGAGTGTTACAGGTTTGAGCCTGCTTACTATATTTTTTTTGCGCTCACAACGGTGTTTATATTGTCTCTAATATAAAGGGTTGTGTGTTTGATTATCATAAAGGAAATCGTGTGTGAGTGACATGTATTTTCAGAACCTACCTCTGCTTCTTCGATGTTGGACCATCTGGAAATTTCTCATCCTGGGGGGAGACTTGATACCTGTTTTTGGATGAAGATTCAATCACTCCAAGACAAGGAATTAGTTCTATAGTTTTTATTTCACTTTCTCCAAATGTCCTGCAGAAGGTGGAAGTGAAATCGGCCTGTGTGGATTCTTCTTCTACACAGTCAGCGTTCGACCCCCCCCCCCGTAAAGGGGAGGAGACAACGGGAAGCCGTCCGTTGTCTTGTGTTTAAATCAAATCTCAACGATTCAGCTAACCTGATCACATGACTCACAAGCAATCAAATCAGCTGATCGTTTACTTCCGGCCTACGTGTCTACACTATAACTCACCTCTTCCCCTCTCTCTCTCTCTCTCTCTTTCTCTCCCCCTCTCTCTCTCTATCCATTCTTTAACAAGGATACTTGCAGCTATTTACATTTTTTTTTAGGTGTTGGTTAATTTTTTTTAAAAAACATTTTTTAGGGCTCCGTTGATCAATACCCTTTCTATAAAACCTCTTCATGTTTCACCGTGGGTATGGTGTTCTTTGGGTTGTAAGCTTCTCTTTTCTTCCTCCAAACGTAAGAAGCATCCATATGGCCAAACAATTCAATTTTTGTTTCGTCAGTCCACAAAATACTTGAGGAAACGGACTCTGGAGAATCCACATGGGTCCTAGCAAACTTTAGACGTGCTGCAAGGTGTTTTCCGGTGTGCAGTGGAGTCCTTCTTGGTCTTCTTCCTTTCAGACCATTTTCATGCACAGTCCCTTGCAATGTTTGCCTTGATATTTTTATGCCAGAAGACTCCAGATTTTCTAAAATGTCCTTATTAGTGGTGGTTGGATTTGCATTAACACTTCTTACAATATTCCTGGTGGCTCTAGCAGACAGTTCCCATTTCCTTCCTCTACCAATCAAGTTGTTTGTTGTGTGGTGGCTCTGGAATTTTTGATGATGCTCTGTACTGTTGCTGTAGGGACCTCAAATTTCTTGGAAATTGACTAGTAACCTAAACCATCCTTATGTGAATTCACAATTTTATTCCTAAGATCATTACTAAGCTCTTTTTTCTTCCCCATTCTAATAATTTTTATTCTTTTATTGGTTTTCAGTCGATATCATTTTAATTTCTGAAAAATGCAAAAAACGAAATGAAATTAATCAAAGGTTGTATAAAAGCATTCAAAATAAGAATCAAACAGGAAACAAACAGTCAGAAACTCGATTAATACTAAAAAAATAAGGGGGTATGATTATTTTTGAACATTGCAGATTTTATAAATAGCTGTATATTTCTTTTATTACAAGTATCCCGAGATTTTAAAATGACGAAAATGATTAGAAGAGGTTTATTAAGAATATGTATCAATATGGACGTAAACAATAAATTCTTACAAAGTTACACCTAATAAACTCAATTTCCAAGGGGGGTATGAATAATATCGGGCACAAGTGTGTGTATATATATATATATATATATATATATATATATATATATGTGTGTGTGTGTGTTTTGTTAAAATGTATGTGTTAGTGAATATTTTCTACTCTGTGTGTATACCAATCGTTTTTGAATTAGAAGCTCAATATTTGTTGAGATAAAACAACAGTGCATTCATAAATGGACTACAATTTTGCTATATTCCAAAATCCAAGGTTTTATTTATCTTACACATCATTTTTCAAAAGAAAAAAAATTTTGGCACATTTTACGGATCAGTTTCGTTCATGGAAAACAAGCTTTGTGCAAACTCATTAAAAACACTGTAAAATTCTTAAAGAAAAAAATGCAGAATGATGTAACATGGAAAATTCAGGAAGAAGCAAAGATAACTCGCATCGGTATGTATTCTGTGGCTGCTGTTAGAATATAGTTAAACATGAATTTTCTATAATATTCATTCAGTACACATGAAAAATCTTTTTTTTTTAATATTTCTTTAAATATGTTAGCAGAGCTATAAGATGAAGATGGATTTTTTTATAGATGCGAATACTGTTGGATATTGACCGGGCAATGGCGAAAGATGTGCTGGTTGATGATTATTATGATTATTCAAGCCAAAAGGTTTTGTCAGCTAAAATATGTTTTAGAAAAAACAAAACAAAAATTTAGAATAAATATTTATTTACATTAATTTAGGAATGTAACTTCAAAATATCAGCATAACAAATTAGTTGACAGAAATAATGACATGTAAAAGCATCAGATGATCATCTTAGTGACGCATACTAATGACGTCATTTAGAGGAGGAGATGGTCTTTTTGAGATATATAGAAATTACTTGGAGAAAACAGTTCTAGTCAGGAAAGAAGGAGAAATGGTCGACAGATTGTGATTGCGCTGAGTAGAGGATAGTCAAAATCAGCGTTACAACTTTCCAAAAGAGATAGTATCGTAGTAATCGTTAATATTGGAGATTTGATAAAGTGTCTTACTTAAGGGGGCGGTTTATCAGGAATTTGTTTATGTTGGACTTGAAGACATCCAAGTTGTAGTCAGGTGGGGAACAGGCAAACGGAAGAGAGTTCCATAGGTGTGCACTTCTAAGAAAAAAACAACAAATTCCTGATGAACCGCCCCCTTAAGTAAGACACTTTATCAAATCTCCAATATTAACGATTACTACGATACTATCCCATTGATTACTGTACACGCAATAACCCTTATCCCCAAGTGGCTTCCGGGCCTTGATAAGTGGTGACCATGTAAAAAAAAAAAAAAAAAAAGAAAAAAAGGAAAAAACATTCTGGAATAAAAAGTTGCCGAAAATAAAATCTGAGGTTATGTCGTTCATTGAAACTTTTCTGTCAAGACAAGACCCAAGATGGACCAAACATCTTGCGCTATTTTTGTATTAAGTAAGGTCGGTTGGTTGTTTTACAGCATATCAACTCTTTTCGGGTTATTTAATGGCGAATCCAAAGATTTTGAAGAAAGATTTTTTTAATAGAAGATATTTGTTGTTTTCACGTCGGTTTCTATTTAACCCATAGTTGGGACCCTAACAGGTACTACCACTCCGGGTCAGAGTGACCCTGGGAGCAATGGTAATTAAAGGGTTGCTCCACACTCCCCAAAGCCCACAAGCTGGGGCCTCACCACTGGATATAGTTTAAGGTCATATCCAGGACCCCCCATTGAGGGACTTTTACCCTCTGCAGGGGGGGCAGTCGGCGTATTCTAATGCCCCACCGACAGGGCCATTAAGTAAGGTGGATGGTCCTTATTGAGTTTCATTAGGAACTTTGTTTTAAAGTTTGTACGTACATATGTGGACATGTTGCTGTATTTTTGGCCACGAATTCCCCCCTCCTATTTTTAAGGAGATTTTGTTTTTAAAGGACATTCATTGTCAATTTCAATAAAATGAACATCATTTCTGAAACGATCATACAATTTAGTCAATTTTGTTTGTTTTCCTTTTGAAACTGATTTTTAATTCAAAATTATGAATCGTTTTACTCAATATTAAAACAGCTCTAGGATACCTATCCCTATTGAGCTTATTATATATCTACGGTACAATAAGCACTGTTTCCTGAAAGTGTTATTCGTCCTTTGTGTTTTAATGGTATTTATGCATATTATTATTCCGTCATGTAGTATATTTAAATGCACTTACACACACAAGGAAATTCAGATAGAAAATCACACATATATACACTCGCATACAATCTTTGCACTAGGCAATAGTAGAAGCTCATATATATATACACCACTTACATCCGTATATAACATTACAATGCTATTTAGAATATTTGTTCAGAGTTCATTTAGTTATTTAATAATAAAATTTGAATATAGTTAATAATATAATGAAGTATATTTTAATTAACTGGAAGGTTGCCCAGCATTTCCCGGTTGTAAAATACACTTACATATATTATGCAGGTTTCGTATTTATTTTTGTATTTCCGATTGATTATTTAATTATCTATTATATAAAAGGCAAATTGTGTGTGTGTGTGTGTTCGCTTTTCCGCGATGTCTGCAAAAGGCTTCTTTCGGAAAAGCGCTTGCTCGCTTCGCAACTTCTTAAAACTTTTTATATCATCCATAAATTGTAATATCTCAGAGTTACCCACGAACCTCACCTGTCTATTTAATTTTATTCACTTTCAAACCTTAATTATTCCACATTTCCCGCATCGGCACGCATTACATTCGCTTTTCGGTATAAACAAAAGCGAAACTCTACTCTAATCACAGTGTCGACTTTGTCATATCAGACGGGCGAGCGGGTTTTTATTGACCTCATTAAAAACTGTCCCGCACAAAATCGCCGTCACGTCAATCAAAAACGAGCACCTGTTTGTTTGTTTTTTCACTTTACTGCGTGTCATAAAAGCTTCCTTTTTTTTTCAAACCCACCCAAAAACACCCGGGCAACGCCGGGTACCCCTTGCTAGTCTATAATATAATATGTTTTGAAGCTCTACCCTGCAGATGAAAAATATCGAAAAATTGGCTAAAAACATTGATTCCTTCACCCTCAACTAGGCACTTTTCTACAAGGAAAGGTTGCTTTTTTTTGCTGATATTTTCAAAAGTCACTCTCCCTTTTTGTTTGACTAGCCTTAATTTAAACATTCACCACTTCCTGTGTAGCGATGAATGCAACGGCAAAGACATCACTTTTTTTTTTCACTTTCTTTTGCTCCTTCGCGATACGAGTTCGAGCCTGCCTGCCTACTACCACTTAAAAAAATTCTTTTTTTTTTTTTGCTCAATACACACCTTCAAACACCCAGTCAACGCCGGGTACCCAAACTAGTACTCAATATATAGCAGTGATTTCAATGCTGAGGGATTATTTTAGACTTGAATACTCTTATTTAGAATATTTGGTCAGAGTAAACTTCTAAGTTGGAGTATCTTCATGTCAAAATTTTTGATAAACCATTCCTGAGAAAACCTGAAAAATGATTCAATCCATTCTTTTTTTTTTCATTTTATTTGGTTAGCTTTCAATATTCAAATATCTTCTCAAATCGTGAATTTGTAAACCATGTGTTTAAATCATTCTTGAGATATTATCCATCTCCTCTCATAAGATGTGGATCCAATGAAATGTTTTTGTGAAACAGACTGGATTCGGACTTGGCACTTTTTCAGCCTGTGTTGTCAACCACTTAGCAATCGGCATCTATAATGTAAATCTCACCTGTCTGTTTAAATGTATATCTGTTTATGTATCTGCCTAAAACTTTTGACAGAGGCGACAGATTTTCACCAGGTCGCTACCATTTTGAAGCTCGACCCTTCGGACGACAAATATCAAAAAATTGGCTAAAACCATTAATTCCTTCACCCTCAACTGGGCACTTTTTCACCGATATTTTTGAAAGTCATCCCCTCTTTTCGATTGACTAGCCTTAATTTAAACCTTCACCACTTCCGGTTTGGCAATGGATGCAACAGCAAAGATGTTACTTTTTTCATGTTCTTTTCCTCCTTTCGCCGTATGGGTTCGAGCCTGCCTGCCTACTACCACTTATTTTCTTATTTATTTTTTTTTCGCTCAACACACACCTCCGAACACCCGGGCAATACTGGGTACCCAGACTAGTCTATAATATAAATCTCACCTGTCTGTTTAAATGTATGTATGTATGTATGTTTATATGTCTGCCTAGAACTTTTGACAGAAGCGACAGATTTTCACGAGATTCGTATTGTTTTGAACTTTCGGACAACAAATATCGAAAAATTGGCTAAAAACATGAATTCCTTCACCCTCAACTGGCCACTTTTCTACAGGGAGGGATCGACTTTTTGTGACGATATTTTTGAAAGTCATCTCGTCTTTTTGATTGACTAGCCTTAATTTAAACCTTCACCACTTCCGGTTTGGCAATAGATGCAACAGCAAAGACATCAAGGAGGGGGAGGGCTTGGTACGGTCTTTTTGTCCTTCACGGTATGGGTTTGAGCCTACCTGCCTACTACCACTTTCGTTTTGCTCAACACACACCTCCAAACACCCGGGCAATGCCGGGCACCCAGACTAGTCCCAATATAAACTCAAGTTTTATAGAATAATAAGACACGGTCTTGCTCGAGATTGTAAAATGATACCTCTTCTATGTTCATCCTGTAATGTCATCATTTAGTTTTTGTAATAATGAGATTTGAAGGATGAAGCAGAATCATGTATTCTGCATTGAGTGAGTGAGAAGCATTGTAAGAAAAGCGGTATTAATTCTTTGAAAATTGTGTAAATATTTGCATATTTATTTAAACATCTTCCTTACTTTTCAAATCTTGAATTTGTACATTTTGTGTTCAAGTCATTGCTGGGATATTATTTACCAGCTCTCTTATTTTTCACACCCAGGTTTTCAATCTGTGCCGTTACCCGCCATCATTACCCTTGTTCTGTTAAACACTTCACCACTGTTATACATGTTCCGTTAAACACTTCGCCACCATTAACCTTGTTTCGTTAAACACTTGCCCACTGCTACCCATGTTCTGTTAAATAATTGCCACCGTTACCCTTGTTTCCCTAAACACTTGCCACCATTACCCTTGTTCCGCTAAACACTTAGCCACCGTTACTTGTTCTGCTAAACACTTGGCCACCGTTACTTGTTCTGCTAAACACTTGGCCACCGTTACTTGTTCTGCTAAACACTTGGCCACCGTTACTTGTTCTGCTAAACACTTGGCCACCGTTACTTGTTCTGCTAAACACTTGGCCACCGTTACTTGTTCTGCTAAACACTTGGCCACCGTTACTTGTTCTGCTAAACACTTGGCCACCGTTACTTGTTCTGCTAAACACTTGGCCACCGTTACTTGTTCTGCTAAACACTTGGCCACCGTTACTTGTTCTGCTAAACACTTGGCCACCGTTACTTGTTCTGCTAAACACTTGGCCACCGTTACTTGTTCTGCTAAACACTTGGCCACCGTTACTTGTTCTGCTAAACACTTGGCCACCGTTACTTGTTCTGCTAAACACTTGGCCACCGTTACTTGTTCTGCTAAACACTTGGCCACCGTTACTTGTTCTGTTAAACACTTCACCACTGTTATACATGCTCCGTTAAATACTTCGCCACCATTAACCTTGTTCTGTTAAACACTTGCCCACTGCTACCCATGTTCTGTTAAACGCTTGGCCACCGTTACCCTTGCTTCCCTAAACACTTGCCACCATTACCCTTGATCTGTTAAACACTTGGCCACCGTTACTTGTTCCGCTAAACACTTGGCCATTGTTACCCCTGTGCCAGTCATAGGATATTATTTACCTTCTCTCCAGAAAGTTAGACATAATGTCAAGTGTTTGGTTGAACTCGATTTGAATTTTTCCCTTCCAGGTTTTCTTTCTCTCGAGCACATTTCCTCGAATGTGCTAGTTTTTCAGTCTATTTGAATAACTGCTTCATCATTTTTATGATGCTGATAGTTTTCTCATTTTTTCGCACTCGGCTGCAAATGAGTTTGCTTGTGCACCGTCAGATTTGTATTCTGAGAAAACGCAGCCCCGCATACCTGACAAACGTGCGGCTTTTCACCTGTATGCGTCCTGATGTGAATTTTTAACGCGTAATTCGACGAGAACCCCTTGCCGCACTCGTTGCATACGGAAGTCTTTTCCCCGGTGTGCGATCGGGTGTGTTTCTTCAGGCATGAATTGTTTGAAAATGACTTTGCACAAACGCCGCACGAATACGGCTTATCACCCGTGTGACGTCGCATGTGTATTACCAGTGGTGATTTCTGTGAAAATGACGCTCCGCAAATGTTGCACGTGAACGGTTTCGATCCACTATGAATTCGCAGGTGATTTTCTAATGTCGTTTTCACGGCAAACGCGTTCCCACAAACGTCGCAAGCATATGGTCTCTCCCCAGTATGCGACCGCATGTGCACTTGCAAGCTGGAATTATTTGTGCAGCCGATTCCACAGATTTCGCACGCATGAACTTTTTCTCTTTTCTTTCGCACTCTTTTCTCTCGCTTCTTTTTCGTTTCCTTATCACTTTGTTCGAGCTGGTGATGGGGCATCATACCGGATGCCAGATATTCACCCGCTATCTCTGACATTCTAAGATCTTTCAGATTCTGATCGTTTTTTCAAGTACAACTCTCGTACAATTCACCTGGTATATTTGTCAGGTAGTTGTTTAAAATCTTTTTTTCAGGAGTCCAGTTGCTCCTATAACTACTTGGACATTGTGTGTTTGCATATATATTAGTGTTGAGGCAATCAATCGGAATCGGGAATTAGAAAAATCGGAACTTTTGGGGATATCGGAATTGTCATCAGAATCAGGAAAATTCGTGCCTATTTACCAATGCCAAAAAACGATTCTTTTAATCGACGTTTTTATTTGATTTCGTTTAAAGCAAAATCTTCCACTGCTGGTAGAAATGATAAAAAAATATTGATTGTAAAATACCAGTAAAGCTAAGCACTAGAGATCATTCTTCATAAAATGTTTTTATCTTTGAGAAAATATGCACACATTTAACGTGCGTTTTTATGGTAATTGTGAAAAATAACAACTCTATAAGTTAAAAATTTAGAGATTTATAAAAAATCGGAATCAGGAATTTAGTACAGGGTCAGTAATTGTATCGGAATCGGGGAAAGATATTGGAATCGCCCCATCACTAATATATATTTGTTTAATTAGACTTCTGCAAAAATATCTGACAAATGTATTCTTCTTCTTCCTTTTCTTGCAAAGTTCTCACAAATCAAGGTGACAACTTCCTGTGACTAACACTTAATCTCTATATGAGATTCATAGATAAATGGATGTTTCTCCAAAATTATGACATTGAGTGAGTAAATTGGTTGAGAACATTAATTTTCCTCTTCTCATCTGGACCATGTAAATATGTTAGTTGGTCTTTTGGTCTGTCTGCATTCAAGGACAAGAATTCATCTAGTCTGGTGGAATATCAAACTTTATTCTGTTACTTAAGGCAGCATCACTTGGAGAAAATGCACTATTCTTTATAAAAGCCAAGGTAGATTAGTCATACTGAGGAAATCTTATTTGGGTTTTGAGTTTCTCTTTTTTCTTATTTTACTTCAGTTTTCAGAAATCAAGGATTTTTCATATGAATTATTAAATTTTGATTATTTTGAAAAGGTAAAATCATACAATTCACAATTAAATGGCTTCACTCTTTTTTTTTTCCAGTTTCTTCATCTTTTTTTTATAGGCGATGGAACATCCAACCAGATGTCTAACATTTACCCCTATTTTAGTAAGTTCAACCAAAAGATCTTTTCAGGATTCTAGCCATCCCTTTCAGTACAATCGTTTGTATTTCACTTGCGCTTGGTTCACCGAGTATGCTTGCTAAGTACTTTTTAAAGTTCTTTTTCATAAGCCCAGTTGCTCCTATGATGACTGGTATAATTGAAACCTCTTTTCAATTTCGTTTCATACATAAGTCCCTGAGACTTTGTTATCTTTTCCCTCTCATCTCTGTTAAGCTCTGTATCATTGGGTACACTGACCTCTATTATGGTCGCTTTTTTGTTTGCTCTGTCCCTTTTTTTTTTTAAATTTTCTTTGAAGACTGTAATGTTGGGTATAGGACAACCAAACCAGCCGCCAACCTTCCTGTTTTTATTGAAACGAGTCGAGAGCTCTGTGACTACAAATATGTTGACTTAAATTGCTTCTAGGTGAAAACAATTTACCACATAGCATATATGAAAATGGTTTTTCTCCAGTGTGTGTGGAGTTAACATTTGATTCCATTACAATTTAGATTTATAGCCGAAGATGCTATTCCCTTTATGGCTGCTATTTGTATTTCGTTACAACTTGGTCTTCCAGGAATTGCTTCTAAGCATTTCTGAAGATTCTGTTTTATTAATCACTATTGCTCCTATCACAACGGGTATAATGTTTATTTCTTTTCAAGACGATCTCGTTTTTGGATCATTTTTAAGAAAAACTCATATTTTGTCATCTTTTCCTGTTCACTGTGTGTTCATACGTGTCTTTTAAATAAGGTTCCTTTATATTACGTGTTCCCAGCTTTAGTCTTCAGCAATAAATGCTATCAGTTCACGTGGTTCTCATTGAAAATATTATCTGTAAATAAAAGAAATAAAACTTTGTTAAACAAAAAATGTCTCGTATTAAAATTTTCTGTAACAATGATGAATACAATTGACAACTGTAAGTTAAATACATTTATGTTTGATAGCAATCAGCTGTTTAATAAAATCCTGTTCAATTTTACGCAATGTGATATTTTGTTTAAAGAAAAAATAATGGTACTTTCGAAGATTTTGAATGGGACATATCTAAGTGTCCACTAGGCTTTGCCTGGAACGTTATCAAATGCCAGATTATACTGAACCTTGCCGATGATCAAACTGTAACTGTATGAAACAGAAAATAGTAAAATAAATGAAAAAAAAGAAAGAAAAAAAAAACGACTTGCAGTAATTTTGTTTTATTATTTACTAGCAGGGGTACCCGGCATTGCCCGGGTGTTTCGAGGTGTGTGTGCTCTTAAATCAAAAAGATACACGGGGGAGGGGGGGTAATTAGGTAGAATCGAATCTGAAGCGAAGTTGGAAAATAAAATGTGAAAAACACATGACACGTTAACCGCTCGCCCGGCAAGAATGAGTTACTGAAAGAAGTTTAAATTTATTTAATTGAGAAGAGAATTGACAGGTGCCCGCAGTAAATTATGGCAAGTGGAAGTCATAAAGTTAACATTTTGTGCGAGCGTTATGACGACGATGACCTAAACAATAGCTATTCAGCAGTGAACATTTTATGCGGGACATTTTTTAATGAGGTCAATAAACTGGTTTGTTTGTTTTTACCTAACTTTGGGGAAAAACAGCTCCCCCGTTTATTAGGGGGTGGGTGGCCTGTCTTAAAATGAAAGCAACCGTCTGATATGACGACAGTAAGCCAACATTGACCAAATGTTACATTGCTTTCTAGAGACCACTGGCCCTGGGCCAGTGATTCGAATCGAGTTTCACTTTTTTTTATACCGAAAAACGAAAGCAAACATGCGACGATCTCAAAATGTCGAATATTTAACGTTTCAAAGTCGGGCAAATTAAATAGACAGGCGACCCCCATTGTTAAGTCGGAGATATTATCATTTAGACAGCATATAAAAAGTTTTAAAAATGAATGACGGCCTCGAGAAGCCGCCGGAAAAAAGCCTTTCTTGGACATACACAAAAAGCGAGCATACATACATATTCACATTTTCGCTTTTATATATATAGATTTAATAACTAGCCTGGATGCCTGGCGTTGCCCAGGTGTTTGGAGGTGTGTGTTGAGTAAAAAATAAAAAGTGGTAGTGGGCAGGCAGGCTCGAACCTGTGACACAAAAACGTTTTACCGCTACTCCATGATGTTACCGGAAGTTTGGAACGTTCAATCCAACCTATATGATGACGTGCAGAAATGGCTCACAAAAAACCGACCCCTCCTTGTAGAAAACTCCCCAGTTGAAGGTGAAGGAATTAATGTTTTTTGCAAATTTTTTTAGTATATTTTGTCCGAGACGTCGAGTTTCAAAATGATTCTGATCTCGTGAAAATCCATCGCCTTTGTTGAAAGTTTTTTCAAGACATACATACATACATACATACATACATACATACATACATACATTTAAACAGACAGGTGAGATTTATATTATGGATGTTTCATGCCAAACATATTTTTATGCAGGGGAATTTACTATAACCATTGTCTTTGTGTTTTTCAAAAATTTTTGATAGATAACAAACATTTGTTCTTTTTTTAAAACAAATTATGTATTTTTTTGTCTTTTAAAAGTTTTTTAAAAAAAGGTTCAAAGAAGATATTTTTTATTTTCAAGTATTTTTCATTTAAGTTGGAAGAAAAAGTTTTAAAAAAGGTTCAACTGTCAGAACCGCCATTTTTCCTTTTATTATTCATAGAAAATTTGAAGAAAAGGTTTGTGCCCCGCTAGCCACACCCATCGCTTATGGAGACTCTCTTTGCAATGATGCATCTAACGTCACATGTAATGTAATTCTTTTCGGGATCTGATTAATTCCTTACTTTGACAACAAAAAAAAAAAAAAAACTACTTCTTCAGACATCTTTAATTGTTTGGTTAACATTGATAAATTCTAGTTTTATTTTTTTAATTTATTTTACATCTTTCTCTCTTCAATATTTATCCGAAAGTTGTCTGCTCATTGCCATATACAGTGATTGGCTGATTGGCATCTTATGTCAGATTACAGACAAACCTGAGTGTTATGTTCTGGGCAAAGCTGAGCGGATGCCCAGATATGTTCGGTTTGAAATCCGCACAAGTACCAACATTTTTTTTTAAAAACGGATTATGGAGGAGTGATCTGTAGATTATAGCTTACTGTACTTGCAATAACCCTTATCCCTGAGTGGCTTCCAGGCCTTGATAAAAGGTAACCACCGTGTAAAAAAAACGAAAGAAGCTTTACTGTTTAAAATCAATAAATATTTATTACGATAAACAATAGAAGATTTTATTTTAAAAGAAAATCAAATAAAAAAGGATAATTGAAGGAAATCGTTTTTGTCATCAGAAAATGTGCAAAATATTTCATGATTTGAAATACTGATTCCTAAAAATTGTGTTTTTCAATTCCAGATTCGAGTTAATCATCCCAACACGAATAATTATACATCATGAACATTTAATTTGGCAATATTATTTTTCCCATAATATTTCTTGTACATATAATGGTCATCTCCTTAAATAGCAAATAGCATATGAGAATATCGATGGAAATGGCATTCTGTGTCTTTAATGGAGGCATTTATTTCTCTCAGCTCTCCCTTACTTTGGTGAGCAGTAGCTTCACCAGTGACCCCTAAACCCTCTACTTTTTTCTTGCGTTTCAACAGGATTTTGATTACGTTTCTTATTCAATGTCTTTTTCATTTTCAGATTCCATTTTCTTCACTCTTCTTATGGCTACTAAAAATAGATTCACAAATCTCACTTTTTTTTTGCTGCTTAGTTTGTAAGATTCGGATATGTGCACATTATGTCTGATGTGACTATCTTTTTGCTATTGTTGCTTTCTTTGATAATTTTTTAGTAAATAAACATGTTGGTTGCTTATGGTTTTGTTCATTGCATGCGCACCACTCATGATTAACATGGAATGGTAAACTTAGTTTTTCATCTTTTTTTCCCAGAGCTTCCGTTCTGGTTTGCAAGTATAGAAGTATAGAATGATTATGCGGTCAGTGTCAGAAATTTTGTGAAAACTATTGAATAATTCCACCTGCTATCTTTCAAAGCTTATAACTCCTCGAAAAATGTAATTCAAACCCTAATTTTTTTTTTGTTCAATTAAAGGAGCAAGGACAAGGTTTCATTAAAAAAAAAACAAAAAAAAAACAAACAAACAACGTGGTTTCTTTTAAAAAAGGGTTTTAAACTTCGGATTTTACAGGTACATTTCTAAAAAACACTACTTTTTTGTTTTAAATTTGAATATATTATTTATTGATCTTTTATCTTCAATTTGTGATATATAAACCTTTGGTACATAAATTAATTATTTACTTTTTAATAGACATTTGAAAATGGGGGGTGGCGTGAATTTAAAAAAAAACGTTTGTCTAAAATATTATATTCGGTTTATTGGAAAGAGCATAAAATTTCACATTGACCCTGAAAATATCGTAAAAATAGAATCAATAGAAAAATTTTGATAGATTTTTTAAATTTAAAAATTGAAAAATACTGAACTCGTAACATTCAATTAATTTCATTACTATTTTTTTTTAAATATTTCTATTACTTTTTATACGACTTTAATAGTTTATTTTGGAAGTATAATCCATAAAGAAAATAAACAACCCACCTTTAAAAGAGAAATTACAAATTTGGTGAATGCAACCTCTGTTTAGTCTGCAATTTTCAGTATATTTCTCAGTCTTGGGGACACTGATGCTTTGATATCTCTCAACACATATAGCTGGACGTCTTCTATCAACACTTCACGGGTAAGTTTGTTCTCCGCAGCGAACAGAATGGTTGTTTGTTTTTGTTTTACAGCATATCAACCCTTTTCAGGTTATTTTAATGCCGAATCCAGTTATTTTGAAGAAAAAGTTTTTGATAGAATATATTTAGTTTTTTTTTTCAAGTCGGTTTTTATTTGACTCACAGTTGGGATCCTAACAGGTCCTACCACTCCGGGTCAGGATGGACCTGGGAGCAATGGCAATTAAGGGGTGGCTCCAAACTCTCCAAAGCCTGCAAGCTGAGGCCTCACCATCGGTTATAATTTAAGGTCATATCCAAGACCGCAGCCAACAGGAAGAACATGTGCACTTTTATTTATGTCTCTTGTGCTTGGTTTCACTTTCAGATCTACACCGTTCTTTCAATCGCCATGGAAGTATCTAGTCTTTCGTTATATAAAATCTTTCTGCTATACTTCTTTGTAGAGGTCAGACAGAACTTTGAAGCCCTGAAGGGTCTCAATCTTTAGAACTGCCTAGTTCCCTCTAAGAGCAATACTTAATTATATAGCTTGCTCTCCAACCTTTCTACAATATGTCTATTATAGTATGCAATGAATTTGCAGCTTATCATTATGTTTATTGTGGCAAGGACAGACATGACTCTGAAAACAGCTATATCCGGTATAGAGGTAACATACGAGAAAATATGTAAAATAGGAGAGGTATGAATTTAGAGAGAGAAAGACTGGGTGTGGCCAGATAAAAGAATGAAGCTTCATTCATTGTGAAGAAATCTCATCTGCAAACGGAAGGATAACTGAGACACGATAACTAATACTGAAAAAGATTAGGGACAAGCCATGGCAGCCGAGGTAGAGATCAATACAGTTACTCACCCCTCTGTAAATGAATTGAGTAATAGAGAGGTCAAGGTCGCATCAAAGTTTTTCAATTGTAATCATGGAAAAGAACGATGGAACTCGTACATCAAATCTGTTGTCAAGGCTGTTGGAAAAATAGTGACATCATTCTACCACTCCAGTAGATATCTCACTGTTGATGCAATTTTCTACCTGGATAAGAGCCAAGTATGTTCGAGGATGGAGCACTGTTGTCACATCTGGATAGGATCTGCTAGAAAGATCTTTTCCTGCATTGACAAAGTACCAAATAGACTTCGTAGCCTAGTGGGGGATGCTATTTTCTCTTCCCTGCAACCTCTTTCCCACAGAAGAGATGTTGCGAGCCTGTCTCTGTTTTATCATTATTTTCATGGCAAGTGCTCGGCTGAGCTCCAATCTATGATCTTCCTCTTTTTTTTTTTAAAATTCAATTTTCACCCCAAACAAAGCACAGTGCCACTTTGAAGTAGAGGACTACTATCGGGGACATAAGTTGCAGGGGTATTATGAAGAGAGATGAGTAGCAAGATGTTTGTTCACATTACATTTGAACTTCTGCATGTCAGTACAGTTGGGAAAGCAGAATCTCAGAAGGGAGTTTCAAAGTCTAGCAGTTCTGGGGAAGAAACTATTGTAGTAGAAGGCTTTCTTACACCTAGGGATCTCTATTGTGAAGGTATGGGATTTAGTTGCTTGTCGGTTTTGTCAGGGGTATTCACGTAGAGGGGGTACAAGTGCTTGTAGTTCGTCAGAGCATTCACCATTAAAATACTTGTAGAAAAGGCAGAGGGATGCAACATTTCATCAGTGGGACAGAGGTTGAAGCTTAGATGACAGTTCAGGACCTATCAGGTTGCCGACTCCATTTTGAACCCTGTCAGGGAATGAGACACAAGTATCAGATGCATCAGCCCAAATGTGACAACAGTACTCCATACATGGGCGAATGGTGGCCTTGTAGAGGTACAGGATACTTTCAGGTGTAAGTAGCTTTCTAGCACGGTAGAGAGAGCCCACCTTCTTCGCAGCAGCCTTGGCAATGCTCTCAATGTATCTATTCCAGTTCATGTTCCCTATAAATGCCTGACTGTAAATGCCTGACTTTCATGAAAAACACTCGTCTAGCTGAAACCACTATCAATAATTTCCTCCACTCTATCTGTATCTAAACCTAAACGTAGATTTCATGTCTTGGGGAGGCTTCATGTTTTGACAAGCTTCTGGGCTTGACCTTTACTCCTGATCTGAAATGGAACACATACATCAAATCTGTTACCAAGGTTGCCGGAAAAATGGTGGGATCCTTCTATCAATCCAGTAGATATCTCACTGCTGATGCAATTCTCTACCTATATAAGAGCCAGGTACGTCCAAGGATGGAGTACTGTTGCTACATCTGGGCAGGAGCTGCTAGAAAGGACTTATCCTGCCTTAGACTTTGTAACCTAGTAGGGGATGCCCTTTTCTCTTCCCTGCAACCTCTTTCTCACAGAAGAGATGTTGCCAGTCTATCTCTGCTTTATCATTGTTTTCATGGCAAGTGCACGGCTGAGCTCCAATCTATGACCACCCCCCTCGCCAAACTTTCATGAGAAACACTCGTCTAGCTGAAAACACTATCAATAATTTCTCCCAATCTTTATCTGTGCCTAGACCTAAACATAGATTCTATGAACAAAGCTTCTTTCTTAGGGCTGCATGCCCATGAAACTGTTCCAGTTTCCTGCTTTCCAACTGACTACAATATGGTCGTATTCAAGTCCAATGTAAACAAGTTCTTGATGAGCCGTCCCCTTAAGTAATCTAATTCATAAAATTTCCGCTACCAATGTTTACTACTATAGTGTCCCATTGACTACTGTACACTCATTAAACTTTATCCTCGAATAGGCTTCAGGCCTTAATAAGTGGTGATTCTTTTGTAAAAAATAACAATAAAAAAAACTCTGCTGATGACTACTAGAAGTTATTCATGCCAACTTTTATCCAGTAAGCCATAGCACTGACACCCATGAGACACACATTTAGCAGCAGCAGTATAACATGTATGCAAATGACCTTGCTAGTGTGCGAGTTGACACCAGTGGATGAAGAGTAGGAAAAGAAAAAGCAGAAAGAAAAAAATACACATGCTGATGGCAGCGAACCACATGTGCAACCAGGATTCGGAAGAGTTAGTGCAAGAAGAACTTTTAAATGCGATACAATCCGAACCTTTAACATAAAAATGGTCAGACGATTCTGTGCAATTGGATAAGCTGAAAATATAGCAGTGGAAATAAAAACAAAAAAAAAAGAACCTGCGTGGAAGGAGCATCAGAGATTTGAAACACATGTGACGACAGGACAAGCAGACATGTCAACACATGTGATGGAAAAGCATGTGTCTTACACAGCAGATTTTTGACAACTACGTAGCAAACTAAGAGAATTTTAAAACAAGATTATTTTGGAAAGCACCATGAATAAATGCCTTGCTACTATTGTTAGATATTGATCGGACAACACTTGGTAACCTGGTCAATCTAAATATTAATTTACTTGTCTGTACGTCCAGTTTCACAAAAAAAGCACTACAGGGTGACCCCCTCCCCCCAAAAAAAACAGAGGACATTCAATTGTTTTTCTGAGCATTTTACAGTCAACGGAGAAAAAAAAAGGCCAAAGACCTTAGAGTTTTGATGTGATGTTTTGAATATAATAAACTAGTTATGACCAAAGTCTTATTTCATTCAGACAAAACACTAAGAAACAGGGCCTAATTAGAGTTGGGGCCCGTTTTATCACAAACATTACTTAATGAGAAACAAATTACCTCCATTTATGGTTGCTCTTTATCAGTTAAAGATCTTCTCCAAAAATAAATAAAAAAAACATGGCTGCCTACTTAGTTTCAAATTGGCTATTTTATTTTATAATTAAAAACGTCAAGTTGAAAGGACACTAAGTTTTTCATTATAGTTTCTTTTTAAAATTTAAAATATGCGCAAGTGGATTGAAATTTGTTCTTTTTCTAATTTATATAAAAAATATTCAGAAAAAAAATGTGTTGTGTTAACTTTTATTGAAAAAATTTAAATTTTTATTGAAAAAATTTAAATTTTTATTGAAAAAATTTAAATTTTTATTGAAAAATTTTAAATTTTTTCATTTCAATTCTTGTTAGTTTCTAAACATTAAAAAAAATTTGCTAAAAGATTGTTTTAAATTCGTCGTTATTTGTTTTATTTTAATTTTTTTATTCATTTTATTAAAAATTTTCAACTACCGTGGAATTTCCACAGGTTCTGCTAGTTATTATTATTAGAATAATATAACAATTAGATTTGGGAAAGTGCGTATTTACAGCTTGGAATGTTTTGTGAGAAATTTAAGTTGAAATTAAATAAAAGTTGATTTAGAAATTCTAAAGTAGCTGTGGAATTTTGGTAGAATTAATCAAATTTAGGCATACAAGAGAGATCACCTGTTTGGTTTCCTTGAACACATGGTTGGGGTTTTGCTGACATAATAGTTAGCAGAGATCAAGCTAATGACTGAAAATAAACACTGTCAACAACTGAAACAAATTAGATACAGTTTTATACATCTTTAATATTTAAAAGAAAGTAACTTTTAATTATTTAAAATACTAACACACACATACACACACATTTATATATATAATTTCAAGATGCTGATGTGATGTTGCCAGAATTTGGGTCAGAATCAGAATAACTAGTGCAAGATCTTAGAACTGCATGCTTGTGGAATTCTCTTCCGTTTGACTGTTTTCCATCTGACTACAATTTGGTTGTCTTCAAGTCCAATGTAAACAAATTCTTGATGAACCGTTCGCTTAAGTAATCCAATTTACAAAATTTCCACTACTAACGATTACTATATTATCCCACTGACTACTGTACACTCAGTAACCCTTATCCTCGAGTGGCCTCCAGGTCTTAGTAAATGGTGACCCCTATGTAAAAAAAAAAAGATCAAATACGAGGTGCCTTAAATAAGTTTTCAGACTTTTTTCATATGCGCACTTTTATTGGTAGTACACACATGAAACTCAAGTCCCTTTTAAAGTAATCTCCTCCGGCTGCAATGCACTTGTACCATTCCAACAACTTCTGGAAGACCACATGAAAGTCCTCTTGTGTAAGCGTGCCAATGACCCTTGTCACAGCCGCTTTCATCTCCTCAATTGTATCATAACGACAACCTCTAAGGTTTTCTTTGAGCTTAGAAAATAACGAAAAACCACAGGTCTGGACTATAGGGAGGGTGAAGAACTGTCTTGATGCGCATCTTGATTAAATAGTCTGTGACACGGATGGAGCATGCTTGGAACAAACTTTGCGCAAATCTTCCACATCTCCAATTTGTTGTGAATAATTGTGTGTAAAGTTTGCATACTGACATCAAACTGTGAACTTATTGTCTCTATAGACACACAACAGTCCTTATCAATGAAATTATTTATTTAGCCAATCAACTCTGGTGTCCTAACTTACTTACTCCTCCCACACCTCTCATCATCTCTCACAGATTTCCTGCCTTACTTGAATCTCTTATGCCACTCAAAAACTGATGCTCGATTCATGAAAGATGTCTCAAAAGCAGTCTGAAGCAAAAAATCTGGAAACTTACTGAAAGCACCTCGTAGATGGCCTGTAAGGACAAGACACGTGTGGATCTGCTGTCCCAAATTCTGAGACAGACTCTAAATCAGTAAAATGGAAGCCTCATGAGTATAATCAATTGCCACAAAGTTCTCTCTGATTCTCTCTCCTCTGATCTCAAGCGCGTGGTTCAATGGGGGAAGACGTGGCTAGTTACCTTTAATGCATCCAAAACCAAGCTCCTATCCTTACATCATCAACGCTCTGATCCCCATCTGGCATCAATTGGGATGGATGGCTCTCGTCTGGGAGAGGCCCCATGTTTTGACAAGCTTCTGGGTTTGACCTTTACTCCTGATCTGAAATGGAACACGTACATCAAGTCTGTTGCCAAGGTCGCTGGAAAGATGGTGGGATCCTTCTACCGCTCCAGAAGATATCTCACAACTGATACAATTCTCTATCTATATAAAAGCCAAGTACGTCCAAGGATGGAATACTGCTGCCATATCTGGGCAGGAGCTGCTAAAAACAGCCTATCATGCCTTGACAGAGTACAAAATAAACTTCGTGGCTTAGTGAGGGATGCCCTTTTCTCTACCTTGCAATCTCTCCCACAGAAGAGACGTTGCGAGCCTATCCTTGTTTTATCGTTATTTCCATGGCAGGTACTCGTCTGAGCTCCAATCTCTGGTCCCCCCTCACCAATCTTTCACGAAAAACACCCGTCTAG
Source organism: Euprymna scolopes (assembly GCF_053919585.1). Taxonomy (NCBI): domain Eukaryota; kingdom Metazoa; phylum Mollusca; class Cephalopoda; order Sepiida; family Sepiolidae; genus Euprymna; species Euprymna scolopes. The sequence continues at coordinate 46,362,917 of NC_136526.1, read as the reverse complement.
CTGAATCCACTGTGAAAAATTTTCCCCACTCTTTATCTGTGCCTAAATTAAAACGTGGATTCCATGAACAAAGCTTCTTTCTTAGAACTGCACGCCTGTGGAACTCTGTTCCCTCTGCCTGCTTCCCACCTGACTACAACTTGGATGTCTTCAAGTCCAACGTTAACAAATTCCTAATCAACCGCCCCCTTAAGTAAACACTTCATCAAATTTTCACACTAATGTAATGTACTTGCAATAACCCTTATCCCTGGGTGGCTTCCGGGCCTTGATAAGTGGTGACTACTGTGTTAAAAAAAAAAAAGAAAAAAGATAATGTTCATCGATAATGGAAAAAAAAAATCAGTGATTCTCTTTCCATCCATAGCGTTGAGCCCCTGGAGGGGCATAGACAATCTACAACTTTTTGTAGATGTTTTTGTAGCGAGTTCTTTTTACAGGGTGAGGGTGCTGAACCCACGCCCAACCTTCCCAGAAGGTACATACAGCGCCTAGCCTTCCCAAATGGTCACCCATCTGGTACTGGCCAGGCTTAATGTTGCTTAACTTTGGTGATCTGGTGAGATCCGGTGTGTTAACGTGATTGTGCCGTACAGTGATTCTCTTTCCATCCATAGCCCTGAGCCCCTGGAAGGGCATAGGCCATCTACAACTTTTTGTAGATGTTTTTGTAGCGAGGAGTTCTTTTTTCAGGATGAGGGTGCTGGCCCCACGAGTGATTCTCTTTGGAGGTATATAATAGAGAAGAGCTTGGGTGACTGTGAAATCACCACTTTCCCGAATTAAGGGAAAGGTAAGCAGTACACCAGGTTTGTAATACAGGAGGGGGTGCTGTTTCGCTTTTTGTAAATAGTTTTCTCAGGTTAAATTCAAGTTTCACAATATTTTTTTTTATTATTCAATTGTAAGGCGGAAGCACAGGATAGTTACAAAGCACCTCTCCTCCCCATGTTAAGAATGGCTTTCAAAATAAAAACATTATTATTTCAACATGGTATAAAAAATACATAAGTACACAGAATTTTACTTTGTACTGTTCAATGATTTTAAATATAAATTATAAAATAAAACACATTTCATCATTTTAAAACTTCATCTTGCATTATTTATTTTTTTTTTTACTAGCAGCTCAGCCGGCTTCGCTCGGGCCCTATGTACTGTTCATAACTTTATGTGTGTATGTATATGTATATTAAAAAGTTTGGCTCATGTCCAGTTAACCTACAGCTAAAATTTCAAATGTTAAGACCTAAAATTGGCTGAATAGTTTGCTAGAGACTGCAAAGGTAAATCTTTTGAACTTTGACTCCTTGGCAGCCAAATTTTCACCCAAAAACCGATTAAAAAGCTTGAATACACTTTATGCAAAATTTCAAATATTTAGACCAAAAATTGATAGAGTAATTTGGTAGAGACCGCTGAGGTCAAATTTTTTAAACTTCGACCCCAATTTTGACCCCTTAACATTTATTGTTTTGGGGCTAAAATCAAATTAAAAAGTTTGATCCATGTCTAAAATTTCAAGTGTTTAGAGACAAAATTGGCAGAGGGGTTTGGTAGAGTTTTCAAAGGTCAAATCGTTGAACTTTGACCCCTTAACAGCCACATTTCAAGCCGAAAACCGATCACAAAGATTTTCCCAAATCTCAGTACTCTGTATATCAAAGTTCGAGTCTGTAGACTTAAAATTGACAGAGTTATTGTGTAGGGAAATGCACACACAAACACAGACACGCCCACTTTTATAGATATAATAGATAAAGTAAACAAAAATATATACGTATACATAAATATATATGGAAACAATTTTGTGTTTACTGTAAACTTTTTACACAAATATGCAAATATAAATCATGTAGAATATCTGCATGATTATGATTACACGTAATAGTTAACTAAAGATGATCATCCTATAAGAAAACCGAAAAAAAAACTAAGAGGGAATTAATTAAAATGAATGTTTAAAAGAACATGCAAATTATCTAGATCTTTTGCTAGTGAAGGCAATTCACATTGTTTAATCTATCTATCTATACAAATATATATAAATTCGTTTTTCTTTTGCGTGTATTGATATTCATATTAAAAACACACTTTTCTATTTATTTAAAAAGAAAATACAATTTTCTTATATATGGGTTGTGGAATTGCATTCACTAGCAAAAGATCTAGCTAATTTGCATATTCTTTTAAACATTCATTTTAATTATTAGTTTTTTAGGTTAACTATAACGTGTAATTATATTCATGCAGATATTCTACATGATTTATACTTGCATAATATTTGCATAAAAAGTTTACAGTAAACACAAAATTATTTCCATATATATTTATCAACATACGCACACATAAAAATATGTCAACACAAATAACATGATTCATAATTTCTTTCTATTGTTAAATAAATGTCATATACTAAACTTTTAAAATCGTCTTCACCTTAATGCTGTTTCTGACAACCTTTTTATTTTTAAGTTTGGGGTTGGGAAACATTTATCTATGCTCACATCACGACTGTGATATCAAGCATTGGTGAATGTCGACCAAGCCCCCTGGCCCTACACCTCACTTTGCGATTGTTCTTCCTTATGAATTTTTCTTTGCGAAAACTTATGGAGAATGCTCTGTTTTACGGTTGTTGTAAAAATGGAATGGACATTAAAATTAGGTTCCGTTTTGATCGTTTTTTTTTTTTAATTATTATTGTGCCCCCAAAGTGTCGAATGTGAACGTTGAGTTGGACGTAATGTAAAAATGTACCGAATTTAAAACGGAAGAAAATTTAAATTTCCGTTCAATTTTTACAACAACCGTAAAACAGAGTGTTCTCCGCAAGTTTTACCTTTTCTTTAATAAATTATTTCAGTTTGAATTACAATTTCTTTTCGTTCTCCCTTATAAATTTTTACACCATAGCGGACGCATGACAACGTTGTGCTGATTTTTTTTTACACAGTGATCACCACTTATCAAGGCCCGGAAGCCACTCAGGGATAAGGGTTATTGCAAGTACATTACGTTAGTGTGGAGATTTGATGAAGTGTTTACTTAAGGGGGCGGTTCATTAGGAATTTGTTAACATTGGACTTGAAGACATCCAAGTTTTAGTCCGGTAGGAAGCAGGCAGATGGAATAGAGTTCCACAGGCGTGCAGTTCTAAGAAAGAAGCTTTGTTCATGGAATTCGCGCTTTGATTTAGGCACAGATATAGAGTGGGGGAAATTTTTCACAGTGGATTAAGCAAGACAGGTTTTTTTCGTGATTGACCGCAAAGCTCGTTCAGGTAGCAGTGTCAGAAATCGCCATTAAAAATTTGTGGTAAACACTGGAATATTTAGACTTACTGTCTTTTAAAGCTTATAATTTCTTGAAAAATGTAATTCAAACTCTAATTTTTTTTTAAATTAAAGGATCAAAGACCAAAAAGTTAAAAAATATAACAGGTTTAATAGCAAATTATGCATTATTATTTTTTTTTTAAATTGGGTTTTCTTTAAAAAAGGTTTAAAGAAAATCAATGAAATTTTACTTCGATTATAAAAAATGTATATAAATTCCAAAAAAATCACTTACCTATAAAAAATACTATTCAATGAATACTTCTATTGTTCATTGTTAAGAATTTATCCATATTTATACTTATATTCCATGTCCTTTTTAAATAAAATACTTTTTTAAACAAAGATTACAAGAAACGCAAACTCAGATTTTTTTCACCGTTCAAATAAAGGGAGACAAATATCTGATGTTCTTCGCGTTTATCTTCCGGTGGCTTTTAAGGGCAATAATTAATGTCTCTTTCTATTGCGTGCTGTAAACCAAAATTAGTATGTTTGGGCCTCCTTAGTTGAAAAATGAACACATTCACTTATAAGTTTTTGCCGTTAAACAAAAACAAAAAACACTCTGCCGATTAAAAATTTTTTTTTAATTCTCTTAATGAAATACATGAGTTTTTGATTAATATATTTTAATACTTCTTTATGGAGTGAATTTTTTTTTAAAATATCTAAAAAAAGAAAACATTGAATGAAATAGAAAAAAATTGTCGTAAGCGTCTAATATTTACTTGACAATCTAAGCATAACATAAACTTCCACTTAAAAAAAAAAAAATCAACGTAGTTTAAAAAAAAAAAGGTTTTCACTTTGGATTTTACAGGTAAATTTCCAAGAAAACACTTTTTTTGTTATTTTAAATTTGAATATTTTATTTATTGATCTTTTATCTTCAATTTGTGATATATAAAACTTTGATACATTAATTAATTATTTAAATTTAAATAGACATTTCAAAATGCGGGGGGTAAAAACGTTTGTTTAAAATATTATATTCAGTTTATTGAAAAGAGCATAAAATTTTACATTGACCCTGAAAATATTGTAAAAATTTAATCAATAGAAAAATTTTGATAGATTTTTAAAGTTTAAAAATTGAAAAAAAAAAATTAACTCGTAAAATTCAACTGATTTCATTACGTAAAAAAAAAAAAAAATGACTGCATCAAGGCGCACCGGCACTTTGTAAACACTGTTTTAAAATAAAAAAAAAAAATATTTCTATTATTTTTTAAACAACTTTAATAGTTTATTTTGGAAGTATATTCCATATAGAAAATAACTCACTTTAAAAGGAGAAATTACGAGTTGTTTATATTTTATTCGCAGTTTCGTGTTATGGGTGTCAAAAATTCGGTAACATCCATTGAAAGCGTATTGTGGTTATATGAGAAAATAAAGCTCTGTACGCATTATAAATGTTTCTTTTCTGTGTCTTATTTTATACAATAGTATATTAGGTGTCATTTCGAGTCAAAAGTTTATTTACTGCATCCATCTGAACTAGAGAAAATCATGATTAAAATGTGTCTCGTCTAAATAACTAACGATGAATATCTAATATGGCCGACCAGACGACGGCGACGGGTGATCAAAAAGTCAGATCGAGTGTACCGGAACCGAAATAAGATTGACAACTTCTAAACAAAAATGAGTACCTTTTATTTTCTTGAAAAAAAAAAAAAAACTTACTCGACAAGAACACGACTGTTTTTGCTTTAATAATTATTTTTTATTCAAACGTAACAAATAAATAAAAATTTCAATTTGGCTTGAACTTTGCGGTTTTCGGATTATTTTTTATTTTTATTGTTTTTTTAGACGGATTTAACTAACAAACAAAACAAAACCAATTTTAGTGCTTATGCACTTATGTTACCGTTATTTTTTACGGTTTAAGTGCCTTCTCAAATGTTTGAAGTGTTTCTAATGTTTTTACCTATAACTATAATCTCTGGCAACCCCACCCCCCAAAAGAAAATCCACCAAGAAAATAAAACATAAAATAATCCGAAAAGCGCAAAGTTCAAGCAAAAAAAAAAAAAAAGGCCAGTTGTCAATTTGGTCTTATTTTGGTTTCCGGTACACTCGATCTGACTTTTTGATCACCCGTCTCCGTCTGATCGGCCATATTATCGTTAGTTATTTAGACGAGACACGTTTAGATCATGGTTTTCTCTAGTTCAGATGGATGCAGTAAATAAACTTTTAACTCGAAATGACACCTAATGTACTATTGTATAATGTAAGACACAGAAAAGAAACATTTATAATGCGTACACAGCTTTATTTTCTCATATAACCACCGTACACACTCAATGGATTTTACCCCTAAATTCCTCCCCAAATTCTGATACACCTATCGTTCAGGTCTGCCAAGTACTGTTTTTGCTGTTTGTTGCTTAACTAAATTGGTACTTTATGCACTCATTGTTCCGCGTTGAAATAATATTATAATTTAGAATGCCATTCTTAACACGCGGAGGGAGAGTATTTCGTCAAGACCTTCGTAAGGATGTGGGTTTCTAACTATTCGGCATTTTCACCTGACAATTTAATTTTTAAAAAAATCTCTCCTATTTCACGATTTATCTTCCCTGTTTGACATGTCGCCTTTCTTTGAGCAAGCAATATATATATTTTAATAAATATTTACTTACCTTATAATTTTTCTCGCGATTAAAAAAACACACACAATTAATTCAAAACACGAAGGACGCAAATAGAAGAAAGAAATTACTCTAACCGGTGTTGAAGGAAGAAATGTCCTTGTTAAAATAAAGGCGAAGAGGTCATCGAATCGATTTACACCGGGTTTTTTTTTTTTTTTTTTACTTTTTTTTTTTTCTCTTTTTACTTGTTTGCTTTCCTGCGAGAACGAAATGTGACACAAGGTCGTTTTTAATGTAGGGTAATAATCCAGCTTCCCAAAACGGGGCACTCTGGCAGTAGGCAAAGATACAAATCGCCATGGTATGGAAAGGTTTTTCCCTATATTGACTAAGGATTCTCTAGTTCTCTCCCACAGCAAAGATACCACCGTCGGAAAGTGGGATTGAGAAGTCAGCCCCCCGCCCCTAGCAGAGGCATTCCACAGTGAGGGCGCCTCAGGCGATTAGCAATAAACTAACGCCTTCCCAAAGAGAGAAGACAAAGCCTGGGACGATGGACCTCCTAGAACCGCACAGAACTAAAACACCCACCGCAAAATCATCAGAGTCCAGGACATTACAGGAATTAACTCCACTCCCTAAAGTCTAATCTCTAGGTACGGGCAAAATGAATGCCGGTGCACAAAATGTACAAACATTTTGACCCTTCCCTTTACTTTAAAATTCACCAAAAATCAGGAAATAACCAATTTTAATGAAATTTTCAGTATTTATCAAATAATGGTCACGGAATATAATGAACTAATTATTTTTATTTGAATCTGTAAGAAATTATTCCATCATAGTACAAGCCCTAACTGCCATTGTATCAATCGATTTGATTGGTCGAATGCCTTTGGCGCCAATTTCTTTTTCCTCCTCAGATTTTTCAGTTCGTTCCAAACCAGCGGAGAAGGAAGGACTCATTTTCATTATGTCTTCTAATAAGGAGACTTTGGCGCTAACATTAATGCCTTTTTTACTTCAGATCTCAGTCGTGGATGAAGTATAGAACATTTGTAAAACATTAGGAATTAGGTTTACTTATTAAGACAGAATGTCTACAACCGCATTACGAAGTTTTTTTATTATTATGAATCTTACATCTTTGGTTGCAGCCTGTTTGCGTTTGGGAAACATGATGAGGTCCAATGGAACATGGCTAATTTCATCCTTTTATCGTAGCCCCGCTGTCGATATGCAAACGATGGCGGGATCTACTCAAACAGAATAATGGCGCACAGTAAGTGTGTGCTTTACAACTGTAAAACCAAGGTGTACTAGCAGAATACCTGGCGTCGCCTGGGATCGGATAAGATAGGTTGATATATGTACTAGCAAAATATCCGTCGTCGCCCGGGATTGGATGACATAGGTGGATGTTTCCTAGCAGAATACCCGGCATTGCCCAGGATTGGATAAGATAGGTGAAATGTTTCCTAGCAGAATACCTGGCGTCGCCTGGGATCGGATAAGATAGGTTGATATATGTACTAGCAAAATATCCGTCGTCGCCCGGGATTGGATGACATAGGTGGATGTTTCCTAGCAGAATACCCGGCATTGCCCAGGATTGGATAAGATAGGTGAAATGTTTCCTAGCAGAATACCTGGCGTCGCCTGGGATCGGATAAGATAGGTTGATATATGTACTAGCAAAATATCCGTCGTCGCCCGGGATTGGATGACATAGGTGGATGTTTCCTAGCAGAATACCCGGCATTGCCCAGGATTGGATAAGATAGGTGAAATGTTTCCTAGCAGAATACCTGGCGTCGCCTGGGATCGGATAAGATAGGTTGATATATGTACTAGCAAAATATCCGTCGTCGCCCGGGATTGGATGACATAGGTGGATGTTTCCTAGCAGAATACCCGGCATTGCCCAGGATTGGATAAGATAGGTGAAATGTTTCCTAGCAGAATACCTGGCGTCGCCTGGGATCGGATAAGATAGGTTGATATATGTACTAGCAAAATATCCGTCGTCGCCTGGGATTGGATGACATAGGTGGAGGGGTCATATCATAGCCTGCCGTTGACATGCAAATGATGGCGGGATCTAATCAAACAGAATAAGAGTGTGCAGACGATACGTTGGATTTGAAGACATCCAAGTTGTAGTCAGGTGGGAAACAGGCAGACGGAACAGAGTTCCACTGGCGTGCTGTTCTAAGAAAGAAGCTGTGTTCATGGAATCTACGTTTTGATTTAGGCACAGATAGAGAGGGGGGGAAATTTGTGACAGTGGCTTCAGCTAGACGGGTGTTTTTCGTGAAAGATTGGCGAGGGGGAACCAGAGATTGGAGCTCAGACGAGCACTTGCCATGGAAATAACGGTAAAACAAAGACAGGCTCGCAACATCTCTTCTGTGGGAGAGAGGTTGCCGGGAAGAGAAAAGGGCATCCCCCACTAAGCCTTGAAGTCTATTTTGTACTCTGTCAAGGTAGGATAGGCTATTTTTAGCAGCTCCTGCCCAGATATGGCAGCAGTATTCCATCCTTGGACGTACTTGGCTTTTATATAGATAGAGAATTGCATAAATAGTGAGATATCTTCTGGAGCGGTAAAAGGAACCCACCATCTTTCCAGCAACCCTGGCAACAGACTTGATGTACGTGTTCCATTTCAGATCAGGAATAAAGGTCAATCCCAGAAGCTTGTCAAAACATTGAGCTTCTCCTAGGCGAGAGCCATCCATTACAATTGATGTCAGATGGGGATCAGAGCATTGATGGTGTAAAGATAGGAGCTTGGTTTTAGATGCATTAAAGGTAACCAGCCACGTCTTCCCCCACTGAACTACACGCTCGAGATCAGAGGAGATGCTTGTTATCACTTTTACTGGGGAATACTAGAGCCGAGATGTATTTCTTATGTATTTTTGGTCGATTTTCAATGATTTAAACATTAAATTAAGACAAAATTCTAACATTCCAACAATTGAAATTTCACATGTATGCGGACCTGCCAGATTTTGCCTATTTTACAGTGTTTATGTTTAGATGCTTGTGATCACGTTTACTGAATTGACAACTTTTTTGAATCGATGTGTACAGTAACACAATCCCAAGAGAATATACAGGGTGTTTCAAAAATCTTGGGAACATAAAGATTTTTAATAACTCAAAAACTATTAGGAGTTAAAAAATGAAATTGGTACCGTTGGAAAGGTTAAAGTTTCAAGTTTTGTGGGGAATCTTCAAAGTTGCTCAATATGAGCACCATTCGTCACACGGCAGACATCTAGTCGATAGTCCATTTCCTGCCAAACGCGTTCCAGCATCTTGACGTCAATGGTTCCCACAACTGCCATTATTCGAGCCTTTAGTTCGTCAATATCTCTTGGAAGGGGCGGCACATAGACTTGTTGCTTGACAAAGCCCCAAAGGAAAAAGTCACACTCAGTACCCCATATGCGAGTGCTATGCTTGTTAACTTTGCCATTCAGATAGAAGGTCGCCTCATCGCTAAAAACAAGCCGGTCATCAAAGCCGTTATCTTCCAACTTCTCTTGCATTGCAATGCAAAAGTCACGGCGAAGTGGCTTATCAGTGTCCTTCAACTTTTGGACCAACTTGAGCTTGTAAGGTACCATTTGCAGTCGTTTCCTTAAGACACGCCAGACAGTTGCTGGAGCAAGCTGAAGTTCCCTGCTGGCTCTTCTCACTGATTTACGGGGGCTCTGCTGAAAGGCTTCCGGACTTGCTCAACTGCATCTTCTGAAGTTGAAGGGCGACCTGTTCGCTTACTTGGGCACAAACACCCATCTTTCACAAATTTAGCATGCCATCTGACAATGGGTTTCCTTTCAGGGACTTCTTTTTTAAATTTCCTGCGAAATGCACGCTGAACACATGTCCACGATTCAGTCTTTGCAAATTGGAGGATGCAAAACGCCTTGTCTTGTTTAGAGAACGCCATTACTGCACATGGAAAGATAAGACGAAAATCATTAGTATGACCAAAAACTTGATTAAGCAAGCTTTAAAATGACACCAGTTTCATTTTTCTACCTGGAATAGTTCATGAGATATACGCATTTGTAATGTTCCCAAGACTTTTGAAACACCCTGTATTAATGCATTAAAATTATATTTTGATACATTTTTTATTTAATAAATGCTTTGGTTTTCATATATTTTTTTTTGTGTGTTTAATTTCGTCATTATATATTTTTGTGTTATTGTAAACACCTGTTCATATTTGAGGTTCAGATAATGGCTGCTAGATTGCAGTTCGCTTTCGAAGAACAGGGGTCGATAACTCGTCTCTGATACTAATATGTAACTGATATACAGAAGTGCCTTTTTCATATAAAAAACAAAATTTTATTAAAAAAACGAAATAATTTAATTTTTAAACGTAAAAGTCAATTTGGTATACCTTTTTGGTATATTTTTTACATCAGTCTATCTAACCATTCTCATTGGAAATGTCAACTTTTATTGGTTTTAGAGTATGCATAAACACCCCAACCTCCCCATGTTAAGAATGGCTTTCGGAATGGTTACCACAAACTACCCATGGTAAGAACAGCTTTCGGAATAGACCCTCCCCAACCTCCTCATGTTAAGAACGGCTTTCGGAACACCCCCATCCTATTCAGCATACCCGAAAACCTTTAAAAGTTGACATGTTGAATGTGAACGTTGAGTTGGACGTAATGTAAAAATGCACCGAATTTAAAACGGAACGTAATTTAAATTTCCGTTCCATTTTTACCACAACCGTAAAACAGAGCATTCTTCGCAAGTTTTACCCTTTTTTATTTATTTTTTTTTTTAAACTAAAACTACAATAGTAGTTGTTCTACTCGATGCATGTTTGTAATTTTGGGATCTATTAATATTTTCGACATTGTTGTTTTATCGTTGTTTTTGCTTAAAACGACATCTAAAAAAAAAAAAAAAAAAACATCTGTAGACTCCATCTTAACAAACACCAAAACTCAAAAAGATTAAAAAAAAAAAAAGATTTAAAAAAAAGCGCACAATCTCCACTTCGGGTTTGTATTGTAGATTCGAAAATGTTGTCAAAAAAAAAAAAAAAATATATAACAAATAAATGTTTTCAAACGCAAGATAAGTTACTTTCTACCTAACTGGATAAGCTTTTTGGCTCTCTTGAAAATTAGGAAGATAAAAAAGGAACAGCAGTCGTTTGACACCGGTTGAAAGAATGCAATTTGATTGGATAGAGAAATATTGACGTCATTACTATGAAATATTGATAAAATTTAAAAATGCAAATTGTTGAAAAAGAATTGGAAAAGAATTTTATAACTAAGTATTTAATAATTAATAGTATTTTTTAGAATTAAATTTTTTAAGTTAAGATAGAATTTAAGAATTGAAATTATTGTAAAAGAATTTAATAAGTATTTAATAATAATATAAAAATAATTAATGTAGAAGCATTTTTAAAAGAGTTAAAGTCATTTAAGTAACAATTCGATCGCTAATTTATCGTGAACTATTTTACTTTTATTTTTAATTAAAAAAAAACTTTGCGTTAACAGTTTTCTTTTAATGGTTCCTCCCTGAAATGCGCAAAAAATGTTTTTTTCCCTTTTTTCATATTTATCTCATAGACCTTTATATATATATATATATATATATATATATATATATATATATATATATACTCGGGTTTTTTTATATTCAAAAGTAATGGACTAATGAATTCAACGAGGTTGTTAGATAGTGCTCAATAAAAAGAGCTGATAATACTTGTTTATTGTTATATAAACATGCTCACATCCCGCTGCTACAAATAGCCACTTGTTTCAATCAAACAACAGATATCATCAGGCAGCGACTTGACTATTCAAAAGTTCAATGAATAATCTTGATGATTATTCATTGAACTTTTGAATAGTCAAGTCGCTGCCTGATGATATCTGTTGTTTGATTGAAACAAGTGGCTATTTGTAGCAGTGGGATGTGAGCATGTTTATATAACAATAAACAAGTATATATATATATATATATATATATATATATGTGTGTGTGTGTGTGTATTTATTTCTAAAACAATCATTTATTTAAAAAGAAAATTGTTTTGTAATATTGTCAATTTCAATATCGTTTCTTTTTATCATTTCTAATTATTTAAAATCACGCTTAAAAAATTGTTTTAAAAAAATCTTGCATTAATAAAAATCATCTATTTAAAATAAATTCTGTTTTCTAATATTGCCAATCCATTTTTATTTATAAAATGACGTCATAATTTCTCTATCCAATCAAATTGCATTCTTTCAACCGGTGTAAGACGATTGCTGTTCCTTTTTTTTTTTTATCTTCCTAATTTCCATTTACTTAAAGTGCAAGAGGACCCTAAGGTCGCCCCCCGCCCCCTCTTGTGCTGATGCTTACCATTGGAAATCGGCACAGGGTCTAATAATGTGTTTTATATAAAAATAAATAATTTTTTTTATAAATTTTTTGTCTGTAAAATAATTTACGCCGCTGAAATACACATTTGCCAAATATTTAATCTTTATTTTTATAACTAGCGGGGGTACCCGGCGTTGCCCGAGTGTTTGTTTCCGGGACGGGGGGGGGGGGAGTTTTAAAAAATGTTATGGTAGGTAAGTAGGAAGGATCAAACCCGGAGTCATGAGTAAAATAGGAAAATAAAGTGTGAAAAAAAAACAAAAAAAAAAAACATCTTCAACGTTAACAGTTCGGCCACCAAGAAAAGTCCATTCCAGTTGTTTAGGAAAAAAAACAAAAAAAAACGACTACGGAAGGTCGGCGCGAACGTGAAAATATAATGTGAATTGTCCAGCACGCTAACCACTACGCCACAGAGCACTGCAGTTTAGTTTAGTGATTTTAAATAACTTCACATGAAAGAACTACGAAGCCAAACCGGTGTTCTCTTCTCAACTGTTCCTTGTGAACGATCCCCAAACGGTGTTAAGTGGTGGCAGGGGGAGGAGGAATTTATTAGAGAGAAAATATTTTACCACTTCCATTGATCTTAACCGATTTTGGCCGTGACTTCTCAGCAGAAAAAGTATAGAAATCTAAGATTATCGAGGAATTTGAGAAATAATAAGCCTATAACACACCTCAGATATTGTTCTGCCGTTTGTGCATATTATATTTGCATGAAATATCTTGATTTTTAATCCTATTAATGTCAAAATCAGACGGGAAAAAATGAGTTCATTTTATTTATATAGAGATATAAATGATATTTTTGAAAGGAGATTTTTAAGCAATAAAACTCTAGGGACTTTAATCGACTATAACCAAATTTTTTGTTAAATGTTTTTTTTTTAATATAAATTTTACATGAAATGATTTCCCAATTTTATCAATATTTCATAGTAATGACGTCAATATTTCTCTATCCAATCAAATTGCATTCTTTCAACCGGTGTCAAACGACTCCTGTTCCTTTTTATCTTCCTAGTTTCCATTTACTTAAAGTACAAGAGGGCCAACTTTTTAGTGTTTTTATTTAATGTAACATGTTTATTCAGCTCGAAAAACATACAGTGTTTACCGATGTATTGGAAAATTTAAAATGGAGCCCGACTCTCTCTTTAACACTGTAAGTTTGAGAAAGGGTGTTATAAATAATAAACTAGAAACAATACTGTTAAAAAAACCCACCGAATATATGTCAACCTATGTCACGGTAACATATATTGAGCGAATTTCTAACAGTATTTTGTCTAGTTTTTTTTTGGTTTGTATTACTGTACACATAGATTCGAAAAAGTTGTCAAAAAACAAATATATAACAAATAAATGTTATCAAAGGCAAGATAAGTTACTTTTCTACCAAACTGGATATAATTTTCGTGTTTTTATTCAATTTAACATGTTTATTCAGCTCGAAAAGAATACAGTGTTTACCGATGTATTGGAAAATTCAAGATGGCGGCCGATTCTCTCTTTAACACGGTAAGTTCGGGAAAAGGTGTTATAAATAATAAACTAGACAAAATACTATTAAAAACCACTGAATATATGTCAAGTTATGTCACGGTAACGAATTTAGGAAAACTCGTCCCGGGAAAACTCGTCTCCGGAAAACTCGTCTCGGGAAAACTCGTCCCCTTTCGCTAGGTAGGAAAACTGGTCCCTTATTGAATAAATATCGATTGAAAACACATTTTATGATCGTTCTTGAAGGAGATATTGCTTTTTAAAATAGACTATAACCCCTCCCCCATAATATTTAAAAAAAAATATTTTTATTTGTTTAATGTTTTTTTGTTTTGTTTTTTTTTAAAAATAAAATCGATTGTCCGTTTTCTACCTAACTGGCTACGTTCTTAGTGGTTTCACTTATTTTAAAGCGTTTATTATGTTCATACAAAGTTAATTACAATTTTTTTGGTTCTTATTTTAACGATGTTTTTTGGGGTCATAAAAACAATAATAAAAAACAAAACAAAAAAATTAAAAACTGGGAGCGTTACTTTTTTGTTTTGGTTTTTTAATTATGATAGTTTTTTGTTGTTATGTTTTTGTTTTCTCTCATACCAAATGCACTCATGCGTTATTTAAAATAATAATTCTATCAATTATCCACATTTATTGTCGCCCTGTCAAATTTTGCAAAAATTAACTAATAAATTAAAAGCGAAATATTTTTTTGCTGCGAGAGTTGCCATCTGCTAACAATCTCTCGTTAACTCATTTTTTAATTTTTTAAATTTTGACTTCAAAATTCTAAAATCAATCATTCAGAGAAAAAGTAATCACTAAATAAATTTATTAATCAATTTTATTGAAAACTCCGCTATCGTTTATCAAGAATCTTTTTAATTTCATTTTTTGTTGGTTGTTTTTCGTAGGGAGATATAATTTTAACCCCCCCTCTCTAAATTATATTTTTAAAAATATTAAAATTTGGGTTTGTATTACTGTACACATAGATTCGAAAAAGTAGTTAAAAAAACAAATATATAACAAATAAATGTTATCAAAGGCAAGATAAGTTGGGTTACCCGATAAATTACTTTTCTACCAAACTGGATATAATTCTCGTGGTTTTATTCAATTTAACATGTTTATTCAGCTCGAAAAACATGCAGTGTTTACCGATGTATTGGAAAATTCAAAATGGCGGCCGACTCTCTCTTAAACACGGTAAGTTCGGGAAAAGGTGTTATAAATAATAAACTAGACAAAATACTGTTAGAAATTCGCTCAATATATATTACCGTGACATAGGTTGACATATATTCGGTGTTTTTTTTTTTATATAGTATTTTGTCTAGTTTATTATTTATAACACCTTTTCCCGAACTTACCGTGTTAAAGAGAGAGTCGGCCGCCATTTAGAATTGTCCAATACATCGGTAAAAACTGTATGTTTTTCGAGCTGAATAAACATGTTACATTGAATAAAAACACAAAAAATATATCCAGTTTGGTAGGAAAGTAACTTATCTTGCCTTTGATAACATTTACTTGTTATATATTTGTTTTTTTGACAACTTTTTCGAATCTATGTGTCCAGTAATACAAACCCTAAAATTTATTATTTTCTTTTTAAAACCAAATCTCCCTCAGTAATTTCTTTAATTTTCTATTTTTTAGCGATTATCAAGACTCTTAAGATGTGATATACCGGACATTATTTCTCGTTCTCACGTAACACTCGACATGTTTTTTTGTTTGTTTTCCGTGTTTTTTTTTTTTTACCGAATAAACGATTCCAAATAAATTAAACAACACACAACATAGTCGGCGAAGTAGAAAAATCGATTTTACCCTTTTATAACAACAGTAAATAAGTAAATTCTTTTTATATTAGTATTAAAAATATGCGGTCTCGTTTTTGAACATAATAAACGCTTTAAAATAAGTGAAACCACTAAGAACGTAACCAGTTAGGTAGAAAACGGACACTTAGAAAATCGATTTTATTTAAAAAAAAAAAAAAAAAAAACATTAAACAAGTAAAAATATTTTTTTAAAAATATT
Organism: Euprymna scolopes; assembly: GCF_053919585.1. Lineage (NCBI taxonomy): Eukaryota > Metazoa > Mollusca > Cephalopoda > Sepiida > Sepiolidae > Euprymna > Euprymna scolopes. The sequence continues at coordinate 46,346,968 of NC_136526.1, read as the reverse complement.
ATGGGGGGGGGCTATAGTCTATTTAAAAAAAAAAAAAAACAATATCTCCTTCAAGAACGATCATAAAATATGTTTTCAATCGATATTTATTCAATAAGGGACCAGTTTTCCTACCTAGCGAAAGGGGACGAGTTTTCCCGAGACGAGTTTTCCGGAGACGAGTTTTCCCGGGACGAGTTTTCCCGGCACCCACGGTAACATATATTGAGCGAATTTCTAACAGTATTTTGTCTAGTTTATTATTTATTACACCTTTTTCCAAACTTACCGTGTTAAAGAGAAAATCGGCCGCCATCTTGAATTTTCCAATACATCGCTAAACACTGTATGCTTTTCGAGCTGAATGTTAAATTGAATAAAAACACGAAAATTATATCCAGTTTGGTAGAAAAGTAACTTATCTTGCCTTTGATAACATTTATTTGTTATATATTTGTTTTTTGACAACTTTTTCGAATCTATGTGTACAGTAATACAACCCCGTTTTTTTTTTTTTATTATTTAAAACACCTTTTCCCAAACTTACCGTGTCAAAGAGAGAGAGTCGGCCGCCATTTTAAATTTTCCACTACATCGGTAAGCAAAGCAAAGCACTGTATTTTTTTCGAGCTGAATAAACATGTTACATATTGAATAAAAACATTAAAAACTTATCCAGTTAGGTAGAAAACTAACTTATCTTACCTTTGATAACATTTATTTGTTATATATTTATTTTTTGACAACTTTTTCGCATTTATGTGTACAGTAAAACAAGGGGAATGAATTTACTTCATCACCGCTAAGAAAACAATACGAAACTAACAGGAAAAAAAAAAGAAGAAGACGCAAACATTTTGAAGTTAACATCTTACGTGTAGCCATTTTTTTTATTGTTGTTTTCTTTGTACACAGCATTAATAAAGAGAATTTTTTAAAGTTTAATTTTTGGAGACATTTTTTTTTTTTTCTCGAAAAGTTTAACTTGAAATATTTTTTCTCGTACACCGGTTTCAAAGTTTCCTGTTTCCGAAAAATGTCACGTTTATTATTTAAAACCACCATTAAGTTGGAGGTAAGTTAAGTATTATTTATTAAAATAACAGAATACAAAATCGAGTATTCTGTAATGAAGTCAAAATACCGAAAAAGTGGTAAACAAAAACAAATATATAACAACTAAATGTTACCAAAGGCAAGATAAATTACTCACTCTTTTACCTACCGAGATAAGTTCCTTTTGAAATGATTTTTTAAGGCGTTTACTTACTTTTAAACCAACCAATAAGTGCCCTCCCGCGTTCGAAAATATACTAATCTACCAATATTTTGTATAGTTTTCGATATTTAAGCAATTATCAAGACTCCTGAAATAACCGTCTATTGTCAGTAGGGACTGCCAAAATTCACCACAGGATTGCCCCACCCTATATGTAAAACGATGTAACTTTATTATAAATTAATATTATCAATATAACTTTTGTACCATTTAAAAGAAGGGCAAAATAAACCAGTAATCATTTTGGTATTTTTTTAGTTTACCGACCCCTCGGCATTTACCTTTAATTTGTCGACTTTTATAAGTTCTCGGGTACGCCGACAACGAATATCGCATTTATTTTCTGCGCAAACACGCAGTTATCCATATTTAAAGACATTCAGTATCCAACGTAATCACTGTTGTTTTTGCTAGTGGCCATCTTGTTTCGTATTTAAGAAGAAAAAAAAAAAAAAAAAAAAACAGCCAAACGGAGCTAAAAGAGCCAAAACATGGCCCCCAAACATTTGTCAAGACCGAAATGACCCCTCCACACCTCATCCTTCCGGATATTCTTCCTTTTGACGGATTGATTGCTGCTATTTCTTCTGATGAGTTAAGGGCATAATGGATTCAGTGGCACTGAATCCATTATGCCCTTATTATTATATCAATCAGTGAATCCAGGATTCACTGATTGATATAATAATTAAGTGATTGATTTTGCGCTACGAAACAGATACTGTCAAGAATTGTATAAGTCGACTGAATTAAAGGAATAAATTATAAGATGGTCAACATTATGAATTTTGGAATATAACTTTTTGTCATTTATTCTCCCCCCTCCCTCTCTCTCTCTCTCTCTCTCCATATATATATATATATATATATATATATATATATATATATATATATATATATATATATATATATATATATATTGAACAGATTTTCTTTTCTTTGTTTATACTGCAGACTGCCTGTGGAATTATATTATTATAATTATAGGTACAGGCAAAAATGGTGAATAACAATAGAGGGACATAGATTTGAAAGCCGATTTATCATAATTTTTTGTACGTTTCCGACTACTTTCTGATTGTATTTGAAAGATTAAGGACTAAACTTAATTTCCAAAGGAAAAAAAAATATTTGTATATGTGAAAAAAAAAAATGTTTTCACGGCACTGACGAACTGCAGACACTTGTGTCCCCATGATGTAGACACCCTCGACAAACCCGACAGGCAGCTAAATCCCACCCCCACACAGTAGAGATCCCTAGATGTAAAAGATCTTTCTACTCCAGTAGTTTCTTCCCCAGAACCGTTAGACTCTGGAATTCCATTCCAGGTCCCTGCTTCCCTAACTGTACTGACATGCAGAAGTTCAAGTGTAACGTGAACCGTCATCTTGCTGCCCAAATCCCAACATAGTGCCCCAGTAGTTGCTGCCCCTGATAGTAGCCCCCTACACCAAAGTGGCAATTTGCCTTGTTTGGGGTGAAAATGTAATTAAAAAAAAAAAAAAAAAAAACAGCTAAATTTTGAAGTTAAATAAATTCATTGTAAAAATCTTTTTATAGATAAATATTAGTTTCTGGGTCTATCGCAAAGATAAATAGTAAAGTAAAATCCTAAGATATTGAATTAAAAAGACACCTTGTTTGCACAAAAAAATAGCTGAATTAGCCCCCCCAACAGTGTGCTTTTGCCGTTCGCAAAAGCCCAACAATCCGTACTTTTGGAAATATGGAATATACGGAGGCCCAAACTCTGAGACAGTCGAAAATCTGTCTGAGAATGACGTCATGTAATTAAAAGGAAGGAAGGGTGCTGGGTTTCTTTTCTTCCCCCAGACGTGCATCTCTACATTTCTATTGTAAACGTATGTATAAATTTTACCATTTTTTTAATTTAATTATTTTTCTATGTTCCTATTTAAAAAATTTTTTTATTATTATTATTGGCCAATATTACATATAAATTATGTTACACCGAATGTTTCACATTCATGCGAGCAAAGAAATTATTAAAATCTTGCATGTAAAAATTATGCGAAATCTGTAATTTAAAAAAAAGTAGAAATATTTTTGCTATTATAAGATTATAATATATAAACAATGCTTAATTCAATGGTAATAGTGCTAGTTCAGGAAATTCAAAAGTTATGAAAAATGTTTTCACGGACAATTAACCAATTCAGCTAAATTTTGAAGTTAAATAAATTCTTTGTAAAAATCCTTTTATAGATAAATATTAGTTTTCTGGGTCTATTGCAAAGATTAATAATAAAGTAAAATCCTAAGATATTGAATTACATATAAAAAACACGTTTGTACAAAAAATAGCTTAATTAGCCTCCAAAATCAAGGGATTCTGCTCTTCGCAAAATCGCAACAAACGAAAGTTTTGTAAGCATCGATTATATGGAAGACCCAAATCTGAAACAGTCGAAAGGCTGTCTGAAAATGACGTCATGTAATTAAAAGGAGGTAGGGTGTGCTGGTTTTCTTTTTTTTTCCCCCAGACGTGTATCTATACACCCCTATCATTTTTACCACTTTTTAATTTAATTATTTTTCTATGTTCTTGTTTTTAAATTAAATTTTTTTTTTTTTTTTGCAAGATTATGTAAAAATTATGTTACGCAAAAAGTTTCACATTTATACAAGTCAAGAAAATATTAGAATCTTACATACAAAAATTATATGAAATCTGTAATTTAAAAAAAAAAGTAGACAAAATAATGGATTCATTATATTCCGTGATCATTATTTGATAACTATTGAAAATTTCATCCAAATTGGTTAATTTCCTGATTTTTTTTTTATTTTTAACTTAAGGAAGGGGTCAAAATATTCATACATTTTGAGCATCGGCATTCATACCTATATTATTATTATTGTTATTATTATTATTATTATTATTATTATTATTATTATTATTATTTATCCACATAAAATTATATATATATCTATTTTCACCATTTACTTCAACAGTGGTCAATACTTAAGTAGAGCTATGTGGTATGTTTAACTTCCATTCTATGCAAAAGCCTGACGAATCCTCACAATAATGAAACACAGACAGTTCTGTGTAGCTTAATTGCCATATGTATCTTTTTATAACTTACTATATATATATATATATATATATATATATATATTAAGTAATGTGATTGATAATTTAAAATTTAAAAATCAAATAATAATTTGATTTTTAAATTTTAAATTATCAATCACATTACTTAATATTGAATTAGCTCTAGGATATTTACCTATCGAGCTTATTATATATCTAAATTACAACGAGCACTTTCTCTTTCCTGTATTTTAATTAAACTAGTAATTTCACTGTTACATTGAAATACACTCAGCTCTTTAGACTATTGTTCTAATCTCCTTTACATTATATATATATATATATATTGTTTGTGAGATTAGACTTTATACCAAACGTGCCCGTATTTACTAGGCTCCCAACAAGAGCAAAGTTCCAAGGTATATTTTTAATGTAAGGAAAGTCCAGCTCCACTCTTTGACTGTGGAGATAGTGTTGAGACAGTCTTAGTGTTCACATTGTAGATATGAGATGTCGAGACATTGTGTATTTAAAGACATTTTAAAACACATGATATATAAGACATATAATCACTTTACCTTTTGGTAGAATTACAACACAAAGACAACATTTATAAAAACACATGATGGGTTTATTTCTTCTTCGACCGGTCGTGGTTTTCTTAGTTAAGAATTCAAAGTTTTACATTCTATGTTTCAAATGTGACCGTCTCGCTTCCAGACGTTCGACTCCCATCTCTTGACTCCAGACTGTCGTCTCTCGTCCTCAGGCTCTCTCTCAGACTCTGTCGCTTAACTCTAAAGTTTCTAACTATATCGAGAACTTCCCATTTTCCATGACGTCATACACATGTTAAAACATGTGTCTTCTTTCACGTGTTCTGGAAATGCGTGTCCAAAACTTTTTCGTTTGTTTACAAAAGGAATTTTAACCTATATTCCCAGTAACCTATATTTCCAATATGTTAAAAACATGTTTATTAAATTATCTTATAGTTGCATTCTTCAATTGAATTTCATAACAGAATTGACAATGCACATTCTTTTCTTAAAACTATTTTATCTCTAAGCAAAACAATTGTTTGTTTTTTACATTCAATTTGCTAATTCTCTCTCGTAATCTATTTCTAAACCTAAATTACGAGGTTCGAATTTCGTCTATTCTATTTCATTTTCATTTTAACTAAATCTCTCTATTTTTATACTTACATGAAAAGGGGACAGCCCTTATCATGTAACAAATGAAAAAGTTTATGAAAATGCAGAAATACCTAGGTTAAAGGATATTTAGATGAAGGCCTGCTTAATCCAGAAAAAAAATGATACAGTGAGCAAGAATCCATACAAAAACTTCAAATCTGGTTCGCTAAAAAAACAAAGTCCAAGAGGTCACAGGGTTTTCCATAAGGTAAGTGTTATGTTTGCAGGTTGAAACAAATAACGTATAAGGCAATACAAATGAAGACTCAACAACAAAGGTAGATCAATAAGAAGTGTATTAGGAAAAGTATATTTACAGTATATTTACATAATGGTTGTCAGGTAAGAGAGTCTTGGCTGGAGAACATATCTGCTCTCGGCTCGGCCTTCGGTGGCTTCTGGTTAACACACACTCAGACTAACCAAGTCTTGTTATTTATGTGTAATATTATCCACATATGTAAATGAGTGGGTGCCACCACAACAGTAAGTTAGAAGGGTTTTCTGGGTACAAGTTTGTCAGTCAAAAAATATACGTGGCCAAATGACAGATCAAAAGGCTGCGTCCTTCCTATGATCAGAATAAAATGAAATCTATCAAATTAAGACTAAAGCACTCAATCTACTTTTAGAGCAAATAAAATCAGTGTTAAAAACTATGATGTCAAGATGACCCAGACAGTTATAACCGTTAGGGAGGAGTTAAGAAACGTTTATCTGTAATGAAAGCAAAACCTGTGTGGATGGAAACTTATCAAGTAATATTAGAAACAACTTAAATGGCCTACTACACGAGAATGGTTAAGTTAGTTGGGATTGTAATTAAAGGGTTGGGATTAAAATATTGATTTTAAATTATTCAAGAAAAATGAAAGTTACAATTGTTTTTGTTTTTTTTTAATTTTCACCGCACCTGGATTTTCGTCTCATATTTTGCAGTTGCATTTTATGTGCTTAATAGAAAAATCATAGTTGATTTATATGTAATATTTTGCTAATGTATTTCCCCTGAAGAAAAGAAGGCATTCTCTGAAACTCTATGGAATAAGGAATTTCTAAATGTTCGTTGTATGTTCCTTGTTGAATAATGAATTGTTTGTAAATTCTAATTTACAGAGTTTTAAGGTTTCACAAAAATGTTTTTTTAATGTTCAACTATATACATAAAAATATTATTGAAGCCTAATATATATATATATATATATATATATATATATATATATATATATATATATATATATACGTTTTATTTTTTATTACCATATCTTTCTGTTAAGTTACATTATTGTTTCAGCTACTTGGCCGTTTTTTTTGGCCGTCTGTAGCATCCTCAGACTTTTACAGAAATGTTCGCTATTTTGGGATGAGAGAGCGAACATTTCTGTAAAAGTCTGAGGAAGCTAGAGTCGGCCAAAAAAACGGCCAAGTAGCTGAAACAATAATGTAACTTAACACGGTAATAAAAAATAAAACGCATATTTGCTCTACAACGGTATTGAGCACTTTCTTCAGTTTTTATTAATTACCATTTCCACTATATATATATATATATATATATATATATATATATATATATATGAGCAAACAGTTAATAAAACATGTTAAAAAAACACTTTGAAAAAGAGTTAAAAACATATTTAATCTGAAAAGGAAACACTTGATAAGTGGATAGTCCTTAATCCGCGGAGTTTCGAAGAAATACTTTTCTTCTCATCAGAGGGTAGGAATTAGCAAAATGCGGGATCAGATTTTGCATGCAAAAGTATTTAGTATTTGATGAAACAACAAGTAAGTCAAAGATCTTACTTGAAAACGAAAAAAGTGAAGCAGAGGAAATATAGTGAAGAAAAAGGTGATTACACATGAATGGAAAGTCTGGTGGAAGATAAATAATAAATAAATAAATATATATATATATATATATATATATATATATACCAGGGTAAAAGTATTTAAGAGTGATGACTAATAAATTTAATGAATTTATTAAGAATGCTCAATTAAAGAAAGAAAAGATATTTTTATTAATATAAACAAATTTACATGGTCGTGACACTAGACATGCTAATGTTTTGGACAAATTGTTGATTAAAACCAAAAGTCCCTGTGATGCGGCCTGGTTACTTTCCACAGAGAAAACCAGTCCTCAAATGAAGAAAAAAAATCATATATATATATATATATATATATATATATATATATATATATATATATATATAGTCATGCGCACACGGTACTGTTTCACTGTATCACAATTCATCAGTGCAGCTAGACAAGCGACTACCTCAAGCCAGGATTGAAACTTGACCACCTAAACGACAGTCAGCACCTCTAACCATTACACTATTCGGCTGCTGCTGCTTAGTGAATTTACAATGTTTCGACATTGTCCGAACGCCTGAGCTCAATTTGTTTACACAAAAAGCAGCACTTAATAATATGATCAACCCAAAATAGGAAGCATTTTATATATATATATATATATATATATATATATATATATATATATATATATATATATATATACGAGCAGTGGGTACCCGGCGATGCCCGGGTGTTTTGAGGTAAATCAAAACTCCGGGGGGGGGGGTAAAATAATAAAAAAAAAAAGTTTTGGTAGGTGAGTATGAGGATCGAACCTGAACCCTTGAGGCAAAGTTGGAAGTTAAAGTGTGGGAAAAAAAAAGTGCGACGTTAACCATTGGGCCACCGTGACATACAAGGGAGACATGTTTGAATTTATTTATTTAACTATTAAAAACAGGTGTCCACAATAAAAGTTTCGATTCGACCTAATTAAGAAGGTCAAATAGAAGTCACACAGTTAACTTTTGCTGTGAGGGGGCGTTTGGGTTAGGGTTAGGGTTAGTCAACTTTGGGTTTGTTTACCCAAATTTGTTTTTTTCCCCAACACAGGGAGGGGGAAACCAGCTCCCAATTGTCCAGATTGAATAGCAATTGTCTAATATACAAGATTGATCAAAGCTGATTGCTTCTGGATGTTTCCCGGTGCGATTGCCAGGAACGCTGTTAGCTTTGAATTAGTTTCGCTTTTTATACGAAAAAGCCTAATCAACATGCGAGAAGCCAAAATAGCAATAATTTTTTAAAAGTCAACGTAAATAAATCTATATGCTAGATGCATTCCCAAATCCTAGATAGTATTATCTACGGCCTATATAAACAGTTGTAAGGGATAGTAACGAACCCGGGACCGTGTGGGAGAAAAGCCTTTTCCAGACATACACGAAATAGTCACACACATTTTGCCTTTTATATATATATATATATATATATATATATATATATATATATATATATATATATATATATAAGATTATGGCACTAAGAAGGTTTGGAAGTTTAAATCAATGTTTAATACTATTTCAGAATATGCACTACAAAATAAAGACCTGATTCTTGTAGCATATTCGGTTCTTAATTCTTAATTTCTCCAACAAAAAAAAAGAAAAAATCTGTATGATTCTTCAAAAACAACCGATCAGAGATGCATCATGGATTAATATTTTTTTCTCTCTGCTGAACACTGCGATTCATGCAAAACAGACATTGAAGCACGTTTCCACACGGAAGAACTATAGAAAGCCATAGTCCTTCTGATGGTTCACAAAAGCAGCATGCATTCAAACGATCCGTCCACCACAAGTCAATTACAAATAAGCAAAAGTTTAGAGAAGCTAAAATTGACTGTAAGAGTGAAATAACCACAACTAATAGAAGGCTCACGGAAGTGATTTATCAAGTTGCAAAAAATGATTTCTAGAAAATTTATAATAGTGTGTAATAACAATTGTGTGAACAATTGTAATACAGCATAATCACGTTGACACACCAGTTCCTGCTGAATCACTGAAGTTAAGCAACGTTGAACCTGGTCAGTACTAAATGGGTGACCATTTGGGACTTCCAGGTGCTGTATGTGCTCTCTGCTTATCTCAGCATTGTTTCCAGTGGTCCTGGACTTCTCCTTGCCACTGGCCCCAAACAGTGTCTATTCAGGAGAGGTGTGGTTAAGGATTGCGCAACCCCTGCCTCACAATTACATGCGTAGCTGCCCCTACACAGGGTATCCTTTGTCTTTCGAGACTAACCAGAGGCATCGTGAACAATCAACAATTCTATCTAACAATCATGAGGTTACTTGCGTGGCAACTAAGATAACTCACCTGCTTGCCCAGTGGTTTGCGTCCAACTCCATCTTAGACCCCTTAAACCATTCCCCTCCCAAATTTCCCTTTGTGGACAGAAACCACACGAGTAGATCCAAAAATCCCCCCTTCTCTTGTCTGTGATATAAAACCCTAGACACCTGTGGGACTGATCTCATCCCTGCTACACTAATTAAGAAATGTTTTACTGAGCAAACCACTGTTGTTTCCAAACTCTTCTTCAAAGTCTTGCTTCCCTGATAGCTAGGGAATTGTCTCTGTTGTATCAGTATTCAATAATTCTGGCAAAAGAACTGGCCTGTTCAATTATCATATTAATCATATTAATCAGTTTCCTGCCCCTCTTCACTAAAATCTTTGAGTCTGTAATCAAGCAATCACTAGTCAGCCATCTTGTAAATACTAAGTTTTTTTCATCTGACCAACAGTATTGATTTAGGCAAGCCTGTTCTACTGCAAATATTTTAAGTGTTCTTTTTGATGAGAGCCCTGTAGCCCTTGATCCTAAGCTTTTGACAAGATCTGACATGAAGGGTTTCTAACAAAAATTAAACCCTATTGTATTTCTATACAAATACTCAACATAATCACATCCTTTCCAGAAAAGAGAAAAATTCAAGTTGTCTTCGACCACTGTAAGCTCAAACAACATGATATCAATAAAGGTGTTCCCCAAGGGTCGATCCTTGGATCTTTATTATTCCTGATATTCATAAATTACCTCCTCGATAAAATTTTCTCAGATGGGTATATTTGCTGATGATACTACACTCTATAATAAACATGAGAGAAAAATGAATGTGCACATATCTGGTGGGAATGGTAGAAACCGAAGAAAATGACCTTCAGTTGGTAGTGGAATGAGGCCATAAGTAGATGCTAATATTTAATGCTACTAAGACTAAACTGCTTTCCTTTTACAACTACAAAAAAACTTCTCATATACCAATTGCCATGAAAAAAACCACCCTACTTAAGAGAGCATATTTCAAACTCCTCGGCCTAACATTCATAGAAGACATTAATTGGAGCAAATGCATTAAGGATGTTACCAAGGTTGCTGCAAAGAAAGTTGGCTCCCTCTACCATGCTAGAAAATTATTCACTCTATCTTTTCACTGTCGCAATTTGCCCATGCATGAAGTATTGTTGACACATCTAGGTTGGAGCATCTATCACTAATCTTTCACTTTTTGACAGGATCCGAAAAAGAGTTATCGGTCAAGCTCCAACCCCTGTCCCATCACCACACTGTTGCATTCCTGTGCTTGTTTTACAAGTATTCTAATGGAATGTGCTCTGATGAACTCATAGCACTAGTGCCCCTTCGATGTAAATCCATCCATCCACAGCCCTTGAGCCCCTGGGGCAGGGGTCATAGACCATCTACAACTTTTTTGTAGATGCTTTTGTAGAGAGGAGTTCTTTTTACAGGGTGAGGGTGCTGGACCCACACCCAACCTTCCCAGAAGGTACATACAGCACCTAGCCTTCCCAAATGGTCACCCATCTGGTACTGGCCAGGCTGAACGTTGCTTAACTTCAGTGATTTGGTGAGAACCGGTGTGTCAACGTGATTGTGCCATACTTTCGATGTAAATACTTCCAACAAACTCCCACCCATATGCTGTTGAGGTTCCCAGGTGCTCAAAAGCTTTTTACTGTAATAGTTTCTTTCACTCACACTGCTAGACTTTGGAATTCCTTCCCTGTTTCCTGATTCCCTGACTGTACTAACGTGCAAAAGTTCAAATACAACGCAAACAGACATCTACTTGCTCAACTCCCCACACTTGTCTGTTAGACACAATCCGAAATAGTAGTCCTTTACACCACGTGGCATTATGCCTTGTTTGGTGGGAAAATGAGTAAACAAAAAACGTACACCTGACAAAACGAAAATATCATATTCCAAAAACCATGTAAATTGATCAAGTAGTTTTATTTTTATGAAGAAAATAATTTTCAAGCGATTAATGGAAATTTATATGTATTGCAATATAAATATCGCAAGTTTTGATTATTGTTGAGTCATCGCCCTTTGTTTATGAAAATTGTTTTAAAAATGGCAGACGAAACAGTTGCTCCTTGGTTACTTGTAGCAACTGATTTTTTCTTACTTTAAAATTAAACTACTAGACCAATTTATGTGATTTTGTGAATATGATATTTTTGTTTCATCCCGGGAACGTACGTAGAGGGTTTCCTTTATTTTTCTGGACAAGATCAACACGATTTTGATCACCAGTTTTTAGGAATATATTCCACGCCAGTTTTTGGGGTTTTACTTTAGAGTGTTTTGTATTGGGAAAAGTGTTCTTGATGCTTTAATTCTATTTGTTTCTTTATTTATTACTGTTATTTCAGCAAACAAATTTACAGGAGTACTATGTTGGGAGTTGAGCAGCAAGATATCTATTCACATTACACTTGAACTTCTGCATGTCAGTACAGTCAAGGAAGCAGGGACTAGGGAGGGAATTCCAAAGTCTAACACTTCAAGGGGAGAAATTATTTGACTAGAAAGCTTTCCAACATCTAGGGATCTCTACAATGTAGGGGTGGGATTTTGCTGCTTGTCAGGTTTGTCGAGCGCATTTATGTTGAGGGAGTACAAGTGCTTAGAGTTCATCAGGGCACATTCCATTAAAATACTTGTTAAGCAGAAACGGGGATACAAAATTTATGCGATGGGGCAGAGGTTGGAGTTTGGTTGCTTGTGTGGGATCTCTCAGGTTGGCGACTCTTTTTTAAACTATCTTTGAGAGCTAAAGACTGATGGAATATGTACCAGTCCATATTTGGCAATAATACTCCATGCATGGGTAAATAGTCACTTTGTAAAGGTACTGGATACTCTCAGGTGTAAGTAACCTGCTAGACTGGTAGACGCAGCCCACATTTGTAGCAGCCTTAGCAATGACCTGAATATATTTGTTCGAACTCGTGTTGTCTGGATTTGGAGGAAAGTACTTTTTTTTTTTTTGTAAACAAACGAACGTGTCAATTCATGTTGCTTTTCGTAAACAAACGAACTTGTCAATTCATGTTGCCACAACCTATATGTTATTTTCTTGAAGTAAGATTTGTATATTAATACCTTTTTCTAAATCCACAGAAAACCGCCGTACTAAAGAAAAAATGAGTTCGTCAAATTATAATTTAATGTGTTTGAAGTTCATTAGAGTTTTCAAATAGGCAGAAACCGTGCTCAGGTAAATCGTGTAGGCAAACATTAGTGAACAACATTTTTTTTAAATGGACTTTTTAATGAAAAAGAAAATTTTCAGGAGCACCAGAGCTTCTACAGTTTGCATTTAAGAATATGCATAGAAAGAGACACAATTACTATTTTCATCAAAAATACTTTCAGCTTTAATCCTTTTTTGCTTTTCGTAAGCAAACGAATGTGTCAATTCATGTTGCCATAACCTCTATAGTATTTTCTTGAAGTAAGATTTGTATAGTAATTGTCTGTATTTTTGAGATGAGGTGTTTTCATTGATTGAGATTGTCGGACTGACTTCCTCATCTTGTTTGTTAACGTCACAACGTTTCGGCCGTTTTGCGCTCCGGCCTTCATCAGGTGTTTTGTATCGAACTGGGGAACCATTTGTTAGGAGTCTCGAAACCAACCCTTTATTATTATTACGGGGGTACCGTGTTCGGACTCCAGCTAGGCTCTGGGACATAGTTGCTGATTGTCTGTTTTGAATGTTACTTTTTCACTGCCTTCGTTCAGGATTGAACTCAGCACCTTTGGGTAACTGTAAACTTTTATAAAACTTCTAGGACCACTCGGCCATATGTCACATAATAAAGGGTTGGGTTCGAGACTCCTAACAAATGGTTCCCTAGTTCGATACAAAACACCTGATTAAGGCCGGAGGGCAAAATGGCCGAAATGTTGTGATGTTAACAAACAAGATGTGGAAGTCAGTCCGACAATCTCAATCAATAAGATTTGTATGTTAACACGTTTTTCTAAATCCACAGATAACCGCCATACAAAAAAATGAGTTTGTCAAACTATTATTTAATGTGTTTGAAGTTGATTAAAGTTTTCACAGTTTGTATTTTGAAATAGGCAGAAACTGTGTTCCTGTGAATTGTGTAGGCAAACATCTGTTAACGACTAAAAAAAATCGAACCTTTTTGAAAATGTATGACGTTTTTTTTAATGGACTTTTGGTACTTGTACATTCAAGAAGATGTACAGTTTTATAAAGACATTAAAAACTGAAAATATCAAAAAAAAAAAAAAAAGGTTATATTGTACGTATCCGTTTTGGACTGAAGATCTCCGGAAAAAAATTTCATTTAATTTGATCGAGTAGTTTTTTTTTTACGGCGGGAAAACATGTTTTTATGAGAGCATGTTGAAGTCAGCCATTATGGAAATGTTTAACACGCCACGGGGAGATAACTCCATGTAAAGCGCCGACACTCCCTCCCCATCTTTATTACTAGCGTTTCTTTCTAAAATTCAAACCTTTTGCTCGGTATCATAACAAATTGTTTTTTCGCTGTAAAAAAAAAAAAAATACTTGATGAAATTAAGTGAAATTTTTTTTCCGGAGAACTTCATTCCATAACAGATACATACAATATAACCTTTTTTTTTTTTTCGATATTTTCATTTTTGAATGTCTTGATTAAATTGTACAAGTATCCAAACTTTTTAATGAAAAATAAAGTTCTCAGGAGGATCAGAGTTTCTGCAGTTTGCATTTAAGAATGTTTTAAGAAACAGACACAATTACTATTTTTCCCAAAAAAATCTTGCTTAAAAGAATTTATTACCTAAATATGTTTATTGATTCTTTTTTTTTTAAATTTACAGATACCATGTCCAATCTCAAAAGACACGTGAATATGTTAAACAAAGCTTTTGTTGAATGAATTGATGTGTACGCAACAGAAGAAATGGGAGACGAAAGGAGACTTGGAATGACTGTGCCAAAGATAACCTCCAGCAGGTGTCTCTGTACAGAGGTCAGGTCAACCTGGCATGCGGACACTTTACCCTACAACTAAACTTGACCAAATATTCAAAATAACATGGTATCTGCTACCCAAATAAGATCTCCTCGGTATGGATAACCCACGAGGAATACTGCAGCTTTTCTATGTGATATTACCGCAAGTAATAACACTAATCTTGATACTCAACCAGACTAGATGAATTCTTGTCCTCGAATCCAGTAAAACCACGGCTAGAAAAATATGCTATAACATATTTAAATGGTCAATGGGAAGAGGAAAAAAATGTTCCCAACTTTTTTACTAACTCAGTGTTTGAGAGGTTAAAAAGAACTTTGATGGAATATTACAATCTAGGGAGTATACAAAAAATACTAAGGCATAGTAACCCCCCTCAGGAGACTCCACCCTTGCTCCGGAAAAAGCATTACAAGGCCTCATATGAAAAGAAACTGGAATCTTAGGGAGATATCAATCATACCAGTTATTATAGATGCCACAGGGCTTATGAAGAAGAACCTAATGTCCTACTTAACTAATATTCCTGGTGAATCAAGTGCAAAAGAGATCCATACAATTTCACTTAAGGGAACAACAAGGATACTAAAAAGAGCTCTCGGTTGGTTTCAATAAAAAGCAGGGCAATGTTGGCAGCTGGTTTGGCTGCCCCATACCCAGCACTACAATCTTCAAAGGAAGAAAAGGAAAAACTAAGAGAAACGTAATGTCTACAAAAGGAAAGAAATTGAATGCCAATTAAAAGGGAGAACCTGAATGCTTAATAGACGAGGGAGAACTTGAATGCTTAATACAAAAATGCACGCGGCCATTTTGTCTTTTATATATATATATATGTATATATATATAGAGAGAGAGAGATAACATTATATCTATGTATTTCATATAGGGATTAAGTGTTAGCCTCCAGGAAATAACCGTTTGATTTTTTAGAACTTTGGAGTAAAATGAAACAAGAGGGAGGAAGAAAGCTCACGAAAAAGAATGCCGAAAACTACCTTGCAAATATACCTGGTGAAGCAAGTGCAAGTGAGATTTAAACAGCTGCACTTAAAGGGATAGGTAGAATCTTAAAAAGAACTCTCGGCCGTAATATATCAAATAACGAGTGAATGTCTGGCATCTGGAAGGATGCCCCTTCCCCAGCTTGTAGAAAGTGATAAGAAAATTGAAAAAAAAAAGAAACAAAAAAACAATGAGCCTTACTCTTGCATGGTATGTGAATTAGAATTTAAAAATCAAAAAAATCTTGCTAAAGAAACATGCAAAAGACACTATCCTCAATGCTCTAAGATCTCTCTGTACAAGAAAACCCTGACTAAATATTTAAAATGACATAGTAGTAGTCGCTACCCCAAACTGGCTTGCATGAGGAAAGGTGCACCTTCTCCAAGTGATGTTGCCTATAATAACAACACTAAACTGGATACTCTTCCAGACTAAATGAATCTGATAAAAAAAGGCAATTCTGCATTACACGGACAGTGCCATTGGTCAAACAACACGAAAAATAAATGACAAACAAGGTGTTTTTTTTCAAACACAAAAATATTTGAAAACCAAAACATTTATTGTAATTATCATAAACCTGCCTCACTCCAAGAGCAGAGTTAGACATGAGGTCAGTTTTTAATTGTATAAATTAGTAAGATTTTCTTCAAGAGCTGCTTCAAGAAACTTATCAAACTCAACTGGACGTCCAGTTCGATCTTCCTCTTCAAAAGTGAAATTTTCACTTCTGAATTTTTCAAACCATTTTCTGCAAGTTTTTTTATTCCATAAACTGATTGACTATTTCTAGCCGCTTCGGCTGCTGAGTTTCCTTGAACTCATAAAGCATTATATGCCTCAAGTGATTCTTAGGCACTTCCATGTTAGTAGGGTTGTAATCAAGCAAATTTTTTATCGTACTGTAAAGAGAAACAATGTAATTAGTTAAAATGTATCTAAACATAAAAATTTAAAATATGCACAATATGTTTTTAAGTTTCGTACAATTAAAAAACAATGGTAAAATTTTGGATGAAACTTATGGGATGACCTGATAGTAATACCAAACGACCACATATACAAAAACACATTAAACTGTCAAAGTGAAAGTACAATAAATGTTCGTCACACTTTTAATAACTCCACATTTGAAAGGTAAAAGACAACATTAAGTGATATTGGCTATAGTAACAACACCAAACTAGATGAATACTTGTCCTATAATCCGATAAAACTAAGTAACCACAAAAAATATATACTACTAGCGGGGGGGGGGGGTTACGAAATAAAAAGAAGTTGTAGAAGACAGTCAGGCTTGAATCCGAAGCCTCGATGCAAAGGCGGAAAAGAAAGTGAAAGAAAACGTGACATTTTACCGCTCGGCCATGACGGGACAGAAATTGAAAAGCGTTCTAATTTAGTGATCAGAAAGTGAACGTGAATGAGTTCATGCAAGCAAAGAAATGAAATCACAAACTTAAGTTTGGCTGTAAGCCAGTTAAGCTTTCAGCTTTCCGCCATATTTGTTTCCCATACCAGCTCTCCTCAAGAGAGGGGGGGGGGGGCTCTGGGAGTGTCTTGATGAATACCAATTGTCTGATATGAAGGGTATTCCCCACAGTGATCAAAGCTGATTGCCTTTCAAGAGGTGTCTGGCCATGAAGGCCAGCAAATCGCTTTTGTTTCCATTCAGTTTCGCTTTTATACAAAAAAGCCGAATAAACACGTGAGAGGGCGGAATAGTAAGAATTTTATGAAAGTCAATCAAAATAAATCTACAGACGACATTCATTCACAAATCATAGATATTACAATCTAGGGAGTATAAAAAAGTTCTAAGGCATAGTACCCCCCCTAAAAAAAAAAACTTACAAGGTCTCATGTATGATATGAAAAGAAACTGAAATTGTAGAGAGATATCAATCATACCAGTTATTATAGGTGCCACAGGACTTATGAAGAAGAAGAACCTGAAGTCCTACCTAACTAATATTCCTGGTGAACCAAGTGCAAAAGAGATCCAGACAATTGCACTTAAGGGAACAGCAAGGATACTAAAAAGAGCTCTAGGTTGGTTTCAATAAAAAGCAGGGCAATGTTGTCAGCTGGTTTGGCTGCCCCATACCCAATGTTACAATCTTCAAAGAAAGAAATGGAAAAACTAAGAGAAACGTAATGTCTATAAAAGGAAAGAAATTGAATGCCAACTAAAAGGGAGAAGCTGAATGCTTAATAGACGAGGGAGAACTTGAATGCTTAATACAAAAACGCACACGGCCATTTTGTCTTTTATATATATATATATATATATATATATATATATATATATATATATAGATAAGATTAACTATTACTTAGAGAGCGGACAATTAATGTCCTCCACACCTTTAATAACACGTGAAAGGTAAAAGACACCATTCTGAGAACTTGGATTAAAGTCACTTTCAAATGTTTTGCACCGACAATTCTTTTGTTGTTATCTTAACATAAGTTTTATTTACAGTTTAACCTTTTGCCATCAACAAAAAGAGAGACACGTTTTATGGGTTTGGTTGGTGTGTGGCATGCTTACGGAGAGATGTCAAACATGCCTAACATGTTCACTGCTGAGTCTGCTCTCTTTTCTCTTCTATCGTTTTTGTTGTCTCTTATATAGACGTCAATCAACATTCCTGAGAATTTTTAAGATACTAGCAGGGGGTACCCAGCGTTGCCCGGGTGTTTTGTAGGTGTGTGTGTTTTTGGGTAAATGCAAACAAAAGTCGTTGGTTGTTTTAAAAAAAATGAAGTCTTTACGTGCAGTTGGAAAATAAAGTTGGTGCCCGTTTTTGATGAGTTAATGACGTCAACTTTGAGTGTGGGACTGTTTTATTTACCGCAAGTCTGTTCGCTCCTTTTTTTTATACGAAAAGGCTTAATGTACATGCGGCGATCAAAAATTGTTGAATATTTATATTTTGAAAGTCGGGCAAATTAAACAGACAGACATCCCCGGTTATTAACTCGTAGATATTATCATTTAGGCACGATATAAAAAGTTTTAAGAATTTGTGAGGCGACCGATCAGTTCTCTGAAAAAAGCCTTTCTTGAACATACACGAAAATGCACACACACAAACATTTTCGCTTTTATATTTATAGGTTACACTCTTTTTTTTATTTTTTGCATTGCCAAATTTATAACTCCTGACCTTGGAATGTAAATAATTCTTTATTTTCGTGATAATTACAATCCTCATCATTTTTATGGGACACAAAAATGTAGATCAAAATCCATCTGGAATGTGCATTTGTGCACACCTCTGCCCTCGAATGCCACATCTCCATATGCAACAAATGGAACAGAAGAGAGAAAATCGCTTTTCATGTGAAGTCTGCGGATGTATATTCACGCAGAGCGCTAAGTTAAAGAAACACTTGAAAACACACACAGCGGAAAAACCTTTCTCCTGTGAAGTGTGTGGCTCAGCCTTTTCACAGAATCACACATTAAAGCAACACATGCTTACGCACACCGATGAAAGACGTTTTCGCTGTGAAATATGCAGACGCTGCTTTTCACAGAGTGCTAACTTGAGGAAACATGTAAAAGTACACACAGGAGAAAAACCTCATTCTTGTGATATGTGCAGATCTACATTCGCAGAGAAGTACAGCCTCAAACAACACATGTTGACTCATAGTGGCGAGAAGCCCTTCCCTTGCGACTTATGTGACTCTGCCTTTACGAGCAGTTATAACCTAAAACTGCACACACGAACACACACTGGCGAAAAACCATATTCGTGCAAAGTATGCACCGCAGCATTCTCAGACAGTTCTCATCTTAAAAGACACATGAAAATTCATATGCGGGAAAGATCCTATTCTTGCAAAATATGCGAGTGTACGTTTTCGGAAGTTTCTCACTTAAGAACACATGCTCAAATACATGCCAACGAAAGGCCACATTTGTGCGAGGTTTGCAGGTCGACGTTTTCGACGAAGGCTTGCTTAAAAAAACATGTGAGAACGCACACTGGTGAGAAACCATATTCTTGCAACGTATGCAGTTGCACGTTTTCGCAGAGTTCCAATCTGAAGAAGCATATACAAACACACACGGGCGAACGACCTCACGCGTGTAAAACGTGTGGCATGGCGTTTTCACAGAAGTACAGTTTAAACCAACACCTGCGAACGCATACAGGTGAAAAGCCTTTTCTTTGTGATGTTTGTGGTTTGGCGTTTGCAAATATTTCGAATTTAAAACTACACACACGAACACACACTGGAGTGAAACCTTATTCTTGTGAAGTTTGTGACTCTTCTTTCGCCAGTAGTTACCATTTGAAACGACATATGAAAATTCATACATAAATAAATCTGATAACAGAAAATATTCATATTTTTGTGAAGTATGTGGTTCTGTTTTTACAAGAAAACAAAATCTGACTATTCATATCTGAATGCATACTGGAGAGCGGGAGAGAAACTTGAATGCCTACTAGACACTATCCTCGAGTGTTTAAGGTCTCTCTGTACAGGGGTTTGTCAGAACAATCTGGCATGAGGATACTTTTTCCATAGAAGTAAACCCTGACCAAATATTCAAAATCACATAGTATTCGCAGCCCAAATAAGATCTCCTTACTACGGCTACCCCACAGCTTTTTCGAGGAATGGTACACCTTCTCCAAGTGATATTACTTCAAGTAATAGCACGAAGCTGGATACTCCACCAGACTAGATAAATTCTTGTCCTGGAATCCAGTAAGACCATGAGACCAACATGAAAGATACACTACAACGTATAAAAACGGTTAATTGGGGAGAAGAAAATTATGTTCTCAATTTCTTTACTAACTCAGTGCTTGAGAGATAAAGAACTTTAATGGAACATTCAAATATCTATGTATCTCATATAGAGTTCAAGTGTTAGCCCCAGGTTGTGGGCCCCTTGATTTCTGAGAACTTCGACTGAAGTGAAATAAAACAAGAGAGCCTCACTGAATTCAACCATGCATATCGAGCCACTATAGTAAGCATGGGCCAATATCTTAAAGGTTCAACGGACATGACAATGGAAATGGTGAAAGCCCATCACGATCATCTTTCTCAACAAACCTCAATCACAAAGCTTGCTGAAAACTTTGGAGAAGTCATACCAGAGAACACTGTCGATGTACACAATAAACCAGCGACGTTGATTGCAAGAATCAAAAGAAAATAATACACCAAAATAGAAACAAAATAAGTGAGCAGGGAAGTTCCTAGAGGAGCTGGACCAGGAGTACATAGACAAGGATGCTTCACTCCAATGGCTCAAGAGTGGGAGACTTCCATTTGATGAGGAAAGACTTATTGTAGCCGGGCAAGATCAGGGCTTACTCACAAATGGATTTTAAAAATATGGCTGGCCTACAAACAAATGGCCAGTGTAGGTTTTGGCACTCAGCGATTGAAAGCGCAAGCCATCTAATATCTGCATGCCCAATCTGATTGGCAGATGGCCATTATACTGCTCGTCACAACAAAGTATGCAAGTACCTCCATTGGAGGATCTGTGGAGAGATGCAACTTGACAGATTGCCGAACATCTGGGAACATGAACCACCACCAATAACATCAAACAGAAATGTGACCTTGTTATATGACAAAGACATACAGACAGGCAGATACATAAAAGACAAGGCCATCAAACCAGATATTGTTATATGGAACAAGCCTGAAAACTGCACTCATTGTCGATGTCACAATCCCAAATAATTTTGGCCTTAACAGAGCTGAATGGCAAAAGATAAAAAAATATCAGGACCTAAAAAATTATCTAAAAACGACATGGTCTCTGAAAGAAATAAACATTATACCGGTTGTGATAGGAGCAATAGTGATTAATAAAATATACTTAGAAGCAATCCCTGGAAGACCAAGCTGTAAGGAAATACAGATAGCAGCCATAAAGGGAACAGTGCCTATTCTTAAAAGAGCCCTCGGATATAAATTTAAACTATAATAGAATCAAGTGTTAGCCCCCAGGAAGGAGCCCCTTGATCTCTTCAAACTAACAAAAATAAAATAAAAAAACATCAATGATCTCCCAAAACACATACTTAAATCATTCATTGACATCTATGCTGATGACATGACCATCTATGGCAACACATCAAAGGCTGTAAATGACAAAGTTCTCTCTAATTATCTCTCCTCTGATCTTCAGCGCATGGTACAATGAGGGAAGAGGTGGCTGGTCACTTTTAATGCATCCAAAACTAAGCTTCTATCTTTACATCATAAACGCTTTGATCCCCATCTGGCATCAATTGAAATGGATGGCTCTCATCTTGGGGAGGCTCCATGTTTTGACAAGCTTCTGGGTTTGACCTTTACTCCTGATCTGAAATGGAACATGTACATCAAATCTGTTGCCAGGGACGCTGGGAAAATGGTGGGATCCTTCTACCGCTCCAGAAGATATCTCACTAGTGATGCAATTCTCTGTCTGATCTAGACAATTGCACTTAAGGGAACAGTGAGAATACTAAAAAGAGCTCTCGGTTGGTTTCAATAAAAAGCAGGACAATGTTGGCAGCTGGTTTAGCTGCCCATATCTAGCATTATAATCTTCAAAGGAAGAAAAGTAAAAAACAAAACAAAAAAAAACATAGTTTGGTATCATTAACTGGACACAAAAATACATCAACTGGTTAGATGTCAAAACACGGAAGCTACTAACGTTTCATAAAATCATATATAGAAATCAGTGTCTATCAAGACTGTATTTGTCCAGGGGAGAAGGAGGACTAGGGCTCTCAGAGATCAACCACCAACATAGGGCAACAATAGTAAGCACAGGCCAGTATCTGAAAAGCTCCCAGAACCACACCCTCTCAATGGTGTATGAACATCAAGAGACAAGAGCCAGCAGAACAACATGAACCACCCAGCTGGCCAAGCATTTTGGTCAGGGCTGTTTCATAGATGGGGCTGAAACACTAAACAAGCCGGCCACAGAAATAGTAAGAAAGAGTTGGTAAAATATATTGAAACCTCAAATCTGTTGCCAGGAATGCTGGGAAAATGGTGGGATCCTTCTACCGCTACTGATACAATTCTCTATCTGTATAAAAGCCAAGTACGCCCAAGGATGGAGTACTGCTGCCACATCTGGGCAGGAGCTGCTAAAAACAGCCTATCCTGTCTTGACAGAGTACAAAATAGACTTTGTGATTTAGTGGGGGATGCCCTTTTCTCTTCCCGGCAACCTCTCTCCCACAGAAGAGAAACAAGAGCCAGTAGAACAACATCAGCCACCCAGCTGGCCAAGCATTTTTGATGAGGGCTGTCTCACAGATGAGGCTGAAACACTAAACAAGCCTGCCACAGAAATAGCAAGAAAGATTTGGCAGAAATATATAGAGACCTTCCAAAAGAGGAATCTTATAGAGTGGGACCAACATCAGCGTGCAAAGTATTTTCTGGGGGAACTCTCCCAGGAATACATAGACAAAGAAGGTTCCTTGGACTGGCTCAAAAGAGGATCCTTCCACCACGATCAGGAAAAGGTTATAATGGCTGCTCAACACCAAGGATTGATGACCAACGCATTCAAGAAGATGGCAGGTCTCATTAATGACAACAAATGTAGATTCTGCCACACGGAATTGGAAAGTGTGAATCATCTAGTATCAATTGCAAGGTTCTTTTAGAGGATGGCTACTACACAAGGAGACATGATGGAGTATGCAAGTACTTCCACTGGACCATCTGTAAAAAGTTAAACATCGGTACTTGTACAGTTTAGTCAAGACATTAAAAAAATGAAAATATCGAAGAAAGTTTAAATTGTACGCATCCGTTATGGAATGAAGTTCTCCGAAAAAAAAATTTCACTTAATTTCATTGAGTATTTTTTTTTTTTACAGCGAAAAACCAATTTGTTATGATACCGAGCAAAAGGTTCGATTTTTAAGAAGAAAAGCTAGAATTAAAGATGGGAAGGGGTTGTCGGCACTTTACATGGAGTTATCTCCCCTTGGCATGTTCAATGTCATAATGGCTGACTTCAACGCGCTCTCATAAGAACGCGTTTTTCCACTGTAAAAAAAAATATACTCAATCAAATAAGGTGAAATTTTTTTCAAAGATCTTCAGTCCAAAACGGATACATACAATATAACCTTTTTTCGATATTTTCATTTTTTAATGTCTTGACTAAACTGTACAAGTGCCTAAACATCCAATGTAGCAGCAAGTTCTAAGAACATCAACCTGGAAGAACAGTTGGAAATGACTTATATACCATACATTACGACCATATAATCCCTACAGCAACCTACCTTGAAAATGCTGCTGTGAAACCTGACATAGTTATATGGAATAAGTCAGAGAGAGTTGTAACCTTGGTTGAAGCGAGTGTCCCTTATGATGGAGGTCTGAACAGAGCTGAAAGAGAGAAACAGACCAAATATCAACATCTCATGTATGATATGAAAAGAATCTGGAATCCTAAGGAGATACCAATCATACCAGTTATCATGGGTGCCACAGGACTTATGAAGAAGAACCTGAATTCCTACCTAACTAATATTCCTAGTGAACCAAGTGCAAAAGAGATCCAGACAATTGTACTTAAGGGAACAGTGAGGATACTAAAAAGAGCTCTCGGTTGGTTTCAATAAAAAGCAGGGCAATGTTGGCAGCTTGGTTTAGCTACCCCATACCCAGCATTACAATCTTCAAAGGAAAAAAATTAAAACTAAGAAAAACGTAATGTCTACAAGAGGAAAAAATTGAATGCAAACTAAAAGGGAGAACTTGAATGCTTAATAGATAGAAATGGAATATCTACTACAGGAGTAAATTGGAATGCCTACTAGAATGAAATGAGAACTTGAATGCTTTATAGACAAGGAGAACTTGCATGCTTATAAGGGAGGAGAACTTATATGCTTAATGGACAAGGAGAACTTGCATGCTTAATAGACAAGGAGAACTTGCATGCTTAATAGACAAGGAGAACTTGCATGCTTAATAGACAAGGAGAACTTGCATGCTTAATAGACAAGGAGAACTTGCATGCTTAATAGACAAGGAGAACTTGCATGCTTAATAGACAAGGAGAACTTGCATGCTTAATAGACAAGGAGAACTTGCATGCTTAATAGACAAGGAGAACTTGCATGCTTAATAGACAAGGAGAACTTGCATGCTTAATAGACAAGGAGAACTTGCATGCTTAATAGACAAGGAGAACTTGCATGCTTAATAGACAAGGAGAACTTGCATGCTTAATAGACAAGGAGAACTTGCATGCTTAATAGACAAGGAGAACTTGCATTCTTAATAGACAAGAAGAACTTGCATACTTAATAGACAAGGAGAACTTGCATGCTTAATGGACAAGGAGAACTTGCATGTTTTCTAGACAAGGAGAACTTGCATGCTTTATAGACAAAGAAAACTTGCATGCTTTATAGACAAAGAGAACTTGCATGCTTATAAAAGAGGAGAACTTGAATGCTTAACAAAGGAGAAAAATGGATGCCTATCAGAGGAGAGAAATACAATGCTTAATAGAAGGGGGAAATAGATTGTCTACTAGAACTGGAATGCTGCTAGCCAAATATCTATTCTAAGCCCAGGATCGAACCCACAACCATTTATTTGATAGCAGTAGCTCTACTGAACAGGCCAGAGTATTGGCAGTTGCGACAATATCTAACAATGCTTTACAAAAATATTGACCGCCACTCTTACAGTGTTCCATTTGTTTGTTTACAAAAGCTTTGAATTTATGCTAATGCAGTAGAAAGCAATATCATTACCAAGAGTGCTCAACCCGAGAATGGGGGCGTTTTATATAGTCAATGACAGACAGGCATTTTCGCTGTATAACAGCTCTTCAGTGTGGCTAGGTGCGATTAGACTTACATTTTTTCGTCATTTATTTTTTTGCCACAGGGGAAATTAAATACTATGGTGTTGATTATGGTAAAGATTTTCAAGTGAAATTCCTTGAAGAAAAACAAACGGTAAATTCTCAGATTTTCAAGTGAAATTCCTTGAAGAAAAAAAAAAGGTAAATTCTCAGATTTTCAAGTGAAATTCCTTGAAGAAAAAAAAAAAACGGTAAATTCTGTATTACAATCCTCAGCAAAACGAAAAAGCGATCAGAAAACAAATATATAGCAAATAAATGTTACCAAAGGCAAGATAAGTTACTCTTCTACCTACCCTCTACTTACCTGAATAAGTGTTTTAAGTTTGAAACCCATTTGGTAGATTGTTGTTTAATTTTTGGGGGTTTATTTTACTACACACAGATTCGAAAAAGTTGTTAAAAAACAAATAAATGTTATCAAAGGCAAGATAAGTTACTTTTCTACCTAACTGGATAATTTTGTAGTGTTTTTATTTAATGTAACATGTTTCTCCAGCTCAAAAAACATACAGTGTTTACCGATGTATTGGAAAATTTAAAATGGCGCTCGACTCTGTTCGACACAGTAAGTTTGGGAAAATGAGTTAAAAATAAGAAAAATATACAAAATATTATAAGAAACTCGCTCAATATATGTTACTGTGACATAGGCTGACATATATTCAATGGGTTTTTAACAGTATTTTGTATAGTTTTTTATTTTTAACCCATTTTCCAAAACTTACTGTGTTCAGTAGAGAGTTCGGCACCATTTTAAATTTTCCCATACATCGATAAACACTGTTTTTCGAGCCGAATAAACATGTTACATTAAATAAAAACATTAAAAATTTATCCAGTTAGGTAGAAAAGTAACTTATTTTATCGTTGATAACATTTATTTGTTATATATTTGTTTTTTGACAACTTTTTCGAATCTATGTGTATAGTAATACAAACCCATATTTTTTTTTCCGTTCTATTGTGTGTAATAGAGTATGGCGGCAGTATGCAGATGCCAAGCTGTATGCAGAATGACGTCACAGTAGTGCAAAAAAGAAAACTACTACAAAAAAGAATGTGTACACAGACAGAAGAGCATGTTCACGAGCACATTCGAAATGACGTTCAAGAGGACAGAGTTCAGTAGCATGATTACTGTTCATTCAGAAAAGTATCTGGAATTAAATGTCGTTGTTACAAAAAAAAAAAATGGAGTCAAGTTTAGTGTTGGGACAATTAATCGGAATTTAGAATTGGGAATCGGAAAAATCGGAGCTTTTTGGAGTATCAGAATCGGTATCACAATCGAGAAAATTTTAGCCTATTTTCCGATGCCAAAACTGATTCTTTAAATTATCCTTTTTTTTATTTGATGTTGGTTTAAGAAACATCTTCCACCGTTTGTAGTAATAATAAAATAATAAATATTTATTGATTTAAACTTCCAGTATAACTAAAATCAATAGATCACCCCTTCACCCCCTCACAAGTGTGTTTTTTTTACGTTTGAGAAAATATAGGCACATTTAAGATTTGTTTTAACAGTAATCGGGACAAAATAACAACTTCCATAGTTAAATATTTAGAGATTTATAAAGAATCGGAATCAGGAATTTCATACAGGATTGGTAATTGTTTCAGAATTGGGGAAAAATATTGGAATCGTCCCAACACTAGTCAAGTTATTACTGGTCCTATTTTCCTTGTGGCATACTCTGCTACAACGTGTTGGGTTTGCATGTGTAAATGTGTACAAAGATATCCAAACCGAAATTCCTTGAAGAAAAAAAAAAGGTAAATTCTCAGATGTGTATCACAATGCTCAGCAAAACAAAAAAGCGATCAGAAAACAAATATATAGCAAATAAATGTTACCAAAGGTAAGATAAGTTACTCTTCTACCTACCTTCTACTTACCTGAATAAGTGTTTTAACTTGTTTTAAAATGTGTTTTAAGATTGAAACCCATTGAAAACCATCTTCAGTCATGAAGGGCAATACTCCGGTAAAAAGGTAACAATTCATGTGATGTACAGTACTAGAGCAACCTCAGCACTTGCTCACTGGATGATTCTGAAATAATCTTTCTAGTCATTGGACGAACTTATTTTTTGCCGAACTTATTTTTTGACGAACTTATTTTTTTTCGCACAATTTTCGAGCGCTTTTGCATATGCAGGTCACGACATTACACAAATGGCAATGTGAGGCAGGTCGCTTTTGTCTGGTACTTCGTTTTAGCGGTACATTCTCAGGAACTTCTTCTGTAGTATTTTTTTTTTTTTTACATAGGCATCACCACTTATCAAGGCCAAGAGGCCGCTCGAGGATAAGGGTTAAAGAGTGTACAGTAGAAATTGGACAATATAAGTAATCGTTAGTAATGGAGATTCGGTAAATTGGTTAACAAGTGAGACGGCTCATCAAGAACTTGTTTACATTAGACTTGAAGACAACCATATTGTACCTATTTACAATGCCTCCCCACGGGACAGAGTTAGACACCAGGGTCGTTTTTTAACATGGAGAAAAGGTACAAAAATAAAAATTGTCTCAGTCGTGAAGGATTGTTCCTCCACTGAAAGAGAACAAGAAATGGAGGTGCTGCATCTGAAGAACAGATACTACACTTTGATCTTGGCCAAAGACAACCATATTGTAGTCAGCTGGAAAGCAGGAAAACGGAAGACAATTCCACAGGCGTGCAGTTCTAAGAAAGAAGCTTTGTTCATGGAATCTACGTTCAGGTTTAGTATATTGGGATTATATTGGAAGAGATAATATATTAAAACGTGTCGTGTTATCTAGTGGATGTGAGATATTGTTCCTTTAACGGACAGATAATAAACGTATAAATTGCATGTATGTTGTTTAGCCAGGAGGACATGATATTGATGTGTAAACTGAGTCATGTTGTATGAGACTTATCACACGAGATATTTTTACAGTTCATATGTAAGAAGAATAATATATGCTTCATACCTTTTTTTCTTGAAGAGTTCTTCTGTATCTTCCCGCTGCTCCGTGACAAATCATGAAATGATCAGTACCATCCAATTGAGACATCTGTTCTTACTTGTGAAAACTCAAAACAACACTTTATATTTTTATAATATAAATTTATTATGGCTGTCTCAAATGGTTTTCACAGGATCTGCAGTTTGTCTACATTTTCTATTCTTACAGCCCGCTCCTACCTGTCTGTCCACCCCTGTCTAGACGTCTGTCCACTTTGGTGGCCAAATCTCAACTCTCTCAATCTCTCCAAAACTAACTACATCATGTGTTCTCTTACATCACCTAATTACGTGTCTCAGACAAACCTAATGTCCACAACTAGTTATTTGTTTATCCAAACCCAAAAATAATGTTTACATCTATTTTCTATTTTCACATTCCTTTTGCGACTCACACGTCAATCATTTCTTCCCCAATTTAATTGTTTATTCTTCTAATCATAATAACTGATCTAGCGACCATCCGTTGCTCAAATCAATTAATAATAATACTAATAACAATAATGATAATGTTTGGACCCTTGGCCCTGCTTGCCACAGTTAACACAGACACTATGCTATGATCACATCATTGAACTCCTCCTACCCAAGATCGTTGGGTGTATCACTCTTTGAGGAACTTTCTTTATGTGATTTTTCATAGCAGTAGGGCTTTATTATCTGAGGTAGCAATGACGTCACAAATGGAGCAATCATTTAGGAATACTGGACGCACGTATTTTATGTGGCGTGATATTTCATCAACTAAAACTGAGTATGTGCTATTAATTTTCACCACTGTACGCCTACTGAACTATGTTGTGCATCTTCCCTGCAGATTCTTAACCCAAACAGCATCTCCCTCCTTGTACAGACAAGCAACTGCACTGTCTGGCACAAACATGTCGTTTTTTAAACACCAACTTAAAATCAAAATCAGATGTGATAGAACGAGGTTATCTCACTCACAGTTTAGTATGAGGTGGATTCACACCGCTAGTTTATGTGTGTTCGTGCAAAACAGGCTTGAGTACGTGTTCCCTGCCTAGGCATGGCACACGCCGACCGTAAAAGCAGACCAAAGTAGTCAGTCCCTTAGCTAGTTGGTATGAACGAGCTCCATGTCCCCAATCTTTATTTTAGGTGTTATACCTCCAAAGAAGCCCAGTCCTGATCAATTTATTTTAGTCCAAACCCGTCCCAATTGTATATTTCTTGGAGGTCACTGAACATCCCTGTGCCCCCCCCCCACCGCCCTTATTTGGTTCGTAGTTGTGCCCATTCCCTCTTAGGAAGTGCTCCCTTGTTTTCGGCTGATACCGGGAAACAGGAAGCGTTTCAAAATTAAATAGGTAAGGGTGGGTCCTCGCTAACACATTCATTGTTTAACATTTTATTTGATTCATTTATTATTATTATTTTCTTTATTTTGGGGTGTTTTAAGGCTCTCATTACCCCCCCCCCATCATCCGCATGTATCATATGCATCACACTTCATTCCTCATTGTTGCATTTTAAATTAAAAAAAAAAAAAAAACCTTGTAAATATTGTTCATGTCATCTGCGACTTTTAAGTAGATCCAACCTTTAGAGTGAATGCGGTATTGTGGTGACTGCAACTAGTTATTCCCCCCACTCTTTTTGGCCTCATGCCACATTTAAACAGAACTAGTTGCATATTTTATATAATTTTTCTTTTAAAAATTTTGTACAGTTTGTAACTTTTCTTTTTTTGAATAAATAGTGTAAATAAACAGAAAGAAGGTTCACCATTTTTCTTCTTGGTCTTCGGGTCAAGATATTTTTTTCTGTTATCAAAGTGTAGTATCTGTTCCGGCAGATACTGTTACAAGAAAAGGTCCCCTTTTCTTGTGAGTAAGAAAAACATTAGATAAGTTAAAATGAGATTAGATAGACCGAGATTCGAACCTTGCAAGCAAGGTTCAGAAATAAGGTCAGAAATGGAATGTAGAATTTTGCATTGTTTAATTTAATATAAAATAGTTAGATATATTGTAAAAAGAATTTCAATTGTTCAATTCTTTTTATGAAAACTGAATTAAAATAAGGTCAGTTAGAAGAACAAACAATTGCAAATTAAAAATATATTGAAAATTAAGTTAGGTCGAAAAATAGGTTAGTAAGAATTCTTTGTCTGCAGACATGTGTGAACCATGCATGTTCAGGTAATGTGGGTCAATCACATTTTTGGACATGCGTATGATGTCATAGCAGAAATGAATTCTCAATAGAGGAGTTAGAGTCGAAGATGAGTTAGAGACGGGAGACAGAGTTGGAGACATGAGGCAGTCGAGCAGGGTCGGTTGGAACGGGTCCCTTTGGAAGCGAGGGAGGAAGTTTTAATCATGTAGTCGACTTTGAATTCCTGGATGTCATCACCGGTCGAATGTAATAAAAGAACACATCATATTTTTTATTTAAAAAAATTTTTTTTTTATTCAATTTTCACCCCAAACAAGGCACAGTGCCACTTTGAAGCAGGAGGCTACTATCAGGGACTTAATTAGCGGGGTCATTATGAAGGGAGATGAGTAGAAAGATGTTTGTTAACATTATACTTGAACTTCTGCATATCAGTGTAGTTGGGAAAGCAGAATCCTGGAAGGGAGTTCCAAAGACCCACAGTTCTGGGGAAGAAACTATTGGAGTAAAAGGCTTTCTTGCACCTAGGGATCTCTACTGTAAAGGGATGAGACTTAGTAGCTTGTCGGGTTTGTCGGGGGTAGTTACGTCGGGAAGGTACAAGTGTTTGCAGTTCGTCAGAGCATTCATCATTAAAGTATTTGTAGAACAGGCAGCAGGATGCAACATCTCATCGATGGGACAGAGGCTAAAACCTAGATGACAGTTCAGGACCTATCAGGTTGGCAACTCTCTTTTTTAAAACCTGTCCAGGAGTGAGAGACAAGCAGCAGATGCACCAGCCCAGATGTGACAACAGTACTCCATACATGGGTGAATGGTGGCCTTATAGAGGTATAGGAAACTGTCAGGCATAAGTAGTTTTCTAGCACGGTAGAGGGAGCCAACCTTCCTTGCAGCAGCCTTGCCAATGCTCTCAATGTATCTATTCCAGTTTATATTCCCTGTAAACATTAGGCCGAGGAGTTTAAAAGAAGTACTTTCAGGCAATGTGTTCTTGGCCATTGCTATTGGTGGTAGAGAAGGTTTCTTGTAATTATTGAAGGAAACAAGCTTAGTCTTAGCAGCATTGAATGTAACAATCCATTTTTGTCCCCATTCCACTACAGATTGGAGGTCATCCTCTAGTGTTTCTGCCATTTCCTTGGATTTTGTAACTGCCGTCTTATGTCATCTTTCTACCAAATTAAAGGTAATGTGAAATCATCGTATTTATAAGCATCTTTATAATGAACTTTGTGTATAACTCATCTAATTAATGTGTCCCCCTCTCCATCCAAGAAATGGCCTCAGGCTAAGTCTGCTGCCAGCTGAAGCCAGGGAGTAAGAGAGTCAGAATTTCAGATTTCGCCTTTTATGCACTCGGTCACGTGATTGAGAGTTGGCTTGAGATTGGATAAGCCAGGGAGAAAATGGATTTTAAATCTTGAGCCGCGAGAATTAGCTCCTGCCTTTGAGTGTAGCAAGTTTCGGCTGCTACAGATACCCCCCTCCCTTGTTGGCTTCCTACCCCCTCTCTGACACTTTCCCATAACTTTCTACTTTAATAGTTTCTTTCTTGAGACTGCTGGCCTTTGGATTTCCCTCCCTGCTCCCTGCTCCACCGACCGTATCACCATGCAGAAATACTTTCGGGACACTTTTTTATTGTACCTATTTACTATGCCTCCCCACGGCACAGAGTTAGACACCAGGGTCGTTTTTTAACGTGGAGAAAAGGTACAAAAATAAAAATCGTCTCAGTCGTGAAGGATTTCTCCTCCACCGAAAGAGAACAAGAAAATGAAGTGCAGCATCTGAAGAACAGATACTACTTTTTTTATTGTAGAAGCCAAAAGAAATCCGGGTAACCCCCCCCCCCCTTTTTCTTTTCTTTTTTTTTTTTTTTTAAGAAAAAAATAAGCTTACATGATTTTTAGGTAACCTTTCTTCATAAGTGTAAC
Organism: Euprymna scolopes; assembly: GCF_053919585.1. Taxonomy (NCBI): domain Eukaryota; kingdom Metazoa; phylum Mollusca; class Cephalopoda; order Sepiida; family Sepiolidae; genus Euprymna; species Euprymna scolopes. Next base: position 46,314,263 of record NC_136526.1, on the reverse strand, counting down.
AAGACATCCGGACCACTTTTTTTTAAACGGGATCACAAGAGTTTTGGATCAGCCCTTTTGTATCAGGGGTCACAAGATCATGCTTTTTTGTCGAAGTAGAAAGAATTTACAAGATCATCCTTTTTTTGTTAGAGTAGTTTGAAAGTCTAGTTACCCTTTTTCGTCAGGGATTATAAGATGTTCTGACCACTGGTTTTTGTAGAATAGTCATTATAACAAACTATTTTAATGCCCTCTTGTCGACTGATGCAACACTGACCAGTCAACTACTAAGACGCATTAATTCTATATGTCCCTTAAGGAACTAATGTTCCCTGTCAGATAATTAGCCAGCAACCAAGAGAGAAGCTCAGACCAGCAAAGAAGACAGGCCTCTCTCCTCCCACTCTCAATCCACTGAATCCACCCAGGCTGCGACTACTTCTCTGAAGACTCACACTGGATAACCTGGGGATACTTTAAGTTTCTGCTTCCGGATACGAGAACATCTTAGAACTTTCTATTCCTTTTCTTTTCATTCGGATTTGTCCCCTCTTCTTTCTAAATAAACCACTGGTTTTTGTAAGATAGTGTAACAGTCACCATAACAAACTATTTTCTCTTGTGGATTAATAACTTCTTGCCGACTGGTGCGACCATGCATTGACCAGTCAACTACTAGGACGCATAAATCCTATTCTAGAAGTGTAAGCCATGTTTAGTTTCAGAACAGTTTCCGATGGTTCGCTGTTCTACACAAGTCCTGGGAGGTGACTGGTTTGCAGTAGACAGAACTAGAGTTGGAATCCGCAGAGCAAAAGATTCTTCCTGTGTTGAGACGGAGAAAACATATGCAAAATTGCTACAGAAAGGTTTAATATTCATGGAGCAATTCTGGTTTCTGATTGGTTGGTAGCAGAACGTGAATTTGATTCGTCAGTTCCTAGCAGCATCGTTTATAAATAGAATCTCCCGACTATGCAGGATCATACCCCATTATAATTTCTTTATGATGGGATGTGTCTCCTAGTGGCCTCGGCTGCATGGAGACAGGGTAGTACAAGTCAAGGATTCGTCACTTGACACTCAGCCCAACAGGTGAGGGGCCGGGAACCGGCCCAGCACCTGTTGGACTGAGGTACACCGCCTGGGTAATACCTAGGAGGTCCACCCTCCCAGGCCTTGCCACCGGGCTTTCCGGTGGGGCAAGTTTATTGCTTGCTGCCTGAGGCGCCCCGACCGGGGAATGCCGACGGGGTTACTTAGGCAATTTTTAAAATTGAAGGAGTGCCCCTTCTTTAGGGGAGCCTGCGGGGTTCCCACTTTCCGGCCTTGTGCCACATTTTGCTGATGTGGGCAGCAAATAAATATCTACCCCATTATAATCAAAAATATTGTAACCGCCCCCCTATTTTTTATAATGGTGGTAGTCTCTTATGTTCATTCTGCTTAAAAATAAAAATAAATATAGTTTTATATTCAATTATACATAACAAAATTAGTAATTCCTCTTAAGGAACTAATTACCCCTGTCATGTACCGCGAGGTAAAATCCCAGGTTGAGAACCTGGCGTGGTCTATCCTTCTCTTGAAGGTAGATGGGACTCTCTTAAGCTGTGGTAGGCACTCCATCTAGTGATGGTGTCACCATAAAAAATACCCTTGATAGCCTTGGCGAAGTATCAAACTTGTGTAGTGAGTTCAATCTCGGCTGCGGCCACACTGGATGGACGCCTGTCAGGAATTAGCAATCAAGCAGGAGAGGAGCTCAGACCAGCAAAGAAGACAGACCTCTCTCTTCTCACTCTCTGCCCACTGAATCCCCCCAGGCTGTGACTACTTCATTGAAGACCTCCACTAGACAACATGGAGATACTTCAAGTTTCTGCTTTCCGACACGAGAACATCCTGGAACGTTCTATTCCCTTTTTTTTTTTTTTTTTTTTTTATTCGGACACAGTCTCTCTTCTTACTAAATAAACCCTTTCGTTGTTTTGTTTAAAAAAAAAGAAAAAAAAAGAGATATTGATTCTTAGCTTTTGCAGGTTTTTTTTATCTTTCATTCGGGATGTTGTGTACCTATTTACAATGCCTCCCCACGGGACAGAGTTAGACACCAGGGTCGTTTTTTAACGTGGAGAAAAGGTACAGAAATAAAAATTGTCTCAGTCGTGAAGGATCTCTTCTCCACCGAAAGAGAACAAGAAAATGAAGTGTAGCATCTGAAGAACAGATACTAATTCACGCATAAAACTTACCTAAAATACTAAGAGTTTTGGACCACTTTTTTATTGTAAAGAAAAAAAAAAAAAAATCTGATCACTTTTTTTTATAAGGGATAACACGATTTTTGGACCACCCTTTTTCGTAGAGGTAATGAAACTTTATGATCACCCTTTTTGATAGAGGTAAAACAATTTTAGGGCTGTCCGATTTCATAATACAATTTTCGGGCACCCAGAATATCAATGTGGTAAAGTATATAAAAAATGAACATTTCTCGTTATAAGATGCGTTTCAAGTATCCTAGCTGTTCGTACAAACTGTCCCATCCCACAATTTTGTAAAAAAAAAAATTAAAAAAAAAAAAAAAAAACTAGAAACAGTTTTTTTTTTCTCGTTGCTTCTCAGGTGTTTTTTCCCCGGTCCCAAAATCTAGGACGTTGTATGATCTTGGTCCTAAGCACTTCTAGGAGGCTCACCTTCCCAGGCTTTACCATCTCACTCTTTGGGGTGTTAGTTGATTGCTAATCGCCTGAGGCGACACTATCGGAGGATGTTGACGGGACTGCGTAGATATTTTGCGCAGGCTAAAGTACTCTTCCATTTGGGTACTGGTTTTTAAAATCTCACTTTTGTTACCCTTGTGTCACATCTTTCGTCGTGGTAGGGAGATATTAAAGATGCAGTGGGGGTTGCGTTATATCAAACTACTTTTTTCTAAGAACGGTAACTTTTACGTGTCAAGTTCAGTTCTTGTAGTTGGAGATTTTTTTGGAAAAATATTGGGTTTACTTTTATTTTTATTGGAATTTCGCAACAAGTTTCAATTTGTTTTATTTATTTATTTATTTATTCATTTGGCGGGGGTTAACAATCCTGCCACTTTTCAAAAATCGCTAAAAAAACATGGCGGGCGGTCTACGCATGATACTGAAAGTAACGCTCCCTCTGACACGTGACTGGAATTTATTTGTTTACATCAGTGGTTTCTCAACCTTTATTTTTTTACTCATGGACCCATTTTCCCTTCTTTTTATCTTGGTGGGCCCCTTCATAACTATTGGTCATAAGACAATCTTCTATTTTTCACTAATATAAATTTTGAGGTTTTAATAATCAAAGAAATATTATATAATTAAGTTTTATTTTTAAATGAAAACTAATTTAATGAGGTAAACCGTGTAAATAGAAATATTATAGTTAAAATAACGTGAATGATAAAAAAAAAACAAAAAACTATACAAAATTACAGTAGAAATTAAATTTTTAATAATAAAAACTATTCTGAGTTGGTTTTCTTCATGGACCCCAATTTTGTTTTGTTTTCCCTGTGGACCCCCAGAAATATTCCATGGACCCTTAGGGTCCATGTGGACCCCGGTTGAGAACCCCTGGTTTACATTTTTTCACCATACTTTTATTCTAAACCAAAAAGACATTTGATACTAGTGCAGTTTCGCCAACGCGAGAACTTTACTTTAAACTAAAAAAAAAAAAATATTTTTCATTAAATTGTTAGGTGAAAGAATGGTTCGTCGTCGTACACTCGTAGCAAAACTACACAAGTACCAAAACTTTATGTTTTTGTTCTAATTTATTTGTCATATTTAAGAAAGGACCAACGTTTCTTTTTATTAACGTAAGTAGATAAATGAAATAAAAAATGTTTTGGTTTTTCGGGTTTTTATTACTGTACACATAGATTCAAAACAGTTGTCAAAAAACAAATATATTACAAATAAATGTTATCAAAGGCAAGATAAGTTACTTTTCTACCAAACTGGATAAGTTTTTAGTGTTTTTATTTAATTTAACATGTTTATTCAGCTCGAAAAACATACTGTGTTTACCGATGTATTGGAAAGTTAAAAATGGCAGCTGACTTTCTCTTTCACACGGTAAGTTTGAGAAAAGGAAAAAAATATACAAAATACTGTTAAAACCCCACCGAATATATGTCAGCCTATGTCACGGTAACATATATAGAGTGATTTTCTAACAGTATTTTGTCTAGTTTTTATTTTTAACTCCTTTTTCCAATCTTACCGTGTGAAAGAGATAGTCGGGCGACATTTTTAACTTTCCAATACATCGGTAAACACTATGTCTTTCGAGCTGAATAAACATATTACATTAAATAAAAACACTAAAAACTTATCTAGTTAGGTAGAAAAGTAACTTATCTTGCCTTCGATAACATTTATTTGTTTTTTGACAACTTTTTCGAATCTTTGTGTACAGTAATACAAACCCGGTTTCTCTTTCCGCACCACTATTCGTTCATTCACGTATATAAAAGTCAAAACAATAAACATATGCCCCTAACTTCTGGTCACGTGTCCAAGGGAGCGTTAATTACTTTCAGTGTCCATGCATGTAGGTCGTCCGCCATGTTTTTTTAGGGATTTTTGAAAAGTGCTAGGAATGTTAACCTCCGCCATTTATTTATTTGCAACACGTTTCGTTTTGTTTCTTTCTTTTTGTGTTGTTGTTGTTGTGTAACCAAATAAGGCGACATATTTGCGGTTATTTTTAAATTCGTTGCCATTGGTTCAACCTTGGCAGAGTAAAAGCGGGTAAAAAAACAAGTGAAATAAAAAAAAAAAAAAAAAAACGAAAAAAAAAAGTTTTTCGTCTTGTCAAATTTTATGGCGTAGTTTTTATTCTCCATAATTTTTCCCGTCACACACCGAATATGAAATAGGTTTGTATACATTTTGTGCGTGTGCTTATTCAAACTGGCACTTCTGTCCGCAATTAAAAAGTAAAGAAAATACACGAAAAATCTTTATGATATACGTACTTGCTATAGAACGCAGAAATCACATTCCAAAAATTACGTAAATCGATCAAGTATTTTTTCTTTTATTTAAAACTAAGAAAATCCAAATTGACAATTTTCCGCGATTTTGCTACTAAACTGCATTGAACGTATAAGGCTGATTTTTCATATCTCAACTTTGCATTGAGTTGTCTTCCTTCTTTATTTCATCGTATTTAACCATGGCGGACGAAAACACGGTACTACTACACAGTTTATCGCCGAAAATGGAGACGCCATTTTTTTCGGGCACCTGTTATCAGAATTAGAGGGATAAATCAGTATTTTAAACTATGACCGAAGTATGAAATAAATAACAAATAAATAAATAAACTAGATAATGATTACTTCCGGAAAGAACTAATTACGACGAGCCCCGGCCCCGGCGTAGTATAAACACCCACAATCTCCCATGTTAAGAACGGCTTTAGAAAGCCGTTCTTAACATGGGGGGGGGGGCACTTCACGGGAACGTGGACCCTGCGATTTTTTTCAATGTAATATGCAAATAAGATAATCTCTTTATTGTATTTAGTTTGCAAGAATCATACTAAATAAATCAAATTTTATGGAAAAGCAAAACAATGTCCGGGGCCGCCATTTTTTTTTAAAGGCGACAATTCAATTTGTGTAAACAATTTTTTTTTTTTTTGGCGCTTCTACACTATCAGAACAAAATGTTGTAGTCAAGATTTCAGATTAAAAAAAAAACTGATTTCTTCAGTGTTCTTTTTTTTTTTTTTTGTCAATTCTAATAAATTACAATGTACCAAATTATGCAATCGAAATTGCCTGAATATTATTGAATTATTAAAAAAAACCAAAAAAAAACCCCAACTTTAATCATGTTAGCAGGTAAATAATTGCGGCAATCTTGTTTTTATAAAATAAATTGAAACGAAAAATTGCCTTCTTTTTGAACTTTCCTGTGTCTTGCTTCAGCAAATACGATCGTTTTCTTCAAATTCTATTTTTTTTTTTCATTTTCTTTGATAAATAATTTTCTAACTTATCGATTTTCGTTTTTTTTTTTTAATATAATCATCTTAAAAATACGAGGAATACGTAGAAACCATTGTTTTCATGTGAAATTCTGTATCAAGATTTCTGAAATTTCGTCCTAATAGTGTAGAAGTGCAAAAGTTTTAAATCGTTAAAAATCGTAAATTTTTATTTTCTTAGCAAAAAAAACCAAAAAAAACTACTTGATCAATTTACGTGATTTTTGAAATGTGACCTCTTCGTCCCATGAGTACGTAAATCAATAAAGATTTTTTTTTTTGTATTTTTGGTGCTTCTACAGAATTGGGGCGAGATTTTGTAGTCGATAAATGGACTTGTGCGATAAAAAAACAATGGTTTCAATTGATGTTTTTTTTTTGTCAATTCCAATAGGTTACAATGGTAGCTTCCAAATTATGCAGTAAAAATTGCCTGAATATTACGGAATTATTGGTGCTTGTACAGTTTAACAAAGACGCCCAAGGATGGAATACTGCTGCCATATCTGGGCAGGAGCTGCTAAAAACAGCCTATCCTGCCTTGACAGAGTACAAAATAGACTTCGTGGCTTAATGGGGGATGTCCTTTTCTCTACCCTGCAACCTCTCTCCCACAGAAGAGACGTTGCGAGCCTATCCTTGTTTTATCATTATTTCCATGGCAGGTGCTCGTCTGAACTCCAATCTCTGGTCCCCCTCCCTCGCCAACCTTTCACGAAAAACACCCGTCTAGCTGAATTCACTGTGAAAAATTTTCCCCACTCTTTATCTGTGCCTAAATCAAAACGTAGATTCCATGAACAAAGCTTCTTTCTTAGAACTGCACGCCTGTGGAACTCTGTTCCGTCTGCCTGCTTCCCACCGGACTACAACCTGGATGTGTTCAAGTCCAACGTTAACAAATTCCTGGTGAACTGTACCCTTAAGTAAACACTTCATTAAATCTCCACACTAACGTACTGTACTTGCAATAACCCTTATCCCTGAGTGGCTTCCGGGCCTTGATAAGTGGTGACCACCGTGTAAAAAAAACAAAAAAAAAACAAAAAAACATTAAAAAAATGAAAAAGTAATGAAAAAGGTTATATTTTACGTATCCGTTCTTCTGAGCTGAAGATCTCAAAAAAAAAAAAAAATTCACTTAATTTGATCTGGTAGTTTTGTTTTACAGCGGAAAAAAAACGCGGTTTTATGACAGCACGTTGAAGGTCGTCATCTTGGATTTTTTGTAAATTTTGTTTGGATTTTAGAAACGCCACGGGGAAATAACTCAATTTAAAGCGCCAACACTCCCTCCCCATCTTTAATACTAGCTTTTCTTCCTAAAAATCGAACCTTTTGCTCGGTATCATAAAAAATTGTTTTTTTTTTGTTTTTTTTTCGCTGTAAAAAAAAAAACTACTTGATGAAATTAAGTGAAATTTTTTTTTTTTCAGAGAACTTCATTCCATAACGGATACGTACAATTTAAACTTTCTTCGATATTTTCATTTTTTTAATGTCTTGATTAAACTGTACAAGTACCGAATTATTAAACAAAACAATTTTGATGGTGTTAGCAAGTGAGAAATTACCGCTATTTTTATTTAATTCGAACGGAAAATTACCTCCCTGTTGAAATCTCCTGGGTTTTACGATCGTTTTCTTCAAATTCTATTTTTTTATTTTCTTTAAAACTTATCGATTTTCGTAATTTTTTTTGGATGTAATCATCTTAAAAATACGAGGAATACGTAGATACCATTGTTTTCATGTTATATTTACTATTACGATTTCAGATAATCTCGTCCCAATTCTGTAGAAGCGCATTTTTTTTTTTTTTTTTTTTTTTTTTTTTATAAGTACAGAAACCTTTTTAGGCATTAAAAGTATTTTTGGTGAATTCTTACTCAGCAATCACTTTTAAAATCACAACTTTTTTGCAGGTTTTCGGATATACTTATAGGAGCCATGGAATATTTACCAGTCGTAGGAACTGATCGTGGAGTTGTAACGGGATGTGCAGAGGTTGTAGTCGGGGTCACCACTTATAGTACTCGTGGCAAGATCACCACTTGCAGTAACTCACATGGTAGATGTTACCGCTCATAGGAACTCTGGCCAGGAGTCACTAATTTGTAAGAGTGTGAGTTGGCGTCCACCAATTCATAATTGAGATCTATCAATTTTTAGGACAAGGGAAGGGTTGCAGATGCAGGAATCACTTGAAGTCAAAAGTAGTAGAGTATCCGAGGGACCATTAAAGGTAAATTTAATCAGATCGCCAATTAATAGAAGGTTTTCACCAAGGCACTAGGTGTATCAGAAAAAAAACAGTTGTTCGAAATAACATTGTTTAAAAAAAGAATAATGATAATTTTCCATGATGAGAATTAAGGTAAATATGGATGGCCTGCAAATGTTGTCATATTTGGGCTGGTGCATCTGCTACTAGTCTCTCGCTCCTAGACAAGGTCCAAAAGAGAGTCTCCAACTTAATAGGTCCTCAACTGTCATCTAAGCTTCAGCCTCTGTCCCACCGACAAAATGTTGCATCCCTCTGCCTGTTTTACAAGTGCTTTAACAGTGAATGTTCTGATGAACTGCAAGCACTTGTGCCCTCGCAACGTAAATATCCTCGACAAACCCGGCAAGCAGCAAAATCCCACCCTGGCACAGTAGAGATCCCTAGATTTAAGAGAGCTTTCTACTCCAGTAGTTTCTTCCCCAGAACCGCTAGACTTTGGAATTCCATTCCGGGTCCTTGCTTCCCCAACTGTACTGACATGCAGAAGTTCAAGTGTAACGTGAACCGACATCTTGCTGCCCAACTCCCTACATAGTATCCCAGTAGCTTATGTATCTGATAGTAGTCTCTTACACCAAGGATGGAATACTGTTGCCATATCTGGGCAGGAGCTGCTAAAGACAGCCTATCCTGCCTTGACAGAGTACAAAATAGATTTCGTGGCTTAGTGGGGGATGCCCTTTTCTCTACCCTGCAACCTCTCTCCCACAGAAGAGACGTTGCGAGCCTATCCTTGTTTTATCATTATTTCCATGGCAGGTGCTCGTCTGAACTCCAATCTCTGGTCCCCCCTCGCCAATCTTTCACGAAAAACACCCGTCTAGCTGAATCCACTGTGAAAAATTTCCCCCACTCTATATCTGTGCCTAAATCAAAACGCGGATTCCATGAACAAAGCTTCTTTCTTAGAACTGCACGCCTGTGGAACTCTGTTCCGTCTGCCTGCTTCCCACCGGACTACAACTTGGATGTGTTCAAGTCCAACGTTAACAAATTCCTAATGAACTGCCCCCTTAAGTAAACACTTCATCAAATCTCCACACTAACGTAATGTACTTGCAATAACCCTTATCCCTGAGTGGCTTCCGGGCCTTGATAAGTGGTGATCACTGTAAAAAAAAAAAAAAAAGTGGCAATGTGCCTTGTTTGGGGTGAAAATGTAATAAAAAAAAAAAATTCAAGACTGGGGATTTTAACGCCTCTCAGTGGTGGAGTTTCATTGACATCCAATCTTGAGAAAGATGAGAGAAACTAGCATAAAAACTGAAATGAACTGATTTCATTTTTACGGCAAATCTTTATATAACGATGTTCTCGAATGCTCCAGCCTGTTTGCTGTATTACTACGCAGAGAAACATAACGTAGTTCCTTTGTTGCATGTGTGTGGGTGGTCAAATCACAACGTTGTGTGCCTACGTGTTCTGATACATGTGGCCGTTAAAAGTGGTGATTAATACGAAAATGTTTCTGCCGCAGATTGGTCCCAGCTGTATATAGCGGTCGCTACATACTGAAAACAAATACTGCAATAAACTTTGCTGCAAAAAAGTAGTTTTCTTGATACAAAGCAATGTAATTCCTTATTTTATCAGTAGTGGCCATTTTTGTCCACGCAAGCGCGCATATATTTGACATTGTTTTTGTCAAATATTTTTAATTTATATTATTAATAAATATTATAAAATGAGGAATAATTTCGAGTTAAAACTCTAGTTTCATTAATAGATAAACACGACATCAGGTCAAATTCGGTGGCCATTTTGTTTTCCATCCATCCAGTGCAGCCGCAGCCAAGATTGAACTCACTACATGAGTTTCTAGTGTAATTGAAATCTTGTCGGTAGCTGAATACTTGATGTTTCGCCAGGGCTATCAAGGGTACTTTTTATCGTGACACCATCACTAGATGGGTTGCCAACCATGGCTTAAGAGAGTCCCATCTACCCTTGAGAGAAGGATAGACTGTGCCAGTTTCTCAACCTTGTATATTAATTTCAAGCTCCTTGGCCTAACATTCACAGGAAACATGAGTTGGAACAATTACATCGAGGGCATTGCTAGAAAACTACTAACACCCGAAAGTATCCTGAACCTCTATAAGGCAACCATTCGCCCATGTATGGAGTATTGCTGTCATATTTGGGCTGGTGCATCGTCTACTAGTCTCTCGCACCTTGACAAGTTTCAAAAGAGAGTCGCAAATCTGATAGGCCCTAAACTGGCATCTAAGCTTCAGCCTCTGTCCCATCGACGAAACGTTGCATCCCTCTGTCTGTTCTACAAGTACTTTATTGGTGAATGCTCCGACAAACTACAGCACTTGTATCCCCTCGACGTGCATACCCCCCGACAAACATGACAAACAACTAAATCCCACCCCTTCAAAGTAGAGATCCATAGGTGTAAGAAAGCATTCTACTTCAATAGTTTCTTCCCCAGAACTGCTAGACTTTGGAACACTCTTCTGGGATTCTGCTTTCCCAACTGTACTGACATGCAGAAGTTCAAGTCTAATGTGAACAGACATCTTGCTACTCATCTCCTCTCATAATACCCCCGCAACTTATGTCCCCGATAGTAGCCCCCTACTTCAAAGTGGCACTGTGCCTTGTTTGGGGTGAAAATCGAATTAAAAAAAAAAAAAAATTGCAAATTCAAGCACAATTAAACAACGTGAAGGTTTCTATAATTTATCGCCATTCATAAATAAACTCCTATTAAAAAAACGTAATTTAATTTTAGACACAGATTAAATCTCTCTCACCATAGAAAACACTTCCTCTAATAACTAATGCATATAATCAGTCAATGCAGCTTGGCTCTAACTGTGCCGCAGGATTTGCCAGTGATGACAATATAAAGTCAGGCCACCTTAGGGACTTCATCTCCAGATTTTCTATTTACTCCCTTAGCCTTTCTCCTGATGAGGTAATCCCGCAAGGCAGTGTGTATTTATTTGCTTCCCCACTGAGCAAATTAGGCACAAGGCCGTTTTTTAATGTGGAGAGAGAGGGAGGGGGAGGGAAAAGGGGACCAGCTCCCGATGGGTGGGAAATGGGAGCTGGATAGTGACAATTGGTATGAAGGGTTGCCCCTACATTGACCAAGGCCTTATATGTGGGATTGCTCCCACATATGGTCTTTGCTTGCAGTATCTGCCAGAATAGATACTACACTTTGATCTTGTCGCCCATGCTGCACAAGGCGGCGGGGGCAGTGTTGGTTTATTTGCTTCCCCACTGAGCAAATTAGGCACAAGGCCGTTTTTTAATGTGGAGAGAGAGGGAGGGGGGAGGGAAAGTGGGATCCAGCTCCCGAGAGGTGGGAAATGGGAGCTGGATAGTAACTGTGGTCTGTAGGGTGATCCCTACATTGACCAAGTTCAGATATGTGGGGTTACCCCCACATATGGTCTTTGCTAGTCATAGCTAGTCTTTGCTTGCAGCATCTGCCGGAACAGATGGTATTTATTTGCTCCCCCACCGAGCAAATTAGGCACAAGGCCGATTTTTAATGTGAGGAGTGAAGGGGAAATGGGGACCAACTCCCCGGGGAGTAGGGGAGATGGATAGTGACAATTGGTATGAAGGGTTGCCCCTACATTGACCAAGGTCTTATATGTGGGGTCGCCCCCACATATGGTCTTTGCTTGCAGTATCTGCCGGAACAGATGGTATTTATTTGCTCCCCCACTGAGCAAATTAGGCACAAGGCCGTTTTTAATGTGAGGTAAAAACCAGCTCCCCTAAAAGTAGGCAAAAAGGGGGCACTCTGGTTACCAAAAATAATAATTGCCCCAGTATAGAGGGCCTCCCCTCCATTGACTGGTACAAATCATCTTAAGTGCAGCATCTGCCGGAACAGATGGTGTTTATTTGCTCCCCCACCGAGCAAATTAGGCACAAGGCCGATTTTTAATGTGAGGAGTGAAGGGAGGGGGAAGGGAAAAAGGGGACCAGCTCCCGAGAGGTGGGAAATGGGAGCTGGTTAATGGTCAGGCATGTGGGGTTGCCCCCACATCTCGTCTTTGCTAGTCATAGCTAGTCATAGCTAGTCATAGCTTGCAGTATCTGCCGGAACAGATACTACACTTTGATCTTGTCGCCCGTGCCGCACAAGGCGGCGGGGGGCAGTGGAGGTTCTCCTAGGTGAGCTACCATGCAAAGTTGACGAGCCTCAGTGCCACCTTCGCCTCTTTTTCCAGTTAGTATGAACAATTTCCGACGGCTTAGTAGCTAAACTACATAAGAAGGCCAGGAGCTTGACTTGGTTGTCAGAGGCTAATTGAGACGCACACCATGAGGGGATTTTTTAGGGAGAGGTAGCTTCTCCTCACTATCATCCTTGGTTATGACAACTTTTGAAACCAACAATAATACAATAACATAAAATAAAACATTAATCATTTGAACATTTATTGAATTAAAATAAAATTAAGAAAATCATTTTTATTTTTTTTATTTTTAGAAGGATTTTTTTTTTTAGAAATTTTTTTTGTTTTTTGAAAGATTTTTTGTTTTTTTTTAGAAACTTTTTTTTAGAAAGATTTTTTTTTTTTTAGAAAGATTTTGTTTTTTAAAGATTTTGTTTTTCGAAAGATTTTGTTTTTTTCGAAAGATGGTTTTTTTCAAGGATTTTTTTTTGTTATTTTTAAGAAGGATTTTTTTGTTTTTTTTTAGAAAATTTTTTTTTGTTTTTTTAGAAAGATTTTTTTTTTAGAAAGATTTTTAATTTTTTTTAGGAAGATTTTTTGTTTTTTGAGAAAGATATTTTTTTGAGAAAGATTTGTTTTTTTTTTTTTTGAGAAAGATTTTTTAGTTTTAGAAAGATTTCTTTTTTTTGAGAAAAATTTTTTTTTAATTTTTTTAGAAAGATTTTTTTTTAGGAAGATTTTTTTAGGAAGATTTCTTTTTTTTGAGAAAGATTTTTTTTAGAAAGATTTCTTTTTTTTTGAGAAAATTTTTTTTTGTTTTTTTTTTAGAAAGGTGTTTTTTTTATTTTGCACTACTGTAAAAGGAATAGGAAGAGCTCTCCTTCTCTCCGTTAGTCTGTGGGAAATCTTTCGGGCGTCGCTGAGAATCCACTTAGCCCCTCGATCAGGGTAATGTGCGGTCATGGAAAGCAGATGACTGATGTCATACAGATGCAAACAGAAATAATTCTGTTCATGGTTTCGTATTTCGACAGAAGATACCTCTGGGTAAAATGGTCAGGTCAATCACCCAGTGTGTGCATTGCTCGGACAGAAAGAAACTGCAACCTACCGTCTGTACTACTGCAAAGAAAGCTGTGTCAATGCATCAAACTTTTTATTAAAAAAATACCATGATAGGGTTCTGAATCAGAACATCTCACTTAGAAAAGATTACCATGATAGATAGATGGCACCCGATTGTCATCAAACTACTCTCCGACAATCAGTGAGGAATAACGGGAAAGATCATGGGTAGAAGGAGCAGAGTGTGCTTTGGGTCGTCACATTTCAAAAGTATCACGACCAGTATGAATTACAACATTCCATTGAGGAACACCACTGCTTGTTTACATTCAAAGCAAAGCCGGCGGTTTGAACTCCAAAATTTCGTTCGACTACCAAGACAAGAAAATCTAACTTTTGGTTTGAACACAGAGTTGTTCGACCACAAAAACGATGGACAACCGAGGTATCAATATACACATATATCTATGTGATACGTATCAAAGGTGTAAGTTTGGGTGGACACAACATTGACCATCTTTGGTATGCAAACGACACTATATTAATAGAATCTGAAGAGACCCTCCAACACATGATGGACACTGTGGTGGAAGCAAGTGAAAGTAACGGACTTGCTTTAAACATTTAAAAAACGGTAAGCATGACAGTATCCAAGAACACCTAAGCTTCAACATACTGGCTACAATGTACCAGTTAAACAAGTTGATAAATTCAAATATTCTGAGATACTGGATCACATCTGATGGAAGGTGCATAACTGAAATACAAAGTCGCATAGCTGTAGCCAAAGTTACCGTCCAAAGATGGAGTACTGCTGCTAAAAACAGCCTATCCTGCCTTGACAGAGTACAAAATAGACTTTGTGGCTTGGTGGGGGATGCCCTTTTCTCTTCCCTGCAACCTCTTTCCCACAGAAAAGACGTAGCGAGCCTGTCTTTGTTCTATTGTTATTTCCATGGAAAGTGCTCGTCTGAGCTCCATTCTCTGGTCCCCCCTCGCCAATCTTTTTCAAAAAACACCCGACTAGCTGAAACCACCGTCAATAATTTTCCCCACTCCTTATATGTGCTTAAATCAAAACGTAGATTCCACGAACAAAGCTTCTTTCTTAGAACTGCACGCCTGTGGAACTCTGTTCCGCTAGCCTGTTTCCCTCCCGACTTCAACCTGGATGTCTTCAAGTCCAACACAAACAAATTCCTGATGAACCGCCCCCCCCCAAGTAATCACACCTTATTAATTCTCCAATACTATTGTTACACTATCCCTTTGATTACTGTTCACACAATAACCCTTATCCCCGAGTGGCCATTGGGCCTTGATAAGTGGTGAACTCCATGTAAAAAAAAAAAAAAAAAAGAAGAGATTGTCATCAATCATGAACAACAGAAACATGAAAATAGACATCAAATTCAGAATACTCTGAACGTATGTATGGTCTGTTCTATTATACGGTTGTGAGTGCTTGAGAATCACCGACATCATGAGGAAAAAACTAGAGGCAACTGAAACTTTGTTTTTGAGGAGGATTTTGAAGATATTTTGGATAGAAAAGAAAACAAACCAGGAGGTATTAGAAATGGCAACCACAGAAAAGTCTCTAAGGAGAACTGTCCGAAAAAGATGAATGAGATTCATGGGCCATGTCTACAGAAAAAGCGGAATAGAACAGCTTAGCTTGATGGTAAAGGTCATGGGTAGAAGAAGCAGAGGACAACAGCAAGAAACATACGTTGACAGTCTGAATACCTGGCCAACATCAAAAATGAATTCATCCTCTAGGAAGAATGATAGATGAAGAGCCATAGCCGTCAATATTTGTACCAGGCAGGACACCACTTAAATGAATGGAATGTGTGTGACTTTTTCCCTTTTGTTTTAAGAAAACATTTGTAAAAATTTTTGTTACGAAATTTAAAATTCCAATATTTTCGTAACAAATAAAATATGAATAATCCTTTTTCTTTTTTCCATAATACATGTCCTCTCTGAAATTGCGATATTTGGTGTATTTCTATTGCACATGTTTTATTTTTAAAACTTTCGATAACTATGTGCTGAAATTCTACCTCTTAAATTTAAGACCGTGATTAATCTGGTCGTAAATATCGTGCACATGATAAAGCAGGGGAGGGTGGGGTAGTAGCACTAGATATATCTAAAGCTTTTGACAGAGTCTGGCATTAGGGTATTCACTATAAAAGCTAAATCATGCTGACAGATACTTTGTATCATCTAACTTAGACGAGAGGAAAAACATGTTTTACTTGATGGCTGTAGATCAAAACAATATATATGCAGACGTGCAACAAGTATTGACACTTGAACCTGTTCTTTGCTCTTAAAAATGAAAACAAAAAAGTTGCGGACTAGTGTGAAGGTGCAACTTTTTTGGTTTTGAGTTAAGATATTTGGAGAGCGTACATCAGGGGCAGAAAACTATTTTAGAACTTTCTTACAAGCTGCCTTAAATAAGTGTCCAGATGTTTTTTGTGTGAGCACTTATTAATAGTACACGCATGAAACTCTAGTGCCCCGTCACAGTAATCTCCTCCGGCTGCAATGCACTTGTTGTACCGTTCCAACAACTTGAATTAATCAGCTTGACCATCTCTCTGCTGTCATAACAATGTCTTTCTTTCTGATCTTCTCTGAGAACCCTTGGGCTAAACTTCTGTGCAAAAAACAGCCTATCCTGCCTTGACAGAGTACAAAATAGACTTCGTGGTTTAGTGGGGGATGCCCTTTTCTCTACCCTGCAACCTCTCTCCCACAGAAGAGACGTTGCGAGCCTATCCTTGTTTTATCGTTATTTCCATGGCAGGTGCTCGTCTGAACTCCAATCCCTGGTCCCCCCTCGCCAATCTTTCACGAAAAACACCCGTCTAGCTGAATCCACTGTGAAAAATTTCCCCCACTCTATATCTGTGCCTAAATCAAAACGCGGATTCCATGAACAAAGCTTCTTTCTTAGAACTGCACGCCTGTGGAACTCTGTTCCGTCTGCCTGCTTCCCTCCAGACTACAACTTGGATGTCTTCAAGTCCAATGTTAACAAATTCCTAATGAACCGCCCCCCCCTAATTAAACACTTCATCAAATCTCCACACTAACGTAATGTACTTGCAATAACCCTTATCCCTGAGTGGCTTCCGGGCCTTGATAAGTGGTGATCACTGTGTAAAAAAAAAAAAAAAAAAAATCTTCTGTTCCTTGCGAATAATTGCATTAATCAAACTGTGCACTTATTGTCTCTGTAGAATCACGACGGTCCTTATCCATGAAATTCTTTATTTGGCTAATCAACTCTCGTGTTCTGACTTCCTTATTCCGTCCACACTTCTCATCAACCCTTAACGACTCTCTGCCTTCCTTGAATCTCTTATGCCACTCAGAAACTGATGCTCGATTCATGCAAGTTGATCCAACAGCAGTTTGGAGCATTCCATATGTTTCTGTGGCATTTTTTCCAGTTTTAAAACAGAATTTTTATCGCATGTCGTTCTTCGAAAGTGTCCTCACGGCAAGATTGCATTTTTGAAATTCACCCGCTGTGAGAATCAGGCTTTAGTAGGGTGTATTCCAATTCCTACTGTAGCTGTTCATTTAAACGTAATATCATAAAAATTGGTCAGTCATCTCATAAGATGTACAGCAATAACATACTTAATTTTCAAGGGTCTACGGCAATTTTAAATTCTTGTACCAAAATAATCTGGAAACTTATTGAAAACAACTCATATATTTATTTTAATTCAGTAAATGTATTACAAAAACTTTCTCACCAACAACAAAAAAAAAACATTAATTCGAAAATTTCAAAATTTTGGCCTGTTACAAAAAAAAGATAAAAATAATCTCTAATTTGTGTCTAAAAAATTGTATTATGCTCCCCCAACGTGCATGCTTGTGACTAATCCAACAAGCAGCAAAATCCCACTCCCTCACTCTTCAGTTTTTTTTGTTTTTTTTTCCACAGACTGCTCCATTAATTTCCTCCTTCTTACCTGCTTCCATGATTGGTAACATGTAGAAGTTTAAATGTAATGTGAACAAATATCTTGCTGCTCAACTCCCTACATAGTGTAGACATGATTGCATATACTAGCCCTTTATGTTCAAGCGGTAATATATCTTGTTTTGGATAACATGGAGTAAAAAGAAAAGGCACTTGTGCATTACTGGTTTTTGAGCAATTTTTTGTGTTTTCATTTTTTAAGAACTCCTTCGAAGGGGAGACAATTCAAAATCACCCTAATCCGAAAAGTCAGTTTCGCGTTAAGTTTGGATAAAAACAAAACCAATGCACTTAATTAATATAATACCGCATAATTAGGCATTAATTATCTGAACTTTTTCTGAATTAAAATAACATTTAAGAAAAATTCGTTTTCTAAAAGTAAAAATACCCGAACATCTATTGAAGAAAATTCTAATAACACAATTAATGAACACATTAATTATCCGAACATTTATTGAAATTAAAATAAAATTAAGAAAACCTCGTTTTTGTAAAAAAAGAAAAGAAAAGAAAAATCACATACATTTCGATAATGCTTGTTCCAAACTATTTACAAATTTTAAAAGTCATACATTTTCATATGATGAAAACTTTCATTCGTGTCAAAATTTCCTTAATTTTATTTTTATTAAATAAATATTCAGATAATAGGATAACACATGTGTTATTTATTTTTTGTGTCACGCTTACATCCGAGTGACTGTCATTAAATTGTTATGGACTTCCATTTCTTGTAATGAATAATTTTATCAAGAATTCTTCATGAGTTTTGGTTTTGGTTTCAGCTGAAATAACTCTAGTTATATATATTTTTTCATAATTTCTTTTTTTTACATGGTAGTCACCACCACTTATCAAGGCAGAGAAGCCACTCGGGGATAAGGGTTATTGCGTGTACAGTAATCAATAGGATAATATTGTAGTAATCGTTAGTAATGGAGATTTGATAAAGTGTCTTACTTAAGGGGGCGGTTTATCAGAAATTTGTTTATGTTGGACTTGAAGACATCCAAGTTGTAGTCAGGTGGGAAACAGGCAAACGGAAAAGAGTTCCACAGGCGCGTACTTTATTCATGTAATCTATGTTTTGATTTAGGTATAGATAAAGAGTATGTTTTGATTTAGGTATAGATAAAGAGTGGGGAAAATTATTGACAGTGGTTTCAGCTAGACAGGTGTTTTTCGTGAAAGATTGGCGAGGGGGGGGGGAACCAGAGATTGAAGCTCAGACGAGCACTTGCTATGGAAATAACGATAAAACAAAGATGCTGGAGTTTGGTTTTGATTCAAGCTGAAGCACTGAAGTCATGGATATATATTTGTTTTATTTTTGAAATCACAACTTTATAATATATAAAAATTGATAGCACATTAACTCTAATAAATAATTTTCCCAACAATTCTTCGTAAGTTTCAGTTTCGATTATAGCTAAAGGAACTCTAGTTATATATATATATATATATATATTTTTTTTTTTTTCATAAGTTTTGGTTTCGGTTTCGATTCCAGCTGATGCACCCAAGTCATGGATATATTTTTTTTATTTTTGAAATGGCAACTTTATAATATATAAAAATTGATAGAAGATTAACTCTATAAAAATATATACGAAATCTGCAAGAATATCATATTAAGCATACTTTATGACCGGGCTATGCCGGGTGTCCCTGCTAACTTAGATAAATACTTTTGCAGTGTAGAAGACTAGGATATAATAATACCCTAACTCGCCACAAGAAAATAATGAAAAAGGAAACAAAAACTCAATTGATGAATAAGATAAACGTGTCGTTTATTTACTGTTGAAAGAATGAATGTTTTAGATATAACATGTGTTCATGTCCGCGCGGGTGTAACCATCGTTTGTTGCGGGACTGGTGGTGTAGAAAGAAAACGAAATGTGTGTTCATCTCACTATCGTTTGTTCGTGCGTGGGAAGAGAAGTGAGTAATATAGTAGAAATGAGAATGATAGTCCAGCGTGTAGACAAAGACAAAGGATAGTGGGTTAAGCTGTACGCCATGGTAGCAGTCAGCTAAAAAAAAACAGCCTATTCTGCCTTGACAGAGTACAAAATAGACTTCGTGGCTTAGTGGGGGATGCCCTTTTCTCTACCCTGCAACCTCTCTCCCACAGAAGAGACGTTGCGAGCCTATCCTTGTTTTATCGTTATTTCCATGGCAGGTGCTCGTCTGAACTCCAATCTCTGGTTCCCCCTCGCCAATCTTTCACGAAAAACACCCGTCTAGCTGAATCCACTGTGAAAAATTTCCCCCACTCTATATCTGTGCCTAAATCAAAATGCGGATTCCATGAACAAAGCTTCTTTCTTAGAACTGCACGCCTGTGGAACTCTGTTCCTCTGCCTGCTTCCCTCCGGACTACAACTTGGATGTCTTCAAGTCCAATGTTAACAAATTCCTAACGAACCGCCCCCTTAATTAAACACTTCATCAAATCTCCACACTGACATAATGTACTTGCAATAACCCTTATCCCTGAGTGGCTTCCAGGCCTTGATAAGTGGTGATCACTGTGTAAAAAAAAAAAAAAAAAAAAAAAAAGCTACGCGAAGGTATTCTCAGGGACAAGTTGTATATGTAGAGAGAGAAAGAGTGAGAATGTGTACGTACGGTCTGTTAGCTTTTTGCCCCACATAGTAGCTAGTGGTGTGAGGCACGCGGTCGGTCCGTAGACTGACCAACTCAAAAGCTGGGCCGAAAAGAAAGAAGCCGCTTATTGCTCTTTCTTTTATACTTGTTTCTGGTGGTCTTTTGCGCATGTGTGGATTTCCATTGAAAGGAAGTGACGTCGTCCATCTGTGTGCGTACGTGTACGCGTGTGTGAGTACATGTGTGTACGTTAGCGTGTGTGTATATACACGTGAATGTGAGTGTATGTATGCGAACGTGAATATATGTATGTGTGTGGACGTGTGTGCGTATGTATATGACAAGTAATATGGCTTGAAATGTGAATGTGTGTTTGTGTGAGACTAGGAAAGGCTCGCACAGCAGTTTTAACAAAAGAGCTACAATAACATCAGAGCATCTCCATTTACACTGAACATCTACAAAATGCCAACATCAATATATTACATATGAATGAGTCCCCTGTGGAATTACCCCGCTAGTTAATGTTTTATTTTGTGTTATTGTATTAATTTAGTGCATAATTTTTTGTTAGAAATTTTCAGATTTAAAAAAAAAATTTTCTTGTCTCCAAAGGAGTTCTTAAAAAATACCCCCCCCCCAAAAAAAAATGTTCAAGAACAATAATACACAAATTGCAGAAAAAAAATACATCGATGATCATGGTAGTTTTTTTAATTTTATTTTTTATTTTTTTTATTACATTTTCACCCCAAACAAGGCAAATTGCCACTTTGGTGTAGGGGGCTACTATCAGGGGCAACAACTACTGGGGTACTATGTAAGGATTTGGGCAGCAAGATGTCGGTTCACGTTACACTTGAACTTCTGCACGTCGGTACTGTTAGGGAAGCAGGGACCTGGAATGGAATTCCAAAGTCTAGCGGTTCTGGGGAAGAAACTATTGGAGTAGAAAGATCTTTTACATCTAGGGATCTCCCTGTCGGTGGGGTATTAGAATACGCCGACTGCCCCCCTGTAGAGGGTAAAAGTCCCTAAATGGGGGTCCTGGATATGACCTTAAACTATATCCAGTGGTGAGGCCCCAGCTTGTGGGCTTTGAGGAGTGTGGAGCCACCCTTTAATTACCATTTCTCCCAGGTCCACTCTGACCCAGAGTGGTAGTACCTGTTAGGGTCCCAACTATGGGTTAAATAGAAACCGACGTGAAAACAACAAATATATTCTATTAAAAAAATTTTTCTTCCGAATCTTTGGATTCGGCATTAAATAACCCGAAAAGGGTTGATATGCCGTAAAACAAAAACAACCAACCAACCAACATCTAGGGATCTCTACTGTGTGGGGGTGGGATTTAGCAGCCTGTCGGGTTTGTCGAGGGTGCTCACGTCGTGGGGGCACAAGTGATTGCAGTTCGTCAGAGCATTCACCACTAAAATACTTGTAGTTTTACCCATCATTCCATTTATATATCATGTTTTTGACATTTTTTCCTTTACTTTCTTTCAATTTTATTTTCAGACTAATTTCCTCGTTTAGCGATGACTTCCTCCGCTGCTTGTCACAAAGCAGCCCAGAAATTGGAAAAAGTTGAAGAATGGAATCTTCTTCCAGGATTGAAACCACGATGGATTGAATCGATTCACGTCACCGAAGACGATAACCACACGTTTGTTTGCGATTGGGGGAATCAATCGCTGATCGAACTGAACGAACTTGGAGAGGTTGTGACAGAATTTCTTTTCTGCGATGAAAAGAATCGAACCCTTTTTCCTTTTTTCTTCCCTGTCGACATGTGTTCGGTTTCACCTGGCCTTTTGGTCGTCTGTGGGGTCGTGAGGGGGTGTCCGGAAAAAGGTAAATTTGTTTTCTTTGAAAGACTCAGAAGGCCACCATTTTTGAAAGTTAAAGAAATTATTGAAACAGAAAGTACATTTTTCTCTTTGTGTGAATGGAACGGATCGATTTTTGTCTGTGATTTAAAGTTTAAAATTCATTCGTTTACGAATAAAGGCAAAAAATTGCACACAATCGAAATTGGTGGACTGACAACAACAGACCTGGGTTGTTTTTACCCCCGAATCCGTGTCGATCCCTTGAGCGGGAATTTTTGGGGTTCCACAGGGATTTCTTCTTCTTCTTCTTCTTCACCGGCTGAAATTGTTTCTTTTAATTCCGAGGGCGAGAAACTTTCTACGATGGAAAAAGGGGAAGATTTCTTTGACTTTTGTTTGAATAAATTTGGACATTTTTATTTCTCTACGAAAGAAGGAATTTTTACTTTCCTTCCCGACAAGAAACTTTGCTTCAAATTCGACGAACAATCTGAATTTCTTCCGAGAATTTTCGTTTCCGAGAATAAAATTTCTGTCTGTGTGAAAAATGGAGGGAAACATTTAATAAAAATTTTCCAAATGCTTTATTAAAAGAAAGACTTAACAACAGCTATCCTGCAAATGAAAACTCGACCCCCCCAAATAATCCACATTTTCTGAGAACATTCAAAGGGGACAACAGACCTATGTATCTTTGGTTGACAATTTGTACTGGTTCCATGCTCTTGAGACTGATAATTATTATAACATTGATGAATTCTCACGAGAATGAAACGCAGAATATTGTGTAGCTGTATTGCCGTATATATTTTCGTAACTTACTACCTAACTCTAATTATAATACATATCGTGAAAACTTGAATTGAACATGAAAACAGTATTTACAAATTAACGTGGTACCAAAAATGCACATGCACATTTTATGACCATTCTAGAAGTAGATATTGTTTTTAAAAGAGACTACCCCACCCCCCACCCCATGATATTACTTAATAATAATTTTAGTTAATTACTGTTGTTTTACAAAAGGTAAAATCGATTTTCTAAGTATTTCTTTTCTACCTAGCTGGCTAAGTTGTTAGTGGTTCAACTTATTTTAAAGCGTTTATTTAGTTCAAAAACGAGCCTACAGACCACATAATATTTAAAAAGAATTTACTGTTTTAAAAAGGGCAAAATCGATTTTTCTACCTAGCTTGCTAAGTTGTGGGTGATTTAACTTATTTTAAAGTGTTTATTTAGTAAGAAAAACAACAAGTCAAGAAGGATTTCTCCTCCATTAAATGAGGAGAGAAAAGGTGGTGTAGTCTCAGAGCAGATACTAAACTTTGCTACTACTACTAATAATAATAATAAGTCAGATCCTTATTGTAACCACTTGTGATGATATGAACATGTTAAAGGAGGCTCTGAATGGACACATAGATGTAAACGAATCTGAATTAATCGTGGTGGCAAAAAGGAAGCTGGATGATAGAGTCTTGGAGTAACTCTGTAAAAAAATCCCCACAAGCAATGGCACATCAAACTCAATGTAAATAATAGACTCTCATCGAGAACATCACATTGTACTGCCTAGATAAAGGTGTAGGGGAGGATGGCATTTTTATTAAAATTGGAAAACAAAACCAAAGTATTTTGTGATATTTTTTTGGATATCTGGTATAATCTATTATTTGTGATATTTTTTTTGGATAATCTGGTAGATAATTGGGCAATTTGGAAGCTTAACTCATTTGCATAAGGAAAGTAAATGTATTTTTACTAAGAATTCTTTTCAACAAAAAAATTTTTTTTTTTCAAGTAAATGTTCAAGTTGATGTAAAAAGTTTTATAACATTAATAAAAAAAAAAATGTAAAATACGACAATATTGTAATTTTTCTTCAACAAAAAATTCAAGTAATTGTTAAAAAAAAAATTTTTTTTCTTCCAACTACTTCAGTAAAATAGTTACCTCCCTTAGAAGAATCAGTTAAGATTCCGCATTACCAATTAGTGTCTAATTGATAATAATCCACTGAAAACATTGAAAAAAGATGAAAAGAAAAAATATATATAAGAGGGGTGTGATTTGTATTTGCCCACTCAAATAAATATATATATATATTTTTTTTTTTTTACATGGTGATCACCACTTATCAAGGCCCGTAAGCCACTCGGGGATAAGGGTTATTTTGTGTACAATAATCGATGGGATAATATCGTTGTATTAGTTGGTATTGGAGATTTGATAAAGCGTCTTATTTAAGGGGGCGATTGATCAGGTATTTGTTTATATTGGACTTGAAGACGTCCAAGTTGTAGTCAGGTGGGAAACAGGCAAACGGAAGAGAATTCCACAGGCGTGCACTTCTCAGAAAAAAAGCCATGTTCATGGAATCTACATTTTGATTTGGGCACAGATAAAGAGTGGGGGAAATTACCGACAGTGGTTTTAGCTAGACAGGTGTTTATCATGAAGTATTGGCGAGGGGGGGGGGCAGAGATTGGAGTTCGGACGAGCACTTGCATGGAAATAACAATATATTATATATATATATATATAAGTGATGGGACGATTCCAAAATTTTTCCTGATTCCGATTTTAATAATAAAAGTGCCCGAAAAAACGCAACTATCGAATGAGTTCATTAAATGGCGTCAATTTAAGTCTATTTAGGAAATGTTCTGATATTTGGAACTTTACTTATTGCAGAGAACAATGTGTTTAAGATATAGGTATACCAAATTTTTTATTTCAAAATCAACGATTTGTTTACGTCAGTTTTTTTTCTTTCTCTCCAATAATTTTGTGAAACAAAATTTATGAATAACGGACATGTTCATTTTTTTTATTATTTGCATCTCTCACCAATAATTTATATACACATAAATAAATCATAAATTCTTTTCATGTTATCTTGCATCTATAACGATGTCATTAGAGATACGGGAAAATTTAACTTAAAACCGTTAAAAGTTTTTTTTTTCTTCAACCCTGTAGATTTTTTTGTGGAAGGGGTGGAGGCAGACATATTTTTGTATGAACTTTTATCGATGGGATTTTTTTTTTTTTTTTTTTTTACACAGGCATCACCACATTATCAAGGCCAAGAGGCCACTCAAGGATAAGGGTTAAAGAGTGTACAGTAGAAATTGGAAAATATAGTAATCATTAGTAATGAAAATTCGGCAAATTTGTTAACTCATATGGAACGGCTCATCAAGAACTTATTTACGTTAGAACTTGAACACAACCATATTGTAGTCAGCCGGAAAGCAGGAAAACGGAAGACAATTCCACAGGCGTGCAGTTCTAAGAAAGAAGCTTTGTTCATGGAATCTACGTTTAGGTTTAGGCACAGATAAAGAGTGGGGGGAATTATTGATAGTGTTTTCAGCTAGACGAGTGTTTCTTGTGAAAGTTTGGCGAGGGGGGGGGACCATTTCTAACACTAAATAAATTTATTATTAGCAGACAATTTATTGATATTTTTTTTTTAGCCATATTATGAAAAACGTATTAATTTTACCTAAAACCATTAAGTTTTTTCTTAAACCTTAAGAATTTGTTGGTGGATGGGGGAGGAGGGGGGACAGACAGATATTTTGCATGAAGATTTATTGATTGGATTTCTAACATTGAACAAATTTATTATTGGCAGACAATTTATTGATATTTTATTTTTTTTAGCCATATTATGAAAATATTTTTTAATTAAAAATGTCTTAATATTTAATGAAAGATATTATATATATATATATATATATATATATATATATATATATTTCAACATATTGACACTATTTTGAATAGGAGTAAATGTGGTATTGTGGTAAGTGAAATGATCCCCACTTTCCCACATTTTTGATGCTCTTGTTCTATGTTATATTTTTTTGGCAAATAAATAATTCAAAGTGTAGTACCTGTTCTGATACTACACTTTACTTTTTTCTTTCCTTGGTCAGTGAAAAATCTTTCTAGATTGAGGCAATTTTTATTTTTGTCCCAATTTAGAATGACCCTTCTTGGAGAGCTGGAGTCTGTAGATTAAAAACCAACCTTGTGTCTCACTGAGAAGATAACTATAATGAATGACATAAGTAACAACGATTTTAAGAAAATTCGTCCATGGAAAATTTGAAGGTAAACAGTTTTTTTTTTTTTTTTTTTACACAGTGATCACCACTTATCAAGGCCCGGAAGCCACTCAGGGATAAGGGTTATTGCAAGTACATTACATTAGTGTGGAGATTTGATGAAGTGTTTACTTAAGGGGGCGGTTCATTAGGAATTTGTTAACGTTGGACTTGAAGACATCCAAGTTGTAGTCCGGTGGGAAGCAGGCAGACGGAACAGAGTTCCACAGGCATGCAGTTCTAAGAAAGAAGCTTTGTTCATGGAATCTACATTTTAATTTAGGCACAGATATAGAGTGGGGGAAATTTTTCACAGTGGATTCAGCTAGACGGGTGTTTTTCGTGAAAGATTGGTGAGGGGGGACCAGAGATTGGAGTTCAGACGAGCACCTGCCATGGAAATAACGATAAAACAAGGATAGGCTCGCAACATCTCTTCTGTGGGAGAGAGGTTGCAGGGTAGAGAAAAGGGCATCCCCTACTAAGCCACGAAATCTATTTTGTACTCTGTCAAGGCAGGATAGGCTGTTTTTAGCAGCTCCTGCCCAGATATGGCAGCAGTGTTCCATCCTTGGACGTACTTGGCTTTTATATAGATAGAGAATTGCATCAGTAGTGAGATATCTTCTGGAGCGGTAGAAGGATCCCACCATCTTTCCAGCAACCTTGGCAACAGACTTGATGTACGTGTTCCATTTCAGATCAGGAGTAAAGGTCAAACTCAGAAACTTGTCAAAACACGGGGCCTCATCCAGATGAGAGCCATCCATCCCAATTGATGCCAGATGGGGATCAGAGCATTAATGATGTAAGGATAGGAGTTTGGTTTTGGATGCATTAAAGGTAACCAGCCACGTCTTCGTCCACTGAACCACACGCTCGAGATCAGAGGAGAGAGAATCAGAGAGAACTTTGTCATTTACAGCCTTTGATGGTGTTGCCGTAGATGGTCGTGTCATCAGCATAGATGTCAACGAATGATTTAAGTATGTGTTTAGGGAGGTCATTGATGTAGATCAGGAAGAGAGTTGGGCCCAGGATTTACCCCTGAGGGACTCCAGCATTTATATTGCAGGCCTCCGATTTTTGTCCATCGACCACTACTCTTATGAGCCTATCAGAGAGAAATGATTTAATGATTGAGAAAACATTTCCAGTTATACCGTAGCTGGAAATCTTGTGAAGTAGACCCTTATGCCATACCTTGCCGAAGGCCTTTGATATGTCAAGAGCAATTGCCCTAGAAAGGAAGCCTTTGTCAAGAGATTCACTAATCCTGTGAGATATAACCGTCAGCACATCTGCGGTAGATCTTGCAGAGCGGAAACCATATTGTGTGTCACTAAGAAGGTTGTTTCTGCTGAGGTGCTTGACTATTTCTCTATTTAATATGGATTCCAGTTACATATGGTCGCTACAAATAGCCATTTGTTTCAGTCAATGAGACTTCCTCAGGTGACCTGGAACCCATCGACGCCACAAAGAAAATGGAAAAAAAATGAAAGAAATTGAACAACAAAAAATGGAGCTCTTCAAAAGAAAAAAAACATAAAAAGATCATAAAAAGTTACAAGCTCTTTAAAAGCAACGGATAAAAAAAAAAAAAAGGATAAAAATGGAAAGAATGCATTTCAACCTATTTGGTTGGTTGGTTGGTTTTGTTTTATGGCATATCAACCCTTTTCGGGTTATTTAATGCCGAATCCAAAGATTCGGAAGAAAAATTTTTTTAATAGAATATATTTGTTGTTTTCACGTCGGTTTCTATTTAACCCATAGTTGGGACCCTAACAGGTACTACCACTCCGGGTCAGAGTGGACCTGGGAGCAATGGTAATTAAAGGGTGGCTCCACACTCCCCAAAGCCCACAAGCTGGGGCCCTCACCACTGGATATTGTTTAAGGTCATATCCAGGACCCCCATTGAGGGACTTTTACCCTCTGCAGGAGGGCAGTCGGCGAATTCTAATGCCCCACCGAAAGGGCCTTCAACCTATTTGGAGATTATTTAAAATTAGATTAACAACTGGATATAAGTCTGAAATAATTCTACTGGAGCAGCAGACTGTATAGCAGAGTGAGTATGGGGGGGGGGAGGTTCTGTTTTTCACGTGTCAGGAAAAGAAGTTTGCAAATCTTTTCGTTGACAACAAGAGTCGCGTGTCAAAATAAGTTAAAAGGGGGGGGGTAAGAATGATAGAGAGAGAAGAGAAAGGAAAAGAGAGTTGTCGCTATAATAGAGAATGAAAGGTTAATAGACAAAAGCAGACATATTCATACCCAGACATACATCCATAAACGTACAAACGCACAAAACATGCGCATCCATACGTGCGTGTTTACATACCGATACACACACACACACACACATATATATATATACACATACATACATACATATATATATATACACATACATACATACATATATATATATATATATATACACATACATACATACATATATATATATACACATACATACATATATATATACACATACATACATACATATATATATATATATACACATACATACATACATATATATATATATATACACATACATACATACATACATATATATATACACATACATACATACATACATATATATATACACATACATATATATATATATATACACATACATACATACATACATATATATATACACATACATACATACATACATATATATATACACATACATATATACATATATATATACACATACATATATACATATATATATACACATACATACATATATATATATATATATATATATACACATACATACATATATATATATATATATACACATACATACATATATATATATACATACATACATACATATATATATATATATATACACATACATACATACATACATATATATATATATACACATACATACATACATACATATATATATATATATACACATACATACATACATACATATATATATATATACACATACATACATACATAC
>NC_136526.1:46243800-46285042 GCF_053919585.1 Euprymna scolopes | reverse complement strand
TGATTACCACAATAAAAACATATAGTTTTAATAAGTCGTACAAATAATTGATTTTGTTGTTGTTCCTTCTTATGAAACGGATTTTTAATTTAATTATGATTTGATTTTTAAATTTTAAATTATCAATCACATTACTAAATATTAAATTAGCTCTAGGACATTTACCTATCGAGCTTATTATATATCTAAATTACAACAAACACTTTTCTTTTCCTGTATTTTAATTAAATTAGTAATTTTACTATTACATTAAAATACACTCTGCTCTTTAGACTATTGTTCTAATCTCCTTTAAAATATATATATATATATATATATATATATATATATATATATATATATATTTATATATATATATTTATATATTTAGTTAAATTTACTTATACAAGAATTGAAACATAAGAAAGGGGAGGAAAGTACTAAGGTTGTAAATTAGTATGTATACATATGTAACATACAAGTTAATGAGATAAGATTGTGGGTGGGGGGGTAGGAATGGGTATGGTAATCTGTACGTTTACAATATAGGTGGGAAGCAGAAAATCAGACATGTGTTGACAAAAAACCAATATGGAGTTCACGTATAAAAATATATAAATATATACATATATAAAAAAAAAGAAAAAAAAAGGCAAAATGTGTGCGAGAGTTTTAGTATGTCCAAGAAAGGCTTTTTTTTTTGGCGGGGGGGGGGGGGGGGGGTTACTATCGCTTAGAATTTCTTATATACCCCGTAGATCATAATATGTACGAATTGCGAACGCGTGTCGCGGCTAGATTTATTTACATCGACTTTTTACATAATTCTTGCTATTTTGGCCCCTTTTGGTGTTGATTCGGCTTTTTCGTATAAAAGTGAAACTTGTGAAACTTGTGAAACTAAGGCGTGGTTCTTGGCCTACGGGACGGGAGCGTCCAGAAAGCAATAGATCTTTGGTCCATGTTGGTTTTCATCGTCATATCAGACAATTGCTTTCATTTGGACGTGCTCCCCTAATCAAGGGGGAGCTGGTTTTCCCCAGCATGTTGGGGAAACAAAACCAAAGTTGGGTAAAAAAACAAATTCAAAAGAACTATCCCGCAGTTAAAATTAAATGCGGAATTTAATTTCCTTTGATCTAATTAGATTCGCCACACACCTGTCATTTATAAACGTTAAATTGAAATTGCTTTCACTTACTTTCCTTCCGTGGGCGAGCAAGTAACTTATCCAGTTTTTCACCTCAACGTTCCGGGTTCGATCCCAACTACCTTCCTAGCAAAACTTTTTTTAAATATTTTTTTTTAAAATCTATTTTTCTTCTTTTTACATCATGTTCGTTTTTTTTTTTTTTTTTTTTTCCGATTTTTCAAAAGAAATTTAACATAGGGTTTGGATCTAACCCCCCTCCCCAACACACGAACACACCTACAAACACCTGGGCCACGCCGGGTACCCCTGCTAGTATATGATAAAATATGGATGAGTCTCTGAAATAAAAAAATATGTAGTTATTTATGGTTATATAAGGATGCATAGAGGGGTAGATACTTAATGTAGGCGAATTAGGGTTGGAGTGAAAAGGGTATATATGTTACAGCAAGGTAATTTGCATTGGACCAAATTGAGTATTGTTGATCATAGCAAAAAATGATTGAGAGTATGCTGATGGCATATTCGGCTATGCCATATATATATGTTCAAGTAGTGTTTTAAGTCTTCAGATTGGATTGAGGCAAAAAGGAGGTGTTTTTTTTGGTACTTGTATAGTTTAATCAAGACATTAAAAAATGAAAATATCGAAAAAAAAAAAAGTTATATTGTATGTATCCGTTTTGACATGAAGATCTACTAAAAAAAAATTTCACCTAATTTGATCGAGTATTTTTTATTTATTTATTTTTTTTTTTACAGCGGAAAAAACACGTTTTTATGAGAGCACGTTGAAGGCAGACATCTTGGATTTGTTTTAAATTTTTGTTTGAATTTTAGAAACGACACGGGGAGATAACTCCATGTAAAGCGCCGATACTCCCTCCCCATCTTTAATACTAGCTTTTCTTCCTAAAAATCGAACCTTTTGCTCGGTATCGCTGTAAAACAAAAACTACTTGGTGAAATTTTTTTCGGAGAACTTCATTCCATAACGGATACGTACAATTTAAACTTTTTTCGATATTTTCATTTTTTAATGTCTTGACTAAACTGTACAAGTACCGTTTTTTTTTTAATAATGTTTGCAATTAAGTTTTCTTGTTAAGGAGCTTATCTCTCTCCCTAAACGTTGTAATAAATAGTTTCTCAAAAAGGCATAGGTAGGCATTTTTAAAATCTACACAGAATGTTCTTCTTGCATTCCTCTCTGACTGTGACAATAAATTTCCCCTTTCTTTATATGTGCCTAAATCAAAACATACATTCCATGAACAAAGCTTCTTTCTTAGAAGTGCGCGCTGGGGAACTTTTTTTTTTTTTTTTTTTTTTTTACACAGTGATCACCACTTATCAAGGCCCGGAAGCCACTCAGGGATAAGGGTTATTGCTAGTACATTACGTTAGTGAGGAGATTTTCTGAAGTGTTTACTTAAGGGGGCGGTTCATTAGGAATTTGTTAACATTGGACTTGAAGACATCCAAGTTGTAGTCCGGAGGGAAGCAGGCAGACGGAACAGAGTTCCACAGGCGTGCAGTTCTAAGAAAGAAGCTTTGTTCATGGAATCCGCGTTTTGATTTAGGCACAGATATAGAGTGGGGGAAATTTTTCACAGTGGATTCAGCTAGACGGGTGTTTTTCGTGAAAGATTGGCGAGGGGGGACCAGAGATTGGAGTTCAGACGAGCATCTGCCATGGAAATAACGATAAAACAAGGACATGCTCGCAACGTCTCTTCTGTGGGAGAGAGGTTGCAGGGTAGAGAAAAGGGCATCCCCCACTAAGCCACGAAGTCTATTTTGTACTCTGTCATTTGCCTGTTTCCCACCTGACTACAACTTGGATGTCTTCAAGTCCAACATAAACAAATGCCTGATAAACCGCCCCCTTAAGTAAGACATTTGGTAATCTGGAAGAGAGAGAGAGAGAGAGAGAGAGAGAGAGAGAGAGAGAGAGAGAGAGAGAGAGAGAGAGCCTGTTTTCTCCGTTTAACTATAGGTGGCATTACTGTCTGTCCACCCAGTTACGGAAGCACAAAATGTATATAATGGCACCCTTGAAATAAAAATAAATGTTTTTGTTATATTTTAATTTTAAACATGGTTTTTTGCAAACATATTTAAGTTTTATTTTTTTCAAACATATTTACGTTTTTTTTTGTTTTTGTTTTTGCAAACATATTTCAGTTTTATTTTTCCAAACATTTACGTTTTTTTTTTGTTTTTGCGTTTTTTTTTAATTTTTCCAAATATTTTTATTTTTCTAAATATTTTTTTTTATTTTTCCAAATATTTACGTTTTTTTTTGTTTTTGCGTTTTTTTTTATTTTTCCAAATATTTTTATTTTTCCAAATATTTTTTTTTTATTTTTCCAAATATTTACGTTTTTTTTTTTTTTTTTTTTTTACAAGCATAAACTAAATGTTTTTGCTATATTTTTCTTTTAAACATATTTATGGGTACAACCGTTTTTCCGCGAGTATTTTTTACGCTCTTATAATGAAAAAAAAAAAAAAAAAAAAAAAAATCAACGTTTTTTTCTTTTATGGACCCCCACTTCTTTCTTAATTTTTCTGCACTTATTTTACCTTTTCCGCGAGTGTATATATATATATATGCGCGTGATCAAAGAAAGAGCCCACACACACAAAAAAAAACCCCAAAAAACGTAAATATGTTTGAAAAAATAAAACTTAAATATGTTTGCAAAAACAAACAAAAAAAATGTTTAAAATTAAAATACAACAAAAACATTTATTTTTATTTCAAGGGTGTCATTATATATATTTTGTGCTTCCATAACTGGGTGGACAGACAGTAACGCCACCTATAGTCAAACGAATGAAACAGGCTCTCTCTTTTTTCCAGATTACCAGACATTTTATCAGATCTCCATTACTAACGATTACTACGATATTATCCCATTGATTACTGTACACGCAATAACCCTTTTCCTTGAGTGGCTTCCGGGCCTTGATAAGTGGTGACTTCCATGTAAAAAAATAAAAAATAAAAATAATGTTTACCGGAAAGATGAAGTACAATATCAGAACAGATCCCATATGTTGCTCCTAGTCAAATATATTTCCGAAGTTAAAACACGAATGGAAACTCAGCATCTAAAATAACTGTCTGACATAGTGAAACATTATGAGTTATCTCCCTTGCAACATTATCTAAGGGAGAGAACTCTTTCTTTTGTGGACCGTTATTACAAAGGGAGACAACTACTATAGTTTTTTTTAGTTTTTTTCTTTTTGCAATTCGACTTGGTATAAAATTAACGCGACACATGTCCCGTTCCCCTCCAAAATAAACAAAAGATTAGAAGGGACATTTTTCAATTGACGCCGCTTACTCAGTTTTGCAAATTTAATATATCATGTATCTCTTATTTATCGTGTTTAATCTTTATATATGAGTCAATATGCGCTTCTTACCAACTTAGTTTTAAAGTTCATTTTTCGGGTTTGCTTTGATCAAAGTTTTTTTCTTTGCGACCTGCCCTAGCGTAGTATAAACACACCCATGTTAAGAACGGTTTTCGGAATAAGCCCCCCCTCACATCCCACCGAACGGCTTTCGAGGTTGGGAGTGTATTTTGAAAGCCGTTCTTAACGTGAAGAGAAGAGGCTGGAGGTGTTTATACTTCACTTCGCTGCAGCAGGTCGTAAAAAAAAAATACCTGATCAAATAACATGTTCATGATATTAAAACCTTTTGGTACTAGTGCATGAGCTGGCCTGGGCGTGGCTTATCACTCGCTCGGATTTCTCCGTTAAATGACGTCACATGCTGCCATCTAACGGAGAAAATGGACGAGGGGGGGGGGCTTACAGAGAGATAAAAACGCGGAAAAAAAAATGGACGCGGGTGGGGGGGGGGGCTTACAGTGAAGAGGTCATTCCTTTTCTTATTTCTTATGAAAAGTTCTTATTCATTTTACAAAAAAAAAAAAAACGTTGAACTTTGCTTAAATTATTTTGGAAAAAGACATTCAAAAAATTATTTTATTTGAAAAAACTTAAATTATATTTTGTGAAAAAAGAGTGAAAAGGTCATTCCTTTTCTCATTTCCTATGAAAAGTTAATTCATTTTACAAAAAAAAAACTTGTTGAACTTTGCTTAAATTATTTTTGAAAAAGACATTCAAAAAAGTATTTTATTTGAAAAAAATTAAATTAAATTTTGTGAAAGAAGAAATAAATTTTTCAACTTAATTTATTTGACAAAAAAAACAAACAAATTTAACATGCAAGGAGTCGACACCTAACCATAAATCAAAAGACAGAATGATAAAAAATGTCAAAATGATACACTTACATTATCTCCGTTGTTGGCAAATGTTCCTTGGCGCGTGTAACCGGTGGCTGGGTTGGTGCTATAAACAAATATAAGTTCCGGTGCAAATTAAACCCCACACCCTAATATATACGCGGAAGAATATCAATTAAAGAATTTTCGAAATTATTGATTCTTTCTACAAATATCCAGATACGCTACTACATAACACCGACCACTCTAATTTGTTTTTTTATAGGTAATTGAGGTCGCTGACAACGAATCTGATAGTCAAACTTGGGGCAAATTTACCGTTTGCATGATATTTACCCCTGAGCCCACGAACTACTTTTCACCATTTTGCAGCTTCCGTTTATGCTACGCGCATGCACGCTGTAGCATAAACGACGGCTTCACCAAGCAAACTACGTTTGGGGGGGGGGGATTTTTTTTTCCAGGACATAGCGAGCGAGCAGGGGGGGATGTGATGTTGGGGCGCGCGTTTGCTTGGTGAAGCCGTCGTTTATGCTACAGCGTGCATGCGCGTAGCATAAACGGAAGCTGCAAAATGGTGAAAAGTAGTTCGTGGGTTCAGGGGTAAATACCATGCAAACGGTAAATTTGCCCCAAGTTTGACTATCAGATTCGTTGTCAGCGACCTCAATTACCTATAAAAAAACAAATTAGAGTGGTCGGTGTTATTCGTTGTCAGCGACCTCAATTACCTATAAAAAAACAAAAACAAATTAGAGTGGTCGGTGTTCTGTAGTAGCGTATCTGGATATTTACCGGTTTGGGAAAAATGGAGACGGTATAATTTTAAACCGCTCTAACATTCGATATGAAATAAAAAGCACTTAAAACTACTTAAAAATACCAACGAATGATGCAGATAAGTTGGAAAGTAACTTTTATTGATAATGTTACCATTTATTATTCTTTTAATGGCTAATTTCGTGAATTTGGCCTTTTTTGAAATGGTTTGGCCTTCAAGAAATTGTATTTGGCCTTCTTTTTTTTTAATTTGGCTTCAAATTTGGCTTCTGTTTTCTTTTTTTTTTTAAATAATTTTACCACTATATTAATTTTATAGTAATTAAAGAAAATGCTATAATTAATTTTTCAAGCAGTTTCGTGTTGAAATATTCTGAAAACTTGTATTTGGCGCTGTTTCCGCGTTTTTCTCTCTCTGTAAGCCCCCCCCCCCCTCCTCCTCCATTTTCTCCGTTAGATGGCAGCATGTGACGTCATTTTACGGAGAAATCCGAGCGAGTGATATGCCACGCCCAGGCCAGCTCATGCACTAGTACCAACCTTTTATTATCCAATGTATTCCCTATTGTTTTCACTGGTCGCCATGTTGGTTTTTGTGCACGCATTGAATACTTATTTCTTTTTTCACTGACCGAGGACAGAAAAGATATTGTTGCAACAATAAAATAACGAATAAGTCTTTTTAAGTAATTTAAATTCATAACTTTATTATAACAAAAACAAAATTGTCAACATTTACAACATAAATTTACAAAGAAAAGCACTCTTCTATGGCGAGTGAAGTTCTTTCATTGTTTAGGAAAACAAAACTTGTCTCAGTTGTTTTGAAGGAAAAGAAAGTGTGTGTGTGTGTGTGTGTGCGCGTGCGCGCTTGTGTGTGTGTGTGTGTGTGTGCGCGCGTGCGCTTGTGTGGGTGTGCGCGCTTGTGTGTGTGTGTGTGTGTGTGTGTGTGTGTGCGCGCTTGTGTGTGTGTGTGCGCATGCGTGCGCTTGTGTGTGTGTGTGCGCGCGCTTGTGGGTGTGGGTGTGTGTGTGCGCGCGCGTGCGTGCGCTTGTGTGTGTGTGTGCGCTTGTCGGTGTGTGTGTGCGTGTGTGTGTGTGTGCGCGCATGTGTGTGTGTGTGTGTGTGTGTGAAAAACATACGTAAAAACAAATTAAAGCAGGAATAAATCATAAAATAAAAAAACGAGAGCTTCATCAGTTTCGTTTGTATTGACAATCATCCTCAGAAAATGGTAATATTTTAAATCTATTGCACTTACGGCAAAAAAAAACAAAACAAAAAAAAAAAAACATATGAAGAAAAGAAGACGCACAATAGGATGTTTTGGATACATGCGCAACTATTTGAAAATAGTTACGCACGTGTCCGTTAAGCCGAACGAAACTGGTAAAGCTCCCGTTTTTGATGATTTATTCCTGTTTTAATTTGTTTTTCCTTATTTGCCTTTTTTTTATGTCACGCATCCTTTCTCCATGACATTCTATTTTATAATAATCCATGTATTTTATCAACACACACACACACACACACACACACACACACACACACACACACACACATATATATATATATATATATATATATATATATATACATGGTATACATAGATTTTATGAAGAAATTATCAGAGTGCTTAATTATCGGAGTTAGAGTCCAACATGTTTATTTAAATTGATACAGACTGGTTGTTAGAATCGACCTTTCGGTTTTATAGTCGTCCCCGCGAATAGATTCTTAGAAATCCAAACAGAAACATATGGTCATTTATCAGCATTGAACTAAACTTCAGAAGGATTAAAAAATAAAAACGATTTTAGGACAAGGAGGATGGTACGACCGAGGAGATAGAGCACTAACCAAACCTCCACTGGAAAAAGTGGGGAGAATACTGAAACCTTGGGGAGGGATTTTGCAAACCAAATCCCCGAACATACGAATGGCTGCCGCAAGGATTAAATCATTGTTAGGCGGCTCTTGTGACAGTGTGGCAACATTTGCAATAGGTATCGAAACAGATGGAGAGGACTGGAAATGTGGGGAAGCTTGATATGATGATGATAATAATGATGATGATAATAAGGCGAAGGGGGGGGGCCTGTTAAGAACAGTGAAAATGTTAAGGTACAGCTTAAATGTCTAAAGTCAAAGGAATTGATCTTATGTTTAAAATTTAAAAAAAATCCAACTAAAATCAATCCGCAGAAAGCTTAAAAGAGTTATACAAGAACTCTTAAGGATACATCGCCGCCAACGAGAAATCAATGGTAAGCGGCTGCTACGATAATGCAAATCCATCTGCCATGGTTATCGACAGAGGTGGAGAGTAGTGCTGTCACGCAGACTCCGGAGGATGCCACAAGTTGTTCTCAAAGAGAAATCTTTGATGATGGCCTGTGTGACTACTACTGAGTAAATATTAATAATAATATTAATAAAATAATAATAATAATAATAATAATAATGATAATATTAATAAAATTAATTATAGTAATGATAATAATAATGATGATGGCAATGATAATAATGTTAGTAATATTAATAATAATAATTATAATAATTAAGAATGATAATAATACGAATAATAATAATAATAGTAATAATAATAATAATGATAGTAATTAATAATGATAATGTTAATATAGTAATGATAATAATAATAATTGAAATAATAACAATAATAGTAACAATAATTAATAATGATAATAATAATCATCAAGTAATCTCTGATGATGGTCTATGTGAGAACTCCTAGTGAGTACAAATAAAAGATGGATTACAATAAACCGCCTCGTCCGCCTTTAAAAGGCACAGTTGCACAAACGTTGGTGACTGTTGAGGGATAACCCCCCGCCCCATCTGAAGGCCTTGACTGGAAAGTTAGAGGGAGCACTGGAATTCTGAGGAGTCTTTTTGTCACTAAAATGCAAGAGAAAATTACCGGCAGTTATCAGAAAGAACATGATCGTAAATGGTTAGCGTGCGAACGTGAATTGCAATGTAGATGGAAAGAAGTAGAGGGTACTGTAAATGTTGGGAGACATGTTATCACTCAGACTCCAGGGAACACCGCATGTGAGAGATCACTGTTAATAAGTCAAGTAGTGTGTGAAATCCCGGTAAGTAAATAATAAACAACGGAAATATCGGGGTTGGGGGGTGGTGTTATTTTTAAATGCCAGGCGCTCGTTCAGTTAAGGTGAGGTTGTCGGAATCTTTTAAAAGAGTCATCACGTCGGAGTATATTTCAGGTGATGTAGCGGTTGCGTCTTTGCTTATGTGAGATTCGTTTTGTTTCTGTTTTCATAATTATTGGGTTCGTCTCCAAAGTCTGAGAGGGGAGTTTTGTGTCCAGGCCGGGTATACAAAAGCCCCGACATTTAAACGATGGATGTCTGGAATAGTCTTCTGAGTCTGCAAGAAAAATAAGAATGCTCAATAAAATTTATTAAGAAAAAAAGTCAAAAATACGTTTCCGAATTTTTGGAGATGAGGATTGATTATTTGTATTATTTGGATTCTTTGCAGAACCAGTTTCCAAACTGTTATTGCGTGAAAAAAAAGGTTTTTGTTAAGTCATCGGAGAAGACCCTTTGCATGCACACGTCTGGTATTACCAAAAGATCTCCCATTCAGTACCGACCAGGCTTATGAGAACATAATTTCGTTTACTTACCACTCCAATCTTTCTCCACAATCTGAAATTTTATTGTTAAAGCAGATTAAGAAACTCATAAATACAACATCTACAAAGTGTTTTTTTTTCAGAGGCAGCGAACTTTAAATTAAAACAAGTGAAGCATGCAGGGTCCCCCGTGAGTGCACAGCAAACGCGGCATAAAAAAAAATGACTAAGTTCAGCATTTTACCCACGCTGTCTCCTATCTAGCCCCAAAAGTCCTCAAGGGACGTAAAATCCTGGTAAAAATGAACAAGCGGTGCAGTTTTAAGCCTTAACATATGTAAATTTGAATTCTGCACCATGCAAAAAAAGAAAATGACTAAGTCCATCATTGCACCCCCCCACCACGATTTAGGCCCTCAAATCCACAAGGCCTTAGCATATTCAAATTTGAGTTCAGCACCATGCAAAACTGCTAAATAGACATACACAGAAAATTTTGGACAAATATGGTAAAATAGTCCCAAAAATGGAGTGTTTTTATTAGCCCTAAAAGAGCCCCGGGGTACACCCAAGAGTTATCACGAAGTATAGACAAACAAAATTATATAGAAATCAGTTAGTTACAACTTTTCAGAACGTTTTATAAAAAATCCAAGGCATCAATTTTGTTTTAATAAGCACAAAAGTGCCAATTTTAGCCATTTTAACCTGAAAGGCACCCCTAGAGGGGGGCAACCAGAGTTCTCCCGGAAAATCCATTTTGCTACTTTTTTTACTCATATCATGTTTAATGTTTGTGCAAAATTTCAAAAACTTTCTTCAAGGCGTAGGTATTAAGAAAAGTGCGAACAGACAAACAGATAAACGGACAAGGGTGAATTTACAGGTCAACCCTCCTTTTGTCGGGGGGACCAAAAAATCCTTAAAGAAATTTTATCATACTAATATGTGGTTCATTCCAAAATCTAATTTTTAGCATCTGTACAAGGTGGAACGGAAAATTTGTTGCCCTAAAGAAAACAACACTACAGCTTTATATTAAAACTTTTATTGAAAAAATCAATTCAAGTAACTTGATTGTGTAGTAGAGCTGACATCTATTTAATATATCCCTTTCAGCCTCAATCACCGCCTTGATACAGGTCCGGAACTGAGAGCATGCCTTTTTAACAAGTGCCGGCAGAAGTTCAGCAAATACTCGGCAGATGGCAGCGATCAGGTTGGCTTTGGTGTTGTTGTGGGAGGTCATGTTGGTGATGTTCTCGAAGTATAATCAAACGGCGTAGTCCAGTAGGTTGGAGGAGGAGGAGGGCTAGTAAGAGAAGGGTACAAAGTCGTAGCACTCCTTCTGAAGCTAAGCCTGGGTCTCTTTGGACTTGTGGGCCGGCGCCGAGTCCTGCTGCCACACCCAGGATCTGCCAGCGGCAACCTGATTGCACCAGGGGATCACCACACTCTGCAGCACACCCCTGTACACTTTGGTGTTGACTTTCAAGTCAATTTCGAAGATGTGAGGTGGCATGATATGGCCCTCACTTGAAACCACACCAAAAACCATAACCGTGGCTAAAAACTTTGTTTTCATCACCTTGGGTACGTTCCTGTTATTCGTGGCAATCAAGCGATGCATTTTGAGTGTGCCAGCAATGGTCCTGTTTAATAACTTTGATCGCTAGAGAGCATGAGTTGTACAGTGGCACATCTCCGATCTCGCTCATTGAACATTGTGTCACTTTCAGACATGAAAAAAGGCTCCTACTGCTCTTGAGATTTGTACACAACTGATCAACTAGTATATGGTCTGCAACAAACAAGAAAACCGGTTTTCATCAAACGGAAATGGAATCATGTCGTCTTTTCTAGGGTGATAATTTTATCGTTCCACCCTGTAATTTAAATACGATTTCAGGCATAAAATTCTTAACGCAAATTCAGGTAAAAATACTTCTTATTTTTATACAGCTGACTAGAATTTGGTAGTCTTCAAGTCCAATGCAAACAAATGTTTGATGAACCATCCGCTTAAGTAATCCAATTTACCAAATTTCCACTACTAACGATTGCTATGATATTATCCCATTCACTACTATACACCCAATAACACTTATCCTCGAGTGGCCTCTGGGCCTTGACAAGTGGTGATTCCTTTGTAAAAAAAAAAGAAAAAAAATACTTTCAACTTCATCTTCAATAAACATACCATTAAGGTATCATTGTTCCCATTGTCTGTTAACTGACCCTATAAAATGTATTAACACAAATTTGGTTGAAAAAACTTATGCAGTTTCAAAGTCGTCCTCAGCTTAGTCGTCCTATATCAAACTATTATTGTACCCATTGATTATTAACTTAATGTCATAAAAATGCCCTAACACAAATTTAGTTAAAAATTACTACTATCTTTATAGGTTTTAATAAACTTAAGATTGAATTCTTATTGCATTTATTGCCCGTTGACTGACGTCATAAAATGTCCTAAGCCAGATTTGGTCTAAAACAAAACCCACAAATACTCAGGACTAAATTTTATGTCCCCACCTACCTAGCATGTGCAACCATGGCGTGGTTAGGGGGCTTGCATGTCTCAAGGACTCGGATAGCTATGCTGGCGTGAGATTCATCTCCTGGTAGGGTCACCCAAGCCAGACAGGTTGAAGGGTAGAGATTAGACTAAGAGCACTCACTGGTCCTCCAGGTTGGGGGTTAGAATCGGGCCAACAACCCAATTCTGTAAAAGAAAGAAAATTACGGAAACCACAACTACATCATCTGTGGACTTTTTGGTCTGGGAAGGGTCCTCTCTAGGAGAGTTCATGCTGCAAGCGGATGAAAGCCTCCGGGAAACCAGTGCACTGAAAGAAGTATTGAGGCTGCTGGAATGACATGGGTCGAACTAAAGAGGACCAGCCAGAACCGGGTCAGTTGGAGGAGTGTCATTGTGGCCCGATGTTCCCCAAGGAATCAAGAGACGTAATCAATCAAATTATATGTTCGGCATCTCGTTGTGTTATATTTTTATATACTCACTGCTGTCGGTAATGAAGATAGGTGCTCGTCTGAACTCCAATCTCTGGTCCCCCCTCGCCAATCTTTCACGAAAAACACCCGTCTAGCTGAATCCACTGTGAAAAATTTCCCCCACTCTATATCTGTGCCTAAATCAAAACGCGGATTCCATGAACAAAGCTTCTTTCTTAGAACTGCATGCCTGTGGAACTCTGTTCCGTCTGCCTGCTTCCCACCGGACTACAACTTGGATGTCTTCAAGTCCAACGTTAACAAATTCCTAATGAACCGCCCCCTTAAGTAAACACTTCATCAAATCTCCACACTAACGTAATGTACTTGCAATAACCCTTATCCCTGAGTGGCTTCCGGGCCTTGATAAGTGGTGATCACTGTGTAAAAAAAAAAAAAAAAAAAAAAAAAAAGATTGCCCATCTACTTTTTTGGAAACAATCGAAAAGCACACATAGATAGGCCAAGTGAGACACAAGGTCATTGAATATGCCCGTGCACGGAGTATTACTGGTACATCTAACACCCGTCTCTCCCTCTTAAATAGGGTCCAAGAAAGAGTCTTCAATCTAATCGGTCCCGCTTTTTCAACGAAGCTCCAACCCCCGTCCCATTGCTTCACTGTTGCATCCCCGTGCATTTTTGACAAATATCTTAATGGAATGTGCTCTGATAAATTCGTTGCACTTGTGCCCCTCGGCAAACCCGCTTGGTAAGAAAATCACACCTCCCCACTTTTGTGATCCCTAAATGCCAGAAAGCCTTCTATCCTAATAGTTTCTTCCTTTGAATAGGTAAACTTTGGAATTCTCCTCCTGCTACCTGCTTCCCTGACGGTACTGAAATGCAGAAGTTTAAATGTAATGTAAACCAACATCTTATATATATATATTATTCCTTAATTGGAATTAATTTAAAAAAAAAAAATTAAACCAACATCTTGTTAATCTTTCTTAGGCAAGATCCAAAATAGTGGCCCCTTACGTCCGA
Organism: Euprymna scolopes; assembly: GCF_053919585.1. Classification (NCBI taxonomy): domain Eukaryota; kingdom Metazoa; phylum Mollusca; class Cephalopoda; order Sepiida; family Sepiolidae; genus Euprymna; species Euprymna scolopes. The sequence goes on along the minus strand of NC_136526.1, from coordinate 46,271,220 downwards.
GTGGCGATATGCCTTGTGAAGAGTGAACAAGAGTAAAAAAAAAAAAAAAAAAAAAATTGAAACTATACCCTGATTTTTTTATTTATTTATTTATTTTTTTTTACACAGTGGTCACCACTTATCAAGGCCCGGAAGCCACTCAGGGATAAGGGTTATTCAGGGCTTAGCGATTTCTTATGATCCAAATTTTAAACGACAAAACCGCCGCTCGGGGTCAATCATCTGCAGTCCATACAAATTTTAAAAGTATGAGACATTTATTTGGGGAAGCATTTATCCCACCCCCAAAAAGTCTTAAAAAAAAAAAGAAAAAAAAAGAAAGCTTTCGTTACAAAATATAAAAATATATTCAAATTTCGATTTTATACAATACCGTAGCCATTGAGAGTTATTCCCAGCGATATACTATGCTTGATGCCTCTTTTGTTTGCTGAAACTCGTATTACATAGTTAATATCATTAAATAAACTGTTAATTTAGTTTGCGGGGCTGGATATAAACAAGGCAAACTACAAAGTGAAAAATGAAACCCGTCTGTACAGGTTTAAAAATGAAAAAAAAAAAAATATCCGAAAATATAATTTGGGACGAAAACGACCACCACCATCCTGATGAACGCAACACACAACATGCAAAGTAAAGAACAACAATCACAATGACGACAACAATTGGAAAAATTAAAAAAAAAAAGGGTAGGTTATAAAGAAAACAGGAGTATCAACCACAAAAACTAAATAATTACATTAAAAAAAAACATCTATTCTAATATTAATTTATTTATTGCGGACTATTATTCTCATCTTTTTTAGTTGTTTCATGACGTTTCGGCCGACTATTCCTCTGGCCTTCATCAGATGGTAACCGCGGCAGATAGGAACTTTGAATCTCCTAACTGCATTCTCAGCAATCACTGCCATCTGTAGCTGTAGTAGTCTCACCACGTTTTTGGCCAAGTAAGCCTCTGGCCGGCTTTGGGTAGAATTGAAACCGCTATCTTCAGACAATGCTCATCTGAAACCGTTGAGATTCAACATCTTTATGAACTGCGCCATGGGCCCCGAGGATTCAAAGTTCCTATCCGTCGTGGTTACCAACTGACGAAGGCCAGAGAAATAGTTGCCTGAAACGTCGTGAAACAACCAATAAAGATAAGAATAATAGTCCGCAATAAATAAATTAATATAGAATAATACTCATCTCAATAATGAATTCCAATTAAAATAATATATATACCATCTATTCTATAATTCTGTTTGCCTCTACATTAGTAAGGACGACCACAAAACTCCAAATACTCATGCACTACATCAAAGGGAGATAATTCATGCAAACATGACACTATAGCAGTATTAATACAGCTTAGCCGATTATGTTCTTTCTAAGAAGTCCCTTAACATATTAGGTCACAAAACTGGCTATTAAGCTCCACACTCCAAAATCTAATATATAAAACTCGCTATGTCTGTGTGTCTTTCTGTACCAACTTTTATGTAAAAACCCCTAACACTTGTGCCATGCAGTTATATTGAAATTAATTTCTTATCACTGTGAGATGCATTTGTCTTATTCTTCGTTGCGTATCTATGAAACATATGGTCACACAACACTTTCCCGCTTTTTTTTTAAGCAGTCCTTTACATTATTGTCGTATTCTAGAAGATCCTTCAACCTGGTTGGACCATGGAGAGCAGACAAAGTGGTGTTGCATCGTATGGTTCTCCTCGTCACGTTCGCAGATCATTGGGCCAGCCTTGTAGCCCCATCTGGTCATGAGCAACTTTTGGTCAGAACCATTCCTGTTCTCAGGCGATCGAATGTTGAGAGCCGAGACGAAGGACCCCATTTCGGAAGAAAGGGGTTAAGGTTAAGGTTCTCTAGTCGTCTGTTTCTAAGATGTTGGTTGTGGTTCAGCATGGATAAGGAAGCTTCTCTCTGACTTCAGTTGTTGAAGCATTGGTTTACGTTTACTAAGGAGACGCTGTTAGCTTTTCTGATCTTGGTTAGCAATTTCCCACATCACGTCTTATGTTTCTTGCATTACAACAAGGAAGATTCAAACTAACACTATATTTTATTCCGCAACCAGGGTTATTATTACAACATGTAATCATCATGACATTCAGGTTCTCTAGTCGTCTGTTTCTAAAATGTTGGTTGTGGTTCAGCATGGATAAGGAAGCTTCTCTAACTTCAGTTGTGTGAAGCATTGGTTGACATTTACTAAGGAGATGCTGTTAGCTTTAGCATTAAGTAATTCGTATTTTAGTAAGTCATACAAACAGAAAGACGCGAACCTCGATACTACACCAACTACTACTTAACCCAAACTACTTAAATATATTTTTCTAATCTCGTATATCCTTGTGCGAGTCTGGATATCTCTTTAGTGCTTTTTTTCATCTAACGACCGTAAAAACTGAAATCGTTGGTTGGTTGTTTTTGTTTTATGGCATATCAACCTTTTTCAGGTTATTTAATGCCGAATCTAGTTATTTTGAGGAACGATTTTTAATGGAGTATATGTATATATATTTTTTTAAGTCAGATTCTATTTAACCCATAGTTGGGACCCTAACAGGTACTATCACTCCGGGTCAGAGTGGACCTGGGAGCAATGGCAATTAAAGGGTGGCTCCACACTCCCTAAGGCCCGCAAGGTGGGGCCTCACCATCGGATATAGTTTTAGGTCATATCCAGGACCTGAAATCGTTGGAAAGCATTTACTGGAAGAGTATGTTTTTCTCTGTCGACTTTCCACTTAAGCAGGAGGGAGTGTAGCGCACTAATCTAAACAAAGACTTATTCTCTCTTGCGAATCTATAAGCGATTGGACCATACACTGACCCATCAGCTTGCAAGGCGCATTAAGTCCATTTGTCCCCTGTCAGTCAGCAGGGAAAGACCCTGGAGGCATCGAAGACCCCCCCCCACTTCTCTTTCTTTTTCCTGCCCTTATTAGGATCTTCTCTTTCTTTTTCCTGTTCCTATCAACTGGACGCTCCAGTGTTGAAGATCTTCACCTGAAGATAATTGCCGAACGATCTTTGACATCTGCACAAACTTTCAACTCTACCTTTTCTGCCAATGAAATAAACCCTCGTGTAAATACGAGGTGACTTAAATAATTTTCCAGAAATTTCTTTTTCGTACAGGCATTTAAAATTGTCGTATACTCCTCCAAATTCAGTATGTTATTGCTATGCATATTATGAGACGACCGACACATTTTTATGTTTCGAGTTTAAATGAACAGCTACAGCAGGAATTGGAATACATTCTACTAAAATCTGATTGTAATAACTTATGAATGTTCAAAAATGCAGTCTGGACGTGAGGACACAGAAGAACGATATGCGATAAAATTCAGTTTTAAACTTGGAAAAATGCCACAGAAACGTATGGAATACTTCAGACTGCTTTTGGACCATCTTGTGTGAATTGAGCATCAGGTTTTGAATGGCATAAGAGATTCAAGGAAGGCAAGGAGTCTGTGAGAGATGATGAGAGATGTAAGGAAGTCAGAACACCAGAGTTGATTGGCCAAATAAAGAATTTCATTGTATAAGAACCGTCGTGTGTCTATGGAGACAATAAGTGCACAGTTTGATGTCAGTGTGAGAACTGTGCACACAATTATTCGTGAAGAACTGAAGATGCGGAAGATTTGCGCAAAGTTTGTTCCAATGTTACTCAAAGAAGACTAGAAAGAAAAAAATGCTATCATGACAGCAGGAAGATGGTTGAGCTGATCAATTCAGATCCCACAGTTCTTGATGCTCTGGTGACCTACGATGGAAGCTGGATCTACTGCTATGACCCAGAAACCAAAAGAGAGTTCTCAGTGGAAGCATGCTGACTCTCCCAAACCCAAGAAGGCCCGACAGAGCAAATCTGCTCAAAACTTATGATGATCCCATTTTCTTTTCTTTTTTTTTTTTTTGACAGCAAGGGCATAATCTACATGCACTGGGTTCCCAGTGAATAGACAATTAACAAGAAATACTAAGGGAGTTCAGGAAGAGATTCTGTTGGAAGAGGCCAGCACTCTTTAAATCGGGTCAGTGGCATTTCCAGCAGGACAATACACCAGTCGACAACTTCATCCTTGTCACAGACAATTTGACCAAGGTGGACATCAAGACCTATAGTCCAGACCTTGCTCTCTGTGATTTTTGGTTATTCCCTAAGAGGCTGTGGTTATGAGATAATTGAGGAGATGAAGGATGCTGTGATGAGGGTCATTGACAGGCTCACACAATTGGACTTCTATAAGTTGTTTGAGTATATTGCAGCCGAAGGAGATTGCTTCAAAGGAGACCAGAGTTTCAGGTGTATACTATGAATAAAATTGCCTATATGAAAAAAGTCTGGAAACTTATTGAAGACACCTTGTATGTTAAAAAGGTTTTGTTTTTCGTGCTATGTTTTCGTTTATTATTAATATAAAAGGTTTATGTCGCATTTCTGGAGATGAGATTTAGAGAACAAGAGTGGAAACAGATAGGTAGAGAGATGGAAAGAGAGCAACCACAGGACACAAGGAACAAAAGCCGTGGAGATTCGCATAAGGATTTAGAAAGCACCACACTTGGAGGGTTAATATTTTAGTATACTTACTCACCCATCACGGTGATTGGGTGCATAAAAAAAAGAGGCGTGGCTTACACGTCACTCTCGTGCAATAGCAGATAGCGCTCTTCTTCGCTTTTGTGTGCGTCCAATGCTTTTAACGTGTCCTGTGTTATATAGAAGATCAGTTAATAATAATAATAAACGTGGACATAAAAACTAAAAGAACCCACAGAAATAAATGTAAAACAAATAAATATGCAAAAAAAAAAAAAAAAGAAAAAAAAAATCTCGAACCCTTTTCTTTCCATTCACGCATACTACCGTATTGACACCTGGTTGGATTCTCAGCCGTCAGATTTTGCTCGCAGTTGCATGCTGAATGCAATGAGAATCCAGTGCCTTACTGATCCCAGAAGAACTTGTTGATAAAACAAAAACTTATAATTCCAACAACGACTTTAGTTTAAAAAAAAAAAATCATGTGATGCCCCCGTCCACCATTTTTCAGCTAGACGAGTGTGTCACAAGGATGTGACTTAAAATTAGTACAAACCTGACCTCGTACAATGTACCGCCCATTTCAGGAAAGGGATAAATAAAGTAAAAAAAAAAAATAGATACTCCTGCTATTTATGGACTGGTGGTCACGTGAGGTAATAAGATTTTGGGAAAATATGCAAATGAGATGCAGTCGGCTTCTCCAATTTTTTTTTTTTTTTTTTTTTTTTACAAGGGTGTCACCACTTATCAAGGCCCAGAGGCCACTCGAGGATAAGGGTTAATAGGTATACATTAGTCATTGTGATTTTAGCATAGTAAACAGTGGGAATTTTGAAACTTGGATTACTTAGGGGGACGATTCAATTAGAACTTGTTCACATTGGACTTTTTCTTTTTTTTTTTTTTTCATAGGTATCAACTCATTATCAAGGCCAAGAGGCCACTCAAGGATAAGGGTTAAAGAGTGTACAGTAGAAATTGGACAATATAATAATCATTAGTAATGAAAATTTGTTAAATTTGATAACTTATATGGAACGGCTCATCAAGAACTTATTTACGTTAGACTTGAAGACAACCATATTGTAGTCAGCCGGAAAGCAGGAAAACGGAAGACAATTCCACAGGCGTGCAGTTCTAATAAAAAAGCTTTGTTCATGGAATCTACGTTTAAAATTAAAAGCCAGTGTGTCAGATAGAGAGAGAGAGCGAGTGTGCAAGCCCGTGTGCATCTTTTTGGCATGTAGGGGAATGTAGGCAAAGAACACCGGTGTATATAGACACCGGGGGGGGGGGAGTGACTTTCCTTGACAGACGGAGACACGATAGAACAAGTTTGAGCATCGAGAAGAGAAGCCGCGTTTACACCCCGTGGGCATTATGCCCATGGGAGAGACACAGAGATGTTTCGACCTTAACAGAAAATGTAAGGTTTTGCCCTGGTGAGAACGTTGTCCCTCTATGAGACAAAGTAGGACTTTAATCACTTCCAAGTGAGTACCAAATTATTGTGACGTTACATGATTTTTATGTTTGTCAATGGGTAATAAAAATGCATATTTATGTACTTGCAAACTATCTTTTTTTTTTACCACCACATTATCAAGGCCAAGAGGCCACTCAAGGATAAGGGTTAAAGAGTGTACAGTAGAAATTGGACAATATAGTAATCATTAGTAATGAAAATTCTGTAAATTTGATAACTTAGCAGGCATCACCACATTATCAAGGCCAAGAGGCCACTCAAGGATAAGGGTTAAAGAGTGTACGGTAGAAATTGGAAAATATAGTAATCATTAGTAATGAAAATTCTGTAAACTTGATAACTTATATGGAACGGCTCATCAAGAACTTATTTACATTAGACTTGAACGCGACCATATTGTAGTCAGCCGGAAAGCAGGCAAACGGAAGACAATTCCACAGGCGTGCAGTTCTAAGAAAGAAGCTTTGTTCATGGAATCTACGTTTAGGTTTAGGCACAGATAAAGAGTTTGTAAAGTATTTATGTTTGTAAACATTCCTAGTTTCAGTGATTCAGCCAACTATGAGACCCCTAACGTTTACAGCAAATGCATCATACCAGTTGGTTGGTTGTTTTTGTTTTACGGCATATCAACCCTTTTCGGGTTATTTAATGCCGAATCCAAAGATTTTGAAGAAAAAATTTTTAATAGTATATATTTGTTGTTTTCAAGTCGGTTTCTATTTAACCCATAGTTGGGACCCTAACAGGTACTACCACTCCGGGTCAGAGTGGACCTGGGAGCAATGGTAATTAAAGGGTGGCTCCACACTCCCCAAAGCCCGCAAGCTGGGGCCTCACCACTGGATATAGTTTAAGGTCATATCCAGGACCGCTGCATCATACCAGTATTAAGTTATGAATCAGAAGATTTTTATTTCTTGACTTGATTTAGTGCATATCAGTTATTTTTTTTTTCATGTAAAATTTGCATAATTTTATTTTTTTAATTCATAGGTGACAGTCACAGTGAATAATTCATATAATTAATATTAAAAATATTTGATTCTTATGAAGTAAAATTATCACTTCTTTCGCATTAAGAAATATAGATGAATCAACTTGTTGAAACAAAACCAAGACTAGAGAACGTATATCGATGAACACACATTGGCGAAAAATAACTTGTAAAACATAATGAATTTTCATCTAAAACAACATTTGAACACATTGAAAATCAATGTTAATTTTGTAAGAATTTTAGCTTTTTATTGTAAAGTGGGTGAAACAACATCTGCAACCAATGATGAGGTATTTATGCAAATGCATATTTATGTACTTGCGTACTATCTGCGTTTTTTTTTGTTTTTTTTTTACACGGTGGTCACCACTTATCAAGGCCCGGAAGCCACTCAGGGATAAGGGTTATTGCAAGTACATTACGTTAGTGTGGAGAATTTGATGAAGTGTTTACTTAAGGGGGCGGTTCATTAGGAATTTGTTTACATTGGACTTGAAGACATCCAGGTTGTAGTCAGGTGGGAAGCAGTCAGCCGGAACAGAGTTCCACAGGCGTGCAGTTCTAAGAAAGAAGCTTTTATTCATGGAATCCGCGTTTTGATTTAGGCACAGATAAAGAGTGGGGGAAACTTTTCACAGTGGATTCAGCTAGACGGGTGTTTTTCGTGAAAGATTGGCGAGGGGGGGGGACCAGAGATTGGAGTTCAGACGAGCACCTGCCATGGAAATAACGATATAACAAGGATAGGCTCGCAACGTCTCCTCTGTGGGAGAGAGGCTGCAGGGTAGAGAAAAGGGCATCCCCCACTAAGCCACGAAGTCCACCTTGTACTCTGTCTAGGCAGGATAGGCTGTTTTTAGCAGCTCCTGCCCAGATATGGCAGCAGTATTCCATCCTTGGACGTACTTGGCTTTTACACAGATAGAGAACTGCATCAGTAGTGAGACATCTTCTGGAGCGGCAGAAGGATCCCACCATCTTTCCAGCGACCTTGGCGACAGATTTGATGTACGTGCTCCATTTCAGATCAGGAGTAAAGGTCAAACCCAGAAGCCTGTCAAAACACGGGGCCTCTCCCAGACGAGAGCTATCCATCCCAACCGACGCCAGATGGGGATCAGAGCGTTGATGATGTAAGGATAGGAGTTTGGTTTTAGATGCATGTTTGTTAACTATTTATGTTTGTCAGGATTTCTAGTTTCGGTGATTCAACTGACTATGAATTACGTAATTACGTAACGTTTACAATTTACGAAATTACTTAACGTTTACAACATTGGTAACCCCTCCAGCCTAACATAAAAATCTATCCTCCACATCATACCTTTATGGGTGGTCAAATCAAGCAATTCTCCATATACTTGAAAATCATCAGCTATAGCACAAATGAAATACAATAATTGTGCTGAATCAGTGCAATCTGTTGATTCATTCAAATCTACTGAATAAAATACGTTTTTCAGCTGTTCTTTTCCATCATATGACAATTCATGTTGGCAATCTGTATTAGTCCTCCTTGAAAGAGGAACTTCCTTATACTTGATGATGTAAAGATAAGTCAACAAAAGTATAATTCAATAACTCGAGTTATATTTCTTCCGCCCGTCACACCAATAATTTCCTGGGTAAGGTTAACACTTTTGTCCAAACTTCCAAACTTCTGTACACGTAACGCACCTTCTCTCAACTCCCAACGTACTTCTGCTAATTCAACTTATTTCTTCGAAATCCAACTTCAAAATGAACCTCCCTCTAAAAAAATCAACCCTCTTTTATCTCCAACCAGGAGCATCTCATTTGCATATCGGGTGGTCACATTGCAGGCATATGAAGAGATAAGGCAGGCATTTTTGTTTCTTTCTTCTTCATTCATTTCATTCCACGATAATTGAATTATGCACACGTGCTAATTAGGTAAGTCGCACGTTTCCCTACAAAAAGAAATGCATAATATAATTAAATTCTTCTTAAGTAAGAGTAAAACCCAGGTTGTCGTCGACGGTCGTACATCTACACAATATGATATGAATGCAGGAGTAATAAAAATGTGTATTTATGTATTTGTGAAATATCTGCGTTTGTTAACTATTTCTGTCTGTAAGCATTTCTAGCTTCAGTGATTCAACTAACTATGAAAACCGTAACGTTTACAGCAGGCAGAAGTAAGTTCTGACAGGTATGTGGTGGAGGTTGACATCGAGAAGAGCAAGAGGGAGGGCGTAACAGTTGGGAATTATTTCTTTGAACTCTTTGGTAGAAGGGAGTTCTGTGAGACGTGAGCTGGATTTTATAACCAGAATTGCGAATAGAAGGACATAATGCTTGGGAATTTTTTCTTTGGACTCTACTTTCTTATGATACCAACATATTTAACTGCAGTGGATACGAAATATTTAAAAACCAGTGAACTCATCTTTGTCGATACACAGCCACAACTTTTTTTCTTTCTTCCTGACACACCTCTCGGAATGTTGGAATTCAGCATAGCGATATTGCTAGAAAAAAAAAGTCCTCAATGACGTTGCGCGCCTGTTTCTTCTTTATCGTTATTTTCATGGCAAGTGCTCGTCTGAGCTCCAATCCAATCCAGTCCCCCCCTCACCAAACATTCACGAGAAACACTCGTCTAGCTGAAAAATGGTGGGATCCTTCTATCGATCCAGTAGATATCTCACTGCTGATGCAATTCTCTACCTATATAAGAGCTAGGTACGTCCAAGGATAGAGTACTGTTACCACATCTGGGCAGGAGCTGCTAGAAAGACTTACCCTGCCTTGACAGAGTTCAAAACAGACTTCGTAGCCTAGTAGGGGAACCCCTTTTCTCTTCCCTGCAACCTCTATCTCACAGAAGAGACGTTGCGAGCCTGTCTCTGCTTTATCGTTATTTTCATGGCAAGTGCTCGTCTGAGCTCCAATCTATGGTCCCCCCCTAACCAAGCATTCATGAGAAACACTAGTCTAGCTAAAACTACTATCAATAATTTCCCCCACTCTTTATCTGTGCCTAAACCTAAACGTAGATTCCATAAAAAATGTTTCTTTCTTAGAACTGCACACCTGTGGAATTCTCGTTTGCCTGCTTTCCAGCTGACTACGATATGGTCGTGTTCAAGTTCAATGTAAACAAGTTCTTGATGAGCCGTTCTTCTTATGTAATCCAATTTACCAAATTTACACTTCTAACGATTACTATGATATTGTCTCATTAACTACTGAACACTCTTTAACCCTTATCCTTGAGTGGCCTCTGAGCCTTGACACCCAAAATATTTTAGCGATATTTCTAAGAAGGAGGAATTCTTCCATAGAAAAACTCTGCCCTCTTGTTACTCATTAAAATCTGGAAGATATTTAGTAACATATTTTTTTCTAGCACCGTTATTGATTCATATATCACAATCTAATTTGAAATAGCATTTAAAAATAAAATCCTCTATATTGATACATACTGACCCTAATTCTATGGCCCCGTACGACTTTCCAGGTGTCCTGTGCCATACAGATGTTAATAAATGAGATGATTTGAAAATCACCCCCTTTTCAGGTGCATGGTATCATAAAAAACCTGAACACCTCAAAAGCATGTGGACCTGATCTCATCCTGGCTGTGCTATTAAAAAAAAATGCTCCGCTGAGGTCGTTGCAGTTCCCTCCAAACTTTACAACAAATGCCTTAACAAATCTTGCTTTCTTGACTGCTGGAAAACCGCTTCTGTGCTACCAGTTTTCAAGAATTGTGGCGAAAGAACTGACCCATTAAATTATTGCCCCATTAGCCTTCTCACACTTTTCGCCAAAATATTTGAGTCCTGCACTGCAATTCACTGGCCGCCATATTTGTATACACTTTTGGAATAAACGCATTCAACCTCCCCATGTTAAGAACGACTTTTGAAATAGACACCCCCAACATCCCTTATTTTAAGAACGGCTTTCAGAATAGACACCGCCAATAATTTTCCCCACTCCTTATCTGTGCCTAAATCAAAACGTAGATTCCATGAACAAAGCCTCTTTCTTAGAACTGCACGCCTGTGAAACTCTGTTCCGCTTGCCTGTTTCCCTCCCGACTTCAACCTGGATGTCTTCAAGTCCAACACAAACAAATTCCTGATGAACCGCTCCCCTAAGTAATGACACTTTATCAATTCTCCAATACTATTACTACACTATCCCATTGATTACTGTACACACAATAACTCTTATCCCCGAGTGGCCATTGGGCCTTGATAAGTGGTGAACTCCATGTAAAAAAAAAAATCTCCAATGTTAAGAATGGCTTTCGGAATAAACACCACATTTGGAGTGGTTGTAAAAATATTCGCCCCCAAAATTAACGGCAATATTTATTGTTAGCATACCCACTCGTAAGTGCTATAAAAAATTGGGGGGGGGGGGCAGTGTCAGTTGCAGAGATGTAGATTTGTTTATCGTGCATGTGTACAAACATGGCAGCGAGTGAATTACAGTGCATAATACACTTTTTTTTATACCTCGAAAACCACTTGTCTCTGTAAAATTTAAATAAGATTTTCTTATTCAGCATAGTCAAAAACTTACAAAAGTCGTCATTTTAAAGAAAATTGTGGCGGTGGAGCTAATGTAAAAAATACTGATAATTTTTTCGTTTCTTAATTCTGATTTTGATTAATCGTCCCAACACTAATACACAGATTAACACATAAGTAACATACTTATTTTTCTAGCACCGTTATTGATCCATATATCACAACCTAATTTGAAACAGCAATTGAAAGTAAACTTCTTCATATCAAAACTACACACACACACACACACACACACACACGTATTTATTGGCGTCACAAAATATATTTGTGACAGATCAAAACAAGGATAAATAATTTCTTTGGAATTAAAATTTCACACACGCATTTGTCGGCTTCAAAGAATGTTTGCCGAATCAAATATTAAATGGTTTTGTATGACTGATAAAACCCTTTGAACCCAAAATTACATTCCTAACTGTTTTCATTCTCAAACCGAACCACAGTTCTAAAATATAGATCAAGAGATTTTTGCCACCTGACAATTTTCAATAACATATTTTGTCGAGATGTTAACAGGAATAATAAATTGTTTATTTCCTTTGATAATGACACGTGTCACATCTAAGGGCAGAATTAACGAAGCATTTTTTTTTTGGGACGCAGTTTTCTTACTTACGCGGTTATCGCGTATTATGCAGTTTGGGAATTATCCAATGAGAGAAAACTGGTTAGTTTCCATCGGGCGTTTTTGATTGATCGGGGAGGAGTTAGAATTATTCTTGGATTGTGGGAGGTGGCCAATTTCTGTCATCAGTCAAATTATCCAATGAGAGAGAATCAGACGATTTGGTTATCGAGCATTCTGATTGGTCAGGAAGGAATAGGTAATTGCCGCCCCGCCCAGTGCTCTACTATATAAAGACCAAGAGAGTCAGAGCAAAACAGAGAGAGTCTGGGAAGTCGGAGCAAAACAGAGCGAGTCCGAGAGTCAAGCCACCTCACCTCTCCTCTCTCTCTCCCCCCCTCGCCTATTGCCCGATAACTAAAAAGGGTTAAATTAGTAGACCTGTGAATTCCAGCAAGGGAAAGCCCCACTTAGAAGTTTAAATGCTTGCTTACAAACTCATACTCCAAATTGTACATATGTTTGTATATATTTCTTTTATGGTTTTCTTTTAATACATTCCATATAACCCAATCTCCGGAGTCTTTGTTTATTCAAAATTCTTCGATTTGCTGATGTGCTGATGTTTTCATTATTATTTTTTTTTACTTGTGAAATTGCTTCCGTCAACGGGCACCCGGTATCTCTGAAGACGAAATCTCTAGACGATCACAGAAGATCCGGCCTTGTGGACATTGCAGCAAAGACGATTCCATCAACGCACTGAAGAAGGGCTTACTGGGTGACGCGACGTACCGGCGGGTTTCATAAAAAAAAAACACATAAGTAACATACTTATTTTTCTAGCACCGTTCTTGATCCATATATCACAACCTAATTTGAAACAGCAATTGAAAGTAAACTTCTTCATATCAATCCATATAAATCCATATTAATACATATTAATCCATATAAATCCATATTAATACATATTAATCCATATAAATCCATATTAATACATATTAATTCATATTAATCCATATTAATTCATATTAAATATATCAATCCATATTAATCCATATTAAACATTAATCCATATTAATCCATATTAATCCATATTAATACATGCTAATACATAATTATCCATATTAATCCATATTAATACATATTAATATATATTAATCCAGATTTATCCATATTAATATATATTAATATACATCGAGCACAGTTCTAATAACGTGTTCCCAGCAGCAATAATCTATTAAACATTTAAATCTAATAAAATTTCTAGGAAAATTGAAACTACTACAGAAATAAAAAGAAATATAACGCATGCCCAGATTTAGAAAACATGAAAATACAGAACATCAAACTTAAATCAAACGTGTCAATTATTCTTGAAACAGGTACACCAGCTTACTCTATATCATGTCAAATATTAAAAATGTACACGAAAGAAAAAAAGAATAGTCGGACATAAGGCATCTCTATGTAGACTTAAAACGATATGGCCAACGAAAAAGATTTGCCTGTGCAGGTTTGGGCTGGAAAGTTATAACGGTCATTGAAATAAGGGCACATTCACTGTATATTATAAACAAAGAGAGTTGGAATAAGTGAAAGAAAGATAACTACACATGCATTTGTTAAGAAAAAAATGATACTGACCTCATCTTAGTTGTTAAAGTGTCTGATTTGTTAAGCAGTGAGGGAAATCAATAAGATAACAAGAAATCAATAATAGAAAAAAAATCAATCGATGAAATATTACAGAAACGAAAAGCGAAATAAACATTAAGATTTTGTGGGTTTGTATTACTGTACACATAGATTCGAAAAAGTTGTCAAAAAACAAATATATAACAAATAAATGTTATCAAAGGCAAGATAAGTTACTTTTCTACTAAACTGGATATATTTTTTGTATTTTTATTCAATGTAACATGTTTATTCAGTTCGAAAAACATGCAGTGTTTACCGATGTATTGGAAAATTCAAGATGGCGTCTGACTCTCTTTAACACGGTAAGTTTGAGAAAAGGTGTTATAAATAATAAATTAGACAAAATACTATTAAAAAACCACCGAATATATGTCAAGTTATGTTATGGTAACATATATTTAGCGAATATTTAACAGTATTTTATCTAGTTTATTATTTACAACACCTTTTCCTGAACTTACCGTGTTAAAGAGAGAGTTGGGCGCCATTTTGAATTTTCCAATACATCGGTAAACACTGTATGCTTTTCGAGCTGAATAAACATGTTAAATTGAATAAAAACACGAAAATTATATCCAGTTTGGTAGAAAAGTAACTTATCTTGCCTTTGATAACATTTATTTGTTATATATTTGTTTTTTTGACAACTTTTTCGAATCTATGTGTACAGTAATACAAACCCGATTTTGTTAATCAGTTTAGTTATGCCAACAACTCTCAATATGGTCTGCCTCTGTCACGAGAGACGAAGCTTTATGTGCTAGAAAGGAGCACGACAAATAAATAAAGACAAATACATACACTCATGAGCAAAAAAATGGGCCAAGCATGAAAGAAGGAAGAAATCGATTTTTCAATATTTTTCCATGAATTTTTGTTAATTTTAATTGAAAATTTCTATTTTGCAGATCATTATTATTATAGCATATAATAATAAGTGGAAAAATGAATCCTAAAAATGGTAAGACCGTATCTTGGCGAGGATATAAAAAGGACGACCACAGACTTAAATGAACAGTTTTGAAGGATTGGAAGAAAACTTATGTTGACCATAGCAAAGAATTCAAAACAAGGGCTGGAAATTCTCTTTCTAGATATACAATATCTAGACAAATGAAAGAAATGGGATTTCCTTCTAAAAGGTGTGCAAAGAAGCCATTTTTATCTAAGAAGAACATCGATGATAGAAAGAGATTTTTCTTGTGTTATGGCAAGAAAGATACAAACTGGTTGAGGAATGTTTTCCGGTAAGATGAATCAAGATTTTCTCTTGTTAGTGATGCTCCAGATGTTTCCGAACGTTGAAATCGAAGAACTGGAGCATGATTTTCGCCAAGTTGCATAAAAACGACGGTTAAATACGGGAATGGAGAGATAATGGCATGAGGAACTTTTACTGCATCAGGAGTTAGGGAACTTATTAGATGCGAGAAGTCAATCAATGCAAAGGAATACATTCGAATGTTAGAAACAGGACTGTTACCAAGTATCCGGAAGCTGAGAATATCCCAGAACATTATTTTTTAACATGATAATGCTCCTGCACACACTGCTAAAGTCACAAAAAATGTTTTTCTGATAATTCAATTGACGTGATATTTTGGTCAGGTCAAAGCCTCAATTTAAACCCAATCGAGAATATTTGCTCCATAATATCTCGTGTCAGAAGAACTTTTGAGAACAATGACAAACTGTGGGAAGCTATGCAAAGCAAATGGAATAGCATCTCCTCTTCACAGTGTTCAACTTTGGTTGAGAGCATGTCTGAAAGGATTGATCTTATGAAGAAATCAAAAGGAAATGCGATTCCATACTAAGCATTTATTAAAGTAAATGTCTTGTTCTGTGTTATTAGTCTCGTTTAAGTTTCTTTGTTCAATTGTTCTTTGTTCAATATAGCTTTTAATGCAATAAAATGTATAAAATTTGTTTGGCCCATTTTTTTTTTTTTTTTTTTGCTCACGAGTGTATGTAATAAACGTTAAGAGTTGTAGCCAGAACAGAATGCTTGGAAATTTCCATATAGGCATTAAAAATAGTTTTATGCTATTTTTTTTTTCTTTTCATATTATTAAATAAGGCATCATCTCAATTTAAAAGCAGCTTAGTATTACACAGGTAAACTTATGCTGTTGTTTTTATTTTTTATTTTTTATATATTACTAGCAGATGCACTTGGTGTTGCCCGGTATTAAACGTAAAATTCTTTTAAAAATAAAATTAAGTAAAAAACAAAAACAAAAAAAAACAAAAACAAAAGAAACCGAGACATGTGCATGCGAGTATTATGTTGAAGTTCACTTCATGAAGGTAAAAAAAAAACAAAAAAAAACTCGAGCTGAGATTGAAACCAAAACCTAAAGAAAGTGAGTCAAGTACGATAACCATTAGGCCAGCTTGCCACGTTCTTTAAAAAGTGTTTTAAAACCTACTTATTCTCAACATAAGAAACTGTCATGTGAACGATTCGCGTATGCGTAGTCATGAAACAGTTGACGAACAGATAAAACTCCAATGTCTCCCAAATATCAATTATTCAATTTTGACTATTAGCAACTGTTTTTCTGGATGAAAACCGATTAAAAAGTTTTCCGCATGTCTGAATACCCTATATACCAAATTTCAAGTCGGTAGATAAAAATTTTGTTGAGTATATAGGTTGAGAGTTGTCCTCACACTCACACACACACACACATTCTCACTTATATAGATATATGGATTAAATAAGGAATCATCTCAATTTAAAATCGGCTTAGTATTACTCAAGTAAAATTGAGAAATGCATGTTTTAAAATATGTAAGCATTATCTGAATAAGTGAAAGCAAAAATAAACGATGGAATGAGAAAAAAAAGGTGTTTCCTTGAACCTGAGGAGATGTGTTGTCGCACAACCTGTCTAAAATCAAGACAGAGGCACTTGTCTTACTTTTAGGGCAAATCGCCAAATTTCTTCAGATAGACATAAATAATAATACAGCGCTGTGAATAATTTGACAAATTTCGAAAGACATTGTAATTTGTTGGTGCAAAGTTCAAGGAATATGGTGGGTATTGCATAACTATCAAGCCATATCTTTGAACACTGTGAGAAGTAGCAGGGTTAGGATTGTAAGATATTCTGCAAAAAGCAAGCATGGACTACCATATTAATCGAACCGAAACAAAAAAGATGTACGAATGATGAAAATACCTTTGAATTCTTTAATTTCGATTCTAATTCCCGGATTGTATTTTCTTGATGCTTCACAATCTGAGCGTAATGGTCAATGCTGTCTTGGTAGACACGCTGCAGTTCATTCTGTGTAATAAAATAATATCAAAAAAATATAAAACATGAAGACGGGACGTTGAAAAAGAAGAAGAAGAAAAAAACATTTTAATACCTGAAGAAGGTTTCTTTGTAAACCGAAAATTTGAATTTAAATAAACACTAGCGGGGGGTACCCGGCGTTGCCCGGGTGTTTGGAGGTGTGTAAAAAAAATGTTAGTATGCAGGCAGGCTTGAACCCGCGACGCGAAGGCAGAAAAGAAAGTGAAAGAAAATGTGACGCCTTACCGCTACGCTATGACGTCACAGAAAGTGGAAAGCGTTCAAATTCAGCGATGCCAATCAAAACGCTGACTTGCAGAAATTAATGATTTCACACAGTACGTCCAACGATGGAATACTGTTGCCATATCTGGGCAGGAGCTGCTAAAAACAGCCTATCCTGCTTTGACAGAGTACAAAATAGACTTCGTGGCTTAGTGGGGGATGCCCCTTTTCTCTACCCTGCAACCTCTCTCCCACAGAGGAGACGTTGCGAGCCTATCCTTGTTTTATCGTTATTTCCATGGCAGGTGCTCGTCTGAACTGCAATCTCTGGTCCCCCCTCGGCAATCTTTTACGAAAAACACCCGTCTAGCTGAATCCACTGTGAAAAATTTCCCCCACTCTATATCTGTGCCTAAATCAAAACGCGGATTCCATGAACAAAGCTTCTTTCTTAGAATTGCACGCCTGTGGAACTCTGTTCCGTCTGCCTGCTTCCCACCGGACTACAACTTGGATGTGTTCAAGTCCAATGTTAACAAATTCCTAATGAACCGCCCCCTTAAGTAAACACTTCATCAAATCTCCACACTAATGTAATGTACTTGCAATAACCCTTATCCCTGAGTGGCTTCCCGGCCTTGATAAGTGGTGATCACTGTGTAAAAAAAAAAAAAAAAAAAAAAAAAAGGCGCAGAAATGAACGGTGATCATAAAGCAAGACAAAAGTAATATCAAAAAATATAAAACACAAAGACGGGATATGACACTTCGTTGAGCAACGTCCTGGGAACGCAACCAGCTCCCCGGGTGTTAGACACAATATCAAATGATAGACACGTGGAAACATCAACACAACGGGTCGGTATGTCATCAGCTATAACCGGCTGGCATTAGTTGCTTCTTGTGTCTTCATTGCGTCGTTACAGGCAACATTTCCATCGTCAGCATTACTAGCTGGGACCTCATGCTGAAATCGAACGCTTGCACAAAAACAGCGAACAAATGCATTTTTATAAAAATATATATAATTTATTTAACATTTAACAATGAGGGAGCATATTCAGTCGATCCATTGCGTGTGCACCAAACTACTATATCCTGCCCACACGGGGTGAATGCTTCAACTGTTTTAAAACAATAGAATTATATTTAATTCTCTCTTTCAATGAAAGAAAGGAAGAGAAAGGGGATGAAAGAAAGAGAGAGAGAGAGAGAGAGAGAGAGAGAGAGAGAGAGAGAGAGAGGGAGAGATATGTTTCATCGCCCATATTTTGTTTTTCAAATTATAATGTCGACATAGCTTAACTTTCATTGTACACTAGATTCATAAACACCTGCCAATCTTCGTGTGGCGACAGTTTCAACCTTTAAAAAATGTGTTCTCACTGAAATGTGTGTGTTTACCTGCACACAAGTGCAGACCAAGTTAGACACAAGGTTTATTAATGTAGAAGCCTCCAGCTCCCTCAAAAGGGGCGCTCTCCATTGTGCCAAAGGGACGATGAAAAATAAAGTCATTTTAATACCTGAAGAAGGTTTCTTTGCAAACTGAAAATTTGTATTTAAATAAACACTAGCGGGGTTGCCGGCGTTGATAATTTATTTATTTTTTTAAGGGTTGGAGTGACATATTTTTTGTTTTTCTTAAATTTAATATTTTTAATCAGGTTGATCAAATCATTTTCAAATTTCTCAGTGTCCTTATTCCTTTTAGGGTTTTTATATGTTTTTAGTCTGTAGTATTTGGCTGCTTTTCTCTGTTCATTGTCCTGTCTGAGGTTAAATATGCCTAATTATCCCCCTTACATTATTTAATTATACAAATAACATTATCCTCCAATTTCTTTCGAATTCTAAACCTTAGCGTCCGTTAATCAAAAGTACGTTAACGGAAATAAATTATTACACAAGCGTTCTTTTTGAAAATTTATCATTTCATAAGCTGAAAAGCTATAGCAAGCATCTATATGAGTACTTTAACCATAGTTCCTGATTGCAAAAGGCGAAAAATTAAAAGGTAAATATTTGTACGTATGTTTTTGTGCATACATATATGTATATCTATGTATATGTATATATATGTTGTATACTTTTTCATATATATGCATGTATGTATTTGTATATGTATGTATGTATAATATTGTACGTAAACCAAATTTATATTTATAATTTTACTCTATTTTATTTCTATCCCTAACTCATATTAATTTTCTTATCAAGTTTTAAATGCATACCTTTATTTTAATTTTTTCCAGATACATCTGCCTTACTTTAATGCTAGGTTTATTTATGGTGTCTTTTACATTTAATAAAAACCCTTTCCAATATTTGCTGATGAGGAAACCTTGTTTAATAAAAAACTATATGTAATAATTATTGTCCGTAACTTGATGTCTACCACAATAAAAACATTGTTTTCCGAAACGATCGTACAAATAATTGATTTTGTTGTTGTTCCTTCTTATGAAACGGATTTTTAATTTAATTATAATTTGATTTTTAAATTATCAATCACATTACTAAATATATATATATATATATATATATATATATATATAAAGGAACAAACCGTATTATGTGTTCATCAATGTTTCTTCTTTATTTGGAGACTCCCTCTGGATGAGGAAGTCTCCAAATAAAAACGAAACGTTGATGAACACATAATACAGTTTGTTCCTTTTTATTTCTCTATTTTATCGGAATACTATTTCCATTATTTTCATCATATATATATATATATATAATTATTTACTATAATAATTATTAAATATCTACAGACAGATTTAGCCTTTCGCAAATCACCAGTGCAGATTAGATTAGATTCGAACCCGGCAACAGAAGCCATCGCTGGCTTCATAAATCCATTCGGCTACCGTTAACCGCGAGAAATGTTGAATTTAAACATTTATTTGTTAAATGCTTTTTAGTGTCTGTTGGAGTGATCTAATCGTTATATGATGATCTGCAATAAGAGCTAAATTGATCGACTTTTTAATTCAACTGAAAGTGCTCAATCATAAGAAACGAGTTTCTTAAAGGAGCTGACATAATTATATCTTCTCTTCTTGGCTGATTCTTCACATTCTCTGATCAAGAACAACCTTTCCATTGATCCTCCGATCCGATATATATATATATATATATATATATATATATATATATATATATATATATATATAAAATAAATTCCACAGCCAAACAACGTTGCAAACAATGTTGCTCAGTTAATAGAGTGCTTGCCTCGCATGTAAGAGGCTCGGGTTTTGAATCCCGAGTTCGGATGTGTCTAACTGATGAGCCCAAATGAGGGCGAAACTCGTGTCTTGGACTTCAGGTTCGTTGACTGTCATGGCTCTTGTGAGCTGCGACGTTGTTTGGCTATGGAATTTATTATATACAATCTCTCACATTCTGAAAATCATATATATATATATTTAGACAAATATTATTTAATAGCATGGAATTATTCTGTTTTACAATTTTCCTTTTTATCTTCTCTAATCTTCGAATAGTCCTTTTTGTGTTCTTCTCGAAATTGTATATGTTGGATCCATAATCGCGAGCGCTTTCGACAGAAGTACTTCTATCATCCTCAGGCATATTGTAGAAATAAATGTAGAAATTGTTTTTTAATTTACTTATATATACATTTTTTTCTAGTCACGTGGTATATATATATATATATATATATATATATATATATATATACAGTATAACTCCTATAATTTGAACATCCGCTTCGTTCAAATTAGAGGATGCTGTTCAAGTTTTGTGATAAAAAAAATGTGCTGCAGTTAACTTTCATTTTCTAAGAATTAAGAAATAGTAAATGGAATTCATTGCTATATGATACTGCAAGTATATATTAAGTTGAGTTTACGATATATTGCAAGTAATAATTGTTAAATATTATTACCAGGAACAAAAACATTGAAAATAAATTAAATCTACTCTTACTTGTTAGGTATTTATTACCTGTTATCATCTACAGAAATCATACATTTATGTAAAATACAGTTTTTTTTTAGTTATTCATTGAATGAGTCTCATTGCAGTTTCTATTTTCATCGATTGAGCTCTCGGCCACTGCCATTGTATTCCGTAAGCGATCACGAAAATCTACAATTTCTTTGTTCTGTAGCTTCTTTATGATTATATCTCTTCGGAGTGACATTACTTGCAAAACATAATTGTCGCTAAAGTAAGGACTTTTTTCTAGAAATTTTATAACCGTCTCCATAGAATTTTCTACATCATTCCATGATATTGCTTCATCAGAGTGTTCTTGGTTATTTACTTTAGGTTCAAAAGAATGGGAACTGTCACTATTTTCATCACCATTACTACCTTCAGGATATTGATCAGTAGTTTCCTCATCTTGTTGCACCCACATTTCAACATCATTTGCATTAAGTTATTTAAGAACAGCGTGGTTGGTCAGTAACCGTTTGGTTTCAAGAATTTTTTCTAGACCAGATGTATTCTCTGATTCTTTCAGTTCAGAAGCCTTTGGCGCTGGGCATAATTTACCCCATGCTTTTGTTAATGTGCTTGCTCGAACTTGATTCCATGCACTTGCGAGAGAAAATATGGCGTCTTTGATAGTAAAATGCCACTGAAAATCGCTTATACTCACGGTACTATTTATCATGTTCATCATGAAATCATTTCTGTAGAAACATTTTAAGTTCCAAATAATCCCTTGATCCATAGGTTGGATGAGAGAAGTCACATTAGGTGGTAAGTAGCACACAAAAATATTCCAGCAAGATGACACTAGTTCTGACTCAGGAGGATGTGCTCTACAATTGTCCAACAGAAGCAAGCACTTTGAATCAGGTTTACCTAATTCAAGAAAACGTCTCTGGACAACTGGCACAAATTCTTGCAAAAACCATTTTTTAGACAACTGTTATTCATCCATCCATTTCGTGAAGAATAATAGGATACTGGTAAAGGCGAAACTCCTTTCAATGCTCGGGGATACTTTGATTTGCCGATGACAAGAAGCTTAAGTTTATGAGTTCCTGAAGCATTAATGCATACCATCACTGTTAGTCGTTCTTTATTTAATTTGAATTCTTTTATTTTCTGCTCCTCGGATCCAGCTAATGTTTTTGTAGGTAAGCACTTCCAATTTACGCCACTTTCATCAGCGTTGTAAACATCCTCTGGTGTTAAACCATAATCGGCAATTATCGTCTTGAATTTGTCACAATAATTTGATGCTGCGCGTGTATCAGCAGACCATTGTTTGCCTGACATTGTTAATTGTCTTATACCATGCCTACTCTTAAAGCTCTTAAGCCAGCCTTCACTGAATTTCATATCTTCTGCGATATTCAACTCTTCCTTAAGAGATTTTTCTTTAGCAATTAACATGGGTCCAGATATTGCTACACCTTCATTCCGTTTTGCTACAAACTACTCATGCAATATTCGATCGAATTCAACGTGCTTTGGTCTGCGAAGAGTCCTTCTTTTGCCATGTCTTTTATTTGAAGAGAAAGGAGTAGCCTTCAATATTTCCTCCTTTTTCTTTTTGATGTAAAACAGTGTGTTTTTTTTTTTTTTTGTTTTTTTTTTACATAGGTATCACCACATTATCAAGGCCCAGAGGCCACTCATGATAAGGGTTAAAGAGTGTACAGTAGAAATTGGTTAATATAGTAATAATTAGTAATGAAAATTTGGTAAATTTGATAACTTATATGGAACGGCTCATCAAGAACTTATTAACTTTAGACTTGAACACAACCATATTGTAGTCAGCCGGAAAGCAGGAAAACGGAAGACAATTCCACAGGCGTGCAGTTCTAAGAAAGAAGCTTTGTTCATGGAATCTACGTTTAGGTTTAGGTACAGATAAAGAGTGGGGGAAATTATTGATAGTGTTTACAGCTAGACGAGTGTTTCTTGTGAAAGTTTGGCGAGGGGGGACCATAGATTGAAGCTCAGTTGAACACTTTCCATGAAAATAACGATACATCAGAGACAAACTCGCAACATCTCTTCTGTGAGATAGAGGTTGCAGGGAGGAGAAAAGGACATCTCCTACGAGGCTACGAAGTCTATTTTGAACCCTATCAAGGCAGGACAAGTCCTTTCTAGCAGCTCTTGCCCAGATGTGGCAACAGTATTCCATCCTTGGACGTACCTGGCTCTTATATAGATAGAGAATAGCATCAGCAGTGAGATATCTACCGGATCGATAGAAAGATCCCACCATTTTTCCAGCGGCCTTGGCAACAGATTTGATATACGTGTTCCATTTAAGATCAGGAGTAATGGTCAAGCCCAGAAGCTTGTCAAAACTTGAGGCCTCCTGAAGACGAGAGCCATTCATTTCAATTGATGACAAATGTGGATTAGAATGTTGATGATGTAAAGAGAGAAGCTTGGTTTTAGATGCATTAAAAGTAACCAGCCACTCCTTTCCCCATTGTACTACGTGCTCAAGATCAGAGGAGAGAGAATTGGAGAGAACTTGGTCGTTTACTGTCTTAGATGTGGTACCATAAATGGTAGTGTCGTCAGCATAAATGTCTACAAATGATGTAAGGATATGATTTGGAAGATCATTAATGTAGATCAGGAAAAGAGTTGGGCCCAGGATGGATCCCTGAGGGACACCGGCATTAATACTGTGAGCTTCTGATTTTTGCCCCTCAACTACTACTCTTATGAACCTATCAGAAAGAAATGATTTAATAATTGAGAAGACTTTTCCAGCTATACCATAGCTAGCGATCTTATGAAGTAAACCTTTATGCCATACCCTATCAAAGGCTTTAGATATGTCAAGAGCAATTGCCCTAGAAAGATTGCCACCGTCGAGAGATTTGCTAATCCTATGCGATATAACTGTAAGGACATCTGCAGTAGATCTAGCAGAACGGAAACCATATTGAGTGTCACTAAGAAGGTTATTTTTGTTTAGATGGTTGATTACTTCTGTATTTAACACAGATTCTAGCAACTTACTCATGACGCACAGGAGACTTATTGGCCTGTACTGAGAGGGGGATGAGCGATCACCTGAATTCTTAAATACAGGGCATACTGATGAGATTTTCCAGGGAGATGGGAAACTATTCTCCTTAAGACAACGTTTAAACATTTTTGTAAGTATGGGCGCTAGTTCAGGTTGAAGTTTTTTGAGTACTATAATTGGAATACCGTCAGGGCCAGTTGCTTTACTCGAATCAAGGTTTTTGATTAGCTTCGCAACATCACGTACAGATATAAGAATATCACATAGCGTGTTTTCTGATACAGGAGGAAATATTGGGGGTTGGCGGTCTTGGTCACAAAGGGTAGAATTAGCTGCAAAGTTCTTGACAAAGAGTTTGGCTTTGTCTGATGCTGACGAGATTACCTCAGGTCCATTGATAATAGTTGGGATGGAGCACACGCTTCTGTTCAGGATTGTGTTTGCTATTTGCCAAAACTGGTGGGAACCAAGCCGCTGCTCAGCTACTTTGGACTTAACAGATTGAGCATACAACTCTCTTGCGTTCCTTATTACTTTCTTACAATGGTTGCTGGCAGTCCTGAAAACGGCTTTAGTTTCCATACATCTATTACGTTTGAAGCAGTGGAAAAAGTGATTTCTGTGCGCAATGGCAGCAGCACATTCTGGAGAGAACCATGGCTGGCTGTTAGGTTTTTGCTGAAACTTTTTAGAGGGTATGAAATGGTCAATACCTACAATTAACCATTCAGTCAGGTCTAATACTATAGAGGACACATCCTTTTTAAACATGGAATGCAGAGGTAGATCAGATATAAATGTACGGAAGCTATCCCAGTCAGCCTTAGTGTATCGATATACTGTACGATGAAGAGGTACGTTTGGGGACTTATTACATTTCATTTTTATCTTAATTGATACAACAGAGTGGTCGGAAGATCCAAGAGGCGACAGAACAGAAACTGAACATAGTTCAGGGCAAGTTGTGAGAAAAAGGTCAAGTAGGCTCGCATACTGGCCGTCATTATCGGGCACACCGGTAGGTTCCTGAACAATCTGAGTGAGGTCATAGGCAATGGAGAAATCATGACAGAACCTCCCCTCATCATCGGTCTTGTTTGAGTGGGTCAACCATTCGACGTTGTGAACATTGAAGTCTCCACATACGTGAATGTTAGCTGAAGGATAAGTAGAAAGGACTTGGTCAATTTTCTCAGATATGCTTTGAAAGATAGTAACTCCGCTGTTGTGGGGGCGATAGAGAGTAAATATAAATGCAGTAGTGTGAGCTAAAGCAACCCGGAAGCACATATAGGGTAAGTTAGGATCTTCCCTGGAGATGTCCCTCCCACATGGAAAGCTATCTTTAATATAGGCACATATTCCATGCCCATGGCGGGTCTGATTTAGAAGTTAAGTTAGAGTATCCTGTAATTGCAAACTCATCTAGGGAAATAGCCTGTCCAATGCCAGTTTCACTTAAAAATAAAAGGTCTGGTTTAGTCTCCTGTAATTGGGTTTCAACCTCTGGAAGGTTAGAACGAAGACCCCTGATGTTGGAGAAGGAGACATGGTAGTAGGGGTCTACGTTGGAAGTTGGAGAACCGGGTACTTCTTCCAATCTTATAATCTCTCAATATAACGCTATTTTCAACTCCAGCATCTAATTTTTCTACAATTTGACGTTTTTCGAGTAAAGTCAGTGTCACTTGTTTTCTTTTAGAGTTGCAAGCCATTTTGATGGGTTGTTTTACACTATTTTAAATATAGCAATCTGAAAGAAATTTTTACAGTTAGTGCAAATCAATTATCAATAGCTAATCTACATTAATTACATAGTACCAATATTAACATTTCTGCGAAATATCTGACTAAACCATGTGAACAGTTTTACTGCAATTCCGCATCAAATATGCTAATACAGTTTCAATGACGAGACAGATCAAATTTAGAGAAAGTCCAGGTTTAGAAGAAGTCCAAATGAGAGGAAGCCCAACTTTAGAGGAAGTTCAAATTAAAGAAGATTTACTGTATATATATATATATATATATATATATATATATATATATATATATATATATATATATATACTGTATATATATATATATATATATATATATATATATAAATAATTATTATAATTATATTTTACCCTGACATTTATATCCATATATGCATATTTCTGTATTCCCATGGATTACCGATACATTTTAAGCAGATGCACCTCGGATTTTTCCTTTTCTGGAATTTACCATCTTTCCAATTGGACTTTTTAACATATCTTTTTTTTTCTCCCTTCTTCCTGTTTCTTGCTGTACCATTCAAACTGAATCCCTATAAACTACTAGTAGTTGTCTCCCTTGTAATAACGGTCCACAAAAGAAAGAGTTCTCTCCCTTAGATAACGTTGCAAGGGAGATAACTCATCATGTTTTACTATGTCAGACAGTTATTTTATATGCTGAGTTTCCATTCGTGTTTTAAACTCGAAAATATTCACGATATATATATATGTGTGTGTGTGTGTGTGTGTGTGTGTGTGTGTGTGTGTGTGTGTGTATGAAAGATCAAAGGAGCTGCTTATATCCCTATTGCTTGTGCATGGGTTTTGTTCCCTTTATTTTATTTTTATTATATATATATATGTGTGTGTGTGTGTGTGTGTGTGTGTGTATGCATTTATACATTCATATGTATATGTGTGTGTGTGTGTGTTTGTGTGCATACAGTTATATTTATAACTCTGCATTAAAATTAATCAACCTTAATTATATTCCTGTCCGGGTCAACATGACCCTTTCTGACCTATATTTATCTGTTCTTAAAATAGATTTAAACCCTTTCCTCTCTTTCTCTCTTCCCCTTCCATTAACTATCTCTCTCTCTCTCCCCCTTTCTCCTCTGTTTTTTTTTAAATATCCCTTCTTCCCTTTTACTCTCTTTTCTCCCACCAAATTATTTTAACACCCTTCTTTTCCTTCATCCGTTCTTGGTTAAAAAAAAAACACACATAC
>NC_136526.1:46218800-46231300 GCF_053919585.1 Euprymna scolopes | reverse complement strand
ATTTCGAGTATAATTTTAATATTAAAGCACAAACTTTTACTGACCATAAAGAATACAATTTTCAAGACATTTCCAAGATTTTTTAAAGGATTTTCCAAGAGAAAATAATAAAGTCATTTCAAAACAAAAGTCCAAATCTAAAGACTTTTCGGTACTAGTGCATGAGCTGGTCTGGGCGTGGCTTATCACTCGCTCGGATTTCTCCGTAAAATGACGTCACATGCTTCCATCTGACGGAGAAAATGGACGAGGAGAGGGTGGTGGTGGTGGGGGGGGGCTTACAGAGAGAAAACGCGAAAAAATAAATGGCCGACTGGGGGGGGGGGGGCTAGCAGCAGCAGCGCCAAATACAAGTTTCCAGAATATTTCAACACGAAACTGCTTGAAAAATTAATTATAGCATTTTCTTTAATTACTATAAAATTAATATAGTGGTAAAATTATTTAAAAAAAAAAGAAAACAGAAGCCAAATTTGAAGCCAAATTTAAAAAAAAGAAGGCCAAATACAATACAAATTACTTTGCAACTTACCTGCATCATTCATTTTTCTATTTAAAAAAGTAGTAATTATTAAAAAAAAAAAAACAGGGTATGTTTTACGGCATTTTAGAACTTCGCAAGGTTAGCGGAATTTAGGAATTATCAGACGGTATAATTTTAAACCGCTCTAACATTCGATATGAAATAAAAAGCACTTAAAACTACTTAAAAATACCAACGAATGATGCAGATAAGTTGGAAAGTAACTGTTATTGATAATGTTACCATTTATTATTCTTTTAATGGCTAATTTCGTGAATTTGGCCTGTTTTGAAATGGTTTGGCCTTCAAGAAATTGTATTTGGCCTTCTTTTTTTTTAATTTGGCTTCAAATTTGGCTTCTGTTTTCTTTTTTTTAAAATAATTTTACCACTATATTAATTTTATAGTAATTAAAGAAAATGCTATAATTAATTTTTCAAGCAGTTTCGTGTTGAAATATTCTGGAAACTTGTATTTGGCGCTGCTGCTGCTAGCCCCCCCCAGTCGGCCATTTATTTTTTCGCGTTTTCTCTCTCTGTAAGCCCCCCCCCCTCGCCCATTTTCTCCGTCAGATGGAAGCATGTGACGTCATTTTACGGAGAAATCCGAGCGAGTGATAAGCCACGCCCAGGCCAGCTCATGCACTAGTACCGAATTTTCAAGCTTGTGCGAGCCCTATATTTTCAAGTTTGATGTAAATGAATTTTTGTCGAGCAGTTGTCTTAAATAATAATAACACCGTCCAGTTTCACGCGTTGTCTTCTATCTATCAAGATGTTGTCCATCGCTAAAGTATCTTATCAATCCTTACCATCGAGTGGATTTTGGGCATCGATAATAAAACCAAATTGCAAGAATTTGGCTCTTTTTGGGGCAGTTTGGCTTCAAAATTGCATTTGGCCTTTTTCTAACGCGAATTGTACGAGCAAAGTAAGGGAGGAACAATCAGAATATTACATAGATATAAAAAAAGAATATTACATAGATATAAAAAAGAATATTACATGGATATAAAAAAGAATATTAAATAGATATAAAAGGTAAAAACAATTTGAAAATTACAATTCAGCAACAGCTGAAGGCAAACGTGCCAAACATTACCATCATGTTTATTTATTAAGAAAAATTCGTTAACTTAAATAAATGTAAACAAATGAAGAAATGTTAACTCAACGAAGTTAAAAAAAAAAACTATACATTTTTCCACGTATAATAAATTAAAAAAAAACATAAACGTTATTAAAAGAAAATATGCATTTGTCAGCAATCTCTAACAATTGAGTCCGCAATATTAAGATGGCGGAAGTTGATGTAAATAGAGAACAGAAATCACTGAGCATGAAACGAAATGCGAAACCATATAGAAATATTTTATTTCAGGAAATTAGATTAGTTTCAATTTTCAGGATTTTTTTATGGCTTGATGAGAACAAAAGAAGACTTAACACTTCTTGTGTTCACATCAAACAATAAAAAATAATAAAATTTTATTTTTTAATTTCTTTAAATGATTATTTTAAGTTTTAAAAAATAATAAACTTTTATTGTTTACATTTTTTAAATGATTATTTTAGTTTTAAAAAATAATAAACTATTATTTTTTTAAATGATTATTTTAGTTTTAAAAAATAATAACCTTTTATTTTTTTAAATGATTATTTTAGTTTTAAAAAATAATAACCTTTTATTTTTTTAAATGATTATTTTAGTTTTAAAAAATAATAAACTTTTATTGTTTACATTTTTTAAATGATTATTTTAGTTTTAAAAAATAATCATTTTATTATCTTAAATGATTATTTTAGTTTTAAAAATTAATAAACTTTTATTTTTTACATTTTTTTAAATGATTATTTTAGTTTAAAAAATAATCATTTTATTATCTTAAATGATTATTTTAAGTTTTAAAAAATAATAAACTTTTATTTTTTACATTTTTTAAAAATAATTTTTAGTTTCAACTATAAAAAATAATAAACTTTTATTTATGCATTTCTTCATATAATTTTACTAGTTTTTACTATAAAAAATAGTAAATTTTGTATTTTTTCATTTTTTAATAATGTTTTACTTTTACATATAAAAAAAATAAACTTTTATTTTTACATTTCTTTAAATAATGTTTTCCGTTTTAACAATAAATAATAAACTTATATTTTTTACATTTACTGTAAATACTGTTTTAGTTTTTAAAAAATAATAAACTTTTATTTTTTACATTTCTTTAAATAATGCTTTCCGTTTTAACAATAAATAATAAACTTTTATTTTTTACATTTCCTGTAAATACTGTTTTAGTTTAAAAAAATAATAAACTTTTATTTTTTGCATTTCTTTATATGCTTTTACTAGTTTTAACTATAAAAATAATAATTTTTTAATTTTTTAATGATGTTTTACTTTTAAATATAAACAAGAATAAACTTTTATTTTTTACATTTACTGTAAATACTGCTTTAGTTTTAAATAATAAGAAACTTTTATTTTTTGCATTTCTTTAAATAAATGTTTTCCGTTTTAACAATAAATAATAAACTTTTATTTTTTACATTTCCTTAAATAATGTTTTCAGTTTTAACAATAAAAATAAACTTTTACCTTTTACATTTCTTTTAATAATTTTTATAGTTTTATAAATTAAGTTTTTTAAATAATATATTACTATTTTTTTTACATTTCCTGTGTTATCACAAGCCACCAAAAATAAGCTTCTATGTTTTTAACTTTCTTAGAATAATTCTTAGAATGTGTTTCATAAGTTTTACCGCAGACTTTTTTCATGTATGAAAGCTTTTTTTTTTTTATTAAATCGTCTTGTATTATTTCAAAGAAATTGAAATAATTTTTTGAAATAAAGTAATTTTTATGGTTTCGTATTTTGTTTCATGCTTAGTGACTTCTGTTCCGTGTTTACAGTAACTGCAGTCATTTACGACGTCGTAATTTTGGGAACGCAATTGCTAGAGATTGCTCCTTTGAGGAAAACACAGGAATATTCAATGGTATGGCTGCAACAATAAAATAATAACTCAATACTAAAAAAAGTATGTGCAAAATTTACATTAAATCTTCAAACAAAATCAAACAAAAAACGGTATTTTTTAGATTAGGTCCAAATCCATAATTTTCTTTTAAATGACGACTTTTAGAGGTTTTCGGCCATGCTGAATACGACAATCGCCTTGAAATTTTGCAGAAATAAGTAGTTATCGAGATATAAAAAGTTGTATTATGGATTGTATTCTTTGGCGGCCATCTTTGTTACGCGCGTAGATTTGTTTATGGTGCGCGCACGCGCGTAAAACGATGGCGGCCAAAGAGTACAATGCATAATACAACTTTTTATATCTCGATAACTACTTATTTCTGCAAAATTTCAAGGCGATTGTCGTATTCAGCATAGTCGAAAACTTATAAAAGTCGTCATTTAAAAGAAAATCGTGGAGGTGGACCTAATCTGAAAATTTACCATTTTTTTTAATGATTGGTGTAAGTGTGTCGTCATAACCCTACTAAACAAAAATAAAAAGGTACTTATATAGATTTTTGAACCCGACGTTCGCTCGGTTTTGTCCGGAACATAACGAATTCTACCGAGCGTCGTCGATGATCAAATCTTTAACAACAGAACGGAGCAGAGAAATAGTAAAATAAATGGAAACCTTAGAAATAAAAACTGGGGAAAAACACCCCCCCAAACCCCCGACTTACCGTAATTTTGTTTTATTATTCATTTACTAATGTTTTATGCAAAACATATTTTTTATGCAGAATGATTTAGTGTAATCATTTTTTAAAATTATTTGTCTTCATTTTTGACAGTTAATGTTTAGCAAATAAAAGTTTTTTTCAAAACAAATTATGTTCTTTTGGTCTTTCAAAAGTTCTTAGAAGGTTTCTTAAAGAAGTATTTCAAGTATTTTTTGTTTGATTTATCCAAAATTTTTATTTTTCAAAGAAAATTGTAAGAAAATGTTTTTTTTTTTTTTTTAAAAGTTTAATTATTAAAACTTTTTTATTTTCGTCGAAAACAAATTTGTAAGAAAAGGTTTTAAAAAAGGTTAAATTATTAAAACATTCTTATTTTCGTAAAAAAAAACAGTTATGAGAAAAAAGTTTGTTTTGTTCTAAATTAAATTATTAAAACCTTTTTTATTGTCGTCAAAACAACACTTATAAGAAACGGGGTTAAAAGTTTAAATTATTAAAACTTTTTTATTTTTGCCAAAAAATATAAGAAAAAGGTTTTTTTTTAAAAAGTTAAATTATTAAAACCTTTTTTATTTTTGTAAAAAAAAACAATTATAAGAAAAAGGGGGTTTAAGAAAAATAAATCATTAAAACTTTTTTATTTTTGTAAAAAAAATTGTAAGAAAACTTTGGAATGACAAGGGAGATAAGTTCAAGTAATTCAAACTTTTGCAACATTTAAGAAAGCCTTTATTAATATGGAAGGAGAGGTTGGAAAAAAAACAGAAATTCATTAGTGATTAACTGCCTTTGTTGTAGCTCTTCAGAAATAGAATTTAAAACCAGTGCTGCACTTTATCGTAATACTTAAGAATTCCCATTAATAGCTTTAAATGTTTTCTTTATAGAAATGAAACTACTTGATCCACTTACTTGATTTTTTTCTTGTTTTTTTTCGTTACTGGTTTATACATAATAAAGTTTTTTCTTGCAAGGAGTGTTTTAATGGACTTGCACGATGCTGTTTAATGCTACCAAACTAAGGGAGATAATTTCGAAAATTAAATCCTTTTAATTCTTACATATAGCGTATGAGAAATGGGTACTTGTGCAGTTTAACCAAGATATTAAAAAATGAAAATATCGAAAAAAGTTTAAATTGTATGTATTCGTCATAGAACGAAGTTTTCCGGAAAATTTTTTCACTTAATTTCATCAAGTAGTTTTTATTTTACAGCGAAAAAACAATTTGTTATGATACCGAGCAAAAGGTACGATTTTTAGAAAGAAAAGCTAGTAATAAAGATGGGGAGGGAGTGTCGGCGCTTTACGTAGAGTTATCTCCCCGTGGCGTGTTCAACAAATTTCATGATGGCTGACTTCAACGCGCTCTCATAAAAACGTGTATTTTTCCGCTGTAAAAAAAATTACTCGATCAAATTAAATGAAATTTTTTTTCGGAGATCTTCAGTCCAAAACGAATACGTACAATATAACCTTTTTGTTGATATTTTCACTTTTTAATGTCTTGATTAAACTGTACAAGTGCCGACAAATGAATGTACGATTATTTTTTTTTTGCGAACAGAAAAAAAATACAAATTCTACTTGGCCTTTTGACTAGGAACACAGTGTAGTATATGTTCCGATCTTACTTAACATATTCGAAATATTGAATGTTTTTTTCAATTTTATGAAAAGAAAAGAAGATTCATAGCCAGCAGCAGTTCACAAAATTACAACAAGTGAAAAGACCGAGTACAAAAAAAAAAAAAAACAACAAAAAAGTAAAAACTTTAGACAATGTACGAAATAAATGTCATTGAGTGCAAGGGGAAAACAGACAGAATTGAAAGCAGCAAAACGGCAAGAAAACACATGCGCAAAAGAAAAAAAAAAGACAATAACAAAATAAGGATCGTTCTCTTTTAAAGTCACAAAAGAGAACAGATGTCGTAATCGCCCGTTGTCCTCTTAGTTCAGATCGAAGAAGATAAATTGTCTAAGGAAAATAAATGGTTTTTACTTGGCCAGTGAAGTAATAAAATCATTAGTGTAAAATCACGTAGTAATAAAATCATTAGTGTAAAATCACGTAGTAATAAAATCATTAGTGTAAAATCACGTAATAATAAAAGCGTTAGTGTAAAACAATGTAGCAATAATACTATTAGTGTAAAATCATGTAGCAATAATATCATTAATGTAAAAAATGTAGTAATATTACTATTAGTGTCAAATAATGAAGTAATAACGTCAATAGTGTAAAACAATGTAGCAATAATATCATTAATGCAAAAAATGTAGTAATATTACTATTAATGTAAAAAATGTAGTAATATAATTATTGGTGTCAAATAATGAAGTAATAACGTCAATAGTGTTAAACAATGTAGCGATAATAATAGTTCAATATAATTTAGCAATAATAACATTAGTGTAAATTAATGTAGTAATAATATCATTAGTGTATTATAATGTAGTAATAATATAATAAGTGCCAAATAATGTAGTAATAATAGCGTAACGTATTTTAGCAATAATAACATCAGTTTAAAATAATTTAGGAATAAGAATATTAGTGTAAAATAATGTAGTAATAATATCATTAGCGTAAAATAATTTAGTAATAATATTATTAGTGTAAAATAATGTAGAAATAATAACATTAGTGTAAAACATTGAAGTAATAATACAATTAGTGTAAAATAATGTAGTAATAATATCATTAGTGTAAAATAATGTAGTAATAATATCATTAGTGTACAATAATGTAGTAATCATGTCATTAGTGTAAAATAATGTAGTACTAATATCATTAGTGTAAAATAATGTAGTAATAATAACATTAGTGTAAAATAACATTAGTAATAATATCATTAGTGTAAAATAATGTAGTGATAATATCATTAGTGTGCAATAATGTGGAAATAATATCATTAGTGTAAAATAATGTAGAAATAATATCATTAGTGTAAAATAATGAAGTAATAATATCATTAGTGTAAAATAATGTAGTAATAATATCATTAGTGTAAAATAACATTAGTAATAATATCATTAGTGTAAAATAATGTAGTAATAATATCATTAGTGTACAATAATGTAGAAATAATATCATTAGTGTAAAATAATGTAGTAATAATATCATTGGTGTACAATAATGTAGTAATAATATCATTAGTGTAAAATAATATAGTACTAATATCATTAGTGTAAAAAATGTAGTAATAATATCATTAGTGTAAAAAAATGTAGTAATAATGACATTAGTGTAAAATAATGTATGATAATATCATTAGTGTACAATAATGTACTAATAATATCATTAGTGTAAAATAATGTAGAAATAATATCATTATGGTAAAATAATGAAGTAATAATATCATTAGTGTAAAATAATGTAGTAATAATAACATAAGTGTAAAATAACATTAGTAATAATATCATTAGTATAAAATAATGTAGTAATAATAACATTAGTATAAAATAATGTAGAAATAATAACATTAGTGTAAAATAATGTAGTAATAATATGATTAGTGTAAAATAATGTAGAAATAATATCATTAGTGTAAAATAATGTAGTAATAATATCATTAGTGTAAAATAATGTAGAAATAATATCATTAGTGTAAAATAATGTAGTAATAATATTATTAGTGTAAAATAATGTAGAAATAATAACATTAGTGTAAAATAATGTAGTAATAATATTATTAGTATAAAATAATGTAGAAATAATAACATTAGTGTAAAATAATGTAGTAATAATATCATAAGTGAAAAATAATGTAGAAATAATAACATTAGTGTAAAACAATGTAGAAATAATAACATTAGTCTAAAATAATGTAGAAATAATATCATTATGGTAAAATAATGAAGTAATAATATCATAAGTGTTAAATAATGTAGTAATAATATGATTAGTGTAAAATAATGTAGTAATAATAACATTAGTATAAAATAATGTAGAAATAATAACATTAGTGTAAAATAATGTAGTAATAATATCATTAGTGTAAAATAATGTAGTAATAATATGATTAGTGTAAAATAATGTAGAAATAATATCATTAGTCTAAAATAATGTAGTAATAATATCATAAGTGTAAAATATTGTAGTAATAATATTATAAGTGTAAAATAATGTAATAATAATAACAACATTAGTGTAAAATAATGTAGAAATAATAAGATTAGTGTATTATAATGTAGTAATAATATAATTAGCGCAAAACAATGTAGTAATAGAGTAACATAATTTAGCAATAATAACATCAGTTTAAAATAATTTAGTAATCATAATATTAGTGTAAAATAATGTGGTAATAATATCATTAGCGTAAAATAATTTAGTAATAATATCATTAGTGTAAATTAATGAAGCAATGATACAATTAGTGTAAAATAATGTAGAAATAATATCATTAGTGTAAAATAATGTAGTAATAATATTATTAGTGTAGAATAATGTAGAAATAATAACATTAGTCTAAAATAATGTAGAAATAATATCATTAGTGTAAAATAATGTAGTAATAATATTATTAGTGTAAAATAATGTAGAAATAATATCATTAGTGTAAAATAATGTAGTAATAATATCATAAGTGTAAAATAATGTAGAAATAATAACATTAGTGTAAAACAATGTAGAAATAATAACATTAGTGTAAAACAATGTAGAAATAATAACATTAGTCTAAAATAATGTAGAAATAATATCATTAGTGTAAAATAATGAAGTAATAATATCATAAGTGTAAAATAATGTAGAAATAATAACATTAGTGTAAAACAATGTAGAAATAATAACATTAGTGTAAAACAATGTAGAAATAATAACATTAGTCTAAAATAATGTAGAAATAATATCATTAGTGTAAAACAATGTAGTAATAATATTATTAGTGTAAAATAATGTAGAAATAATATCATTAGTGTAAAATAATGAAGTAATAATATCATAAGTGTAAAATAATGTAGAAATAATAACATTAGTGTAAAACAATGTAGAAATAATAACATTAGTGTAAAACAATGTAGAAATAATAACATTAGTCTAAAATAATGTAGAAATAATATCATTAGTGTAAAACAATGTAGTAATAATATTATTAGTGTAAAATAATGTAGAAATAATATCATTAGTGTAAAATAATGAAGTAATAATATCATAAGTGTAAAATAATGTAGAAATAATAACATTAGTGTAAAACAATGTAGAAATAATAACATTAGTGTAAAACAATGTAGAAATAATAACATTAGTGTAAAACAATGTAGTAATAATATTATTAGTGTAAAATAATGTAGAAATAATATCATTAGTGTAAAATAATGTAGAAATAATAAAATTAGTGTAAAACAATGTAGAAATAATAACATTAGTGTAAAACAATGTAGTAATAATATTATTAGTGTAAAATAATGTAGAAATAATATTATTAGTGTAAAATAATGTAGAAATAATATTATTAGTGTAAAATAATGTAGAAATAATATTATTAGTGTAAAATAATGTAGAAATAATATTATTAGTGTAAAATAATGTAGAAATAATATCATTAGTGTAAAATAATGTAGTAATAATATCATTAGTGTAAAATAATGTATAAATAATATCATTAGTGTAAAATAATGTAGAAATAATATTATTAGTGTAAAATAATGTAGAAATAATATTATTAGTGTAAAATAATGTAGAAATAATATTATTAGTGTAAAATAATGTAGAAATAATATTATTAGTGTAAAATAATGTAGAAATAATATTATTAGTGTAAAATAATGTAGAAATAATATTATTAGTGTAAAATAATGTAGAAATAATATTATTAGTGTAAAATAATGTAGAAATAATATCATTAGTGTAAAATAATGCAGTAATAATATTATTAGTGTAAAATAATGTAGAAATAATATCATTAGTGTAAAATAATTTAGTCATAATAACATCAGTTTAACCTATTTTAGTAATCATAACATTAGTGTACAATAATGAAGTAATAATAGTGTAACATAATTTAGCAATAATATCATTAATTTATAATAATGTAGTTATAATATCATTAGTGTATTATAATGTAGTAATAATATAATTCATGTAAAATAAAGAAGTAATAATAATATTAATTTAAAATAATGTATGATAATATCATTAGTGTAAAATCTGTATATTAATGCGAAAGGGTGTGTGTTATTTTTTGTGTCACGCTTACATATTTTTTTTCCGAATGACTATCGTTTGATTATTATTACTAGGGCTAGGACAACAGCATATTCTTTTCGTTGTTTTCACTCTCGAGTGTGTTTCCGTTCATATCTTATATGTTTTTATATATAGTGATGTGGTTCGCGGTTGATTAACTGTGTTTAACTATGTCGGATATATACTCGAGAGTCAAAATAATGAAAAGAATATGCTGTTGTCATAGCCCAAGTTATGACCTTCATTTCCTGTAATAAATAATTTTACTAAGAATTCTTCATAACTTTCGGTTTCGGTTTCGATTATTGCTGAGAGTACTCAAGTCACCTATTTTTTATAAATAATTTTACCAAGAATTCTTCATAAGTTTTGGTTTAGATTTCGATTATAGCTGAAGGGAACTCAAGTTATATATATATATATACATATATATATATATATATATATATATATATATATATATAGTAAGTTATAAAATGTATATGGCGATTAAGCTACACTGAATATTCCGCGTTTCATCCACCCTAGGATTCTTCAGGCTTATGCGCCTAAGCCTGAAGAGTCCTAGAGTGGATGAAACGCGGAATATTCAGTGTAGCTTAATCGCCATATACATTTTATAACTTACTAACTAGCTCTACCTACGTATTGAGTACTTTTGAAGTAAATACTTAAAGTTTACGCATAAATCTATACTTTCGTATATAAATTTACGTGAATAAAGTATATATATATATATTCTTCATAGTTTTAGTTTCGGTTTAGATTGAAGCTGATGCAACCAAGTCATATTGATATGTTTCTTTATTTTTAAATTCACAACTTTATAATATATCAGAATCGATAGAAAATTAACTCCATCATAATTTTTACAAAATTTGCATGAATTAAAATATCATAATTAAGTGTTTGGTCAAGATCAAAGTGTAGTATCTGTTTTTCAGATGCGGCAGTTCCATTTCGCGTTCTCTTTCAGTGGAGAAGAAATCCTTCACGACTGAGACAATTTTTATTTTTGAACCTTTTCTCCACGTTAAAAAAAAAACGAGCCTGGTGTCTAACTCTGTCCCGTGGGGAGGCATTGTAAATAGGTACAATAATATCAGGGCGTCTCCATTTACGCTGAATCTCTAGAGAATGCCAACGTCAATATATTACATATGAAAGTGTGCGCTGAGGAATTTCCACGGGTCCCGATAGTAATGGAATAATAAAAATACTTGAGAATTTAAAACAATAATTACATTACTTCATCTTTCATATGAAAATCAAGAGAGTAAAAAAAACTATAAAAAAAATATCTTGTATTTTTGAACTTTAACTATACAATCATTGACGACTACGGCAGGCATTCCACGATCGTCACTGATTGTTACTGGAATTAAAGTTGGATATAACAACAAACATAACTGGAAAACTCATTGACTAGCTTAGAAATAAACGTCTATTCAAAAGCAGCACTAAGAGGCTTGCGTTTTTTCTGTTGTTCTCGGCGTTCAGGCCGAGATCAAAGTGTAGTATCTGTTCCGGCAGATGCTGCACTTAAGATAATTTGTACCAGTCAATAGAGGGGGAACCCTCTATACTGGGACAATTATTATTTTTGGTAACCAGAGTGCCCCCTTTTTGCCTACTTTTATGGGAGCTGGTTTTTACCCCACATTAAAAACGGCCTTGTGCCCAATTTGGTTTGGTGGGGAAGCAAATAAATACAATAAATTACATGCGTGTTGGAGAGAGAAAAGACACATCGATTTCACTACATCGGTTGCCCAATGTACGCTGTTTTCGTCTTGCAACAACCCGCAAAACACACCCTTCCTCGTTTAAGTCTAGCTGGCTGACCTAATTAGAGGCGCTCCACCGGAAGTCATGTAATTGGCATAACTTCCGCTACTTTAGTCATTCTCCGACCCCATTTGACTCCTATATTTTCCATTTCATTCATTCCGCTCATTCGTCTCCAACACGACAGCACTACTTAACGCACCTTCCTGGTGTCCACAAAAGCAATAAAGTGTTTAAAAACAAGGCCGCTGGAAACATAGTAGGATCCGTCTACCGATCCAG
>NC_136526.1:46186300-46213800 GCF_053919585.1 Euprymna scolopes | reverse complement strand
ATTTTCCAATTTACTATTGGGGAGTAACCTTGCTCTACTAGTTCATTGTAATATTTAGACAAGGAAGTTCTATTTTTGTACTCATTATTTTCAAAAGAGCACTTGTGACCGGTAAATCTTTCTTTAAAATTGTTATTTGTCATTCCTATGTAATATTTTTTTTCATTCGGATTTTCTTTAGTAGAAATAGTTGCTTGGTACACTACAGAAGTAATTTGACAATTTCCTTTAAGAGGGCATTTTGATTTAATTCTACAGTTACAACTTTCGGTAGCAATGGGTGTGCTATTTTTGTTTAATATTTTGTTATTATGTTTTTTAATTATTTTTTCAAGGTTTTCATTACAGCTATAACTAAGTTTTATTGTATTTTTATTGAAAATTTTATGTAGTATGTTATTAATAGGGAAGTGCTTTTTAATTAAGTTTAAGAATTTCATTCCTAGATTTGTTTTAAGTTTCAGATTAAAAGGGGGATTGTACCACAGGATTTTTCTCTTACGGTTTCTATTTGTATTTGTGTTTGGGTGTGTTGGTTCTATGAACTCAATTTGGGTGTTTTTGTATCCACTATCCTTAAGGGCCCTGTTATAGAAATATTTATGTTTATTAAATGTTTCAAGATTGGAAGAATTGTCACTGATTCTTTTACTAATGGATTTGGGGATATGCCTAATGATAGATTTTGGGTGATTTGATAGGGGGTGTACATAAATTGGGTTTGAGTTTTCCTTCCTATATGGTTGGTAGATGCCTTTCCTTAAATCAAAGTTCACATCCAAAAAATTTACAGTTTTAACATCTGATACAATATCCACTTTTAATTTAATTCTACGGAATTCATTTAAGATAATCTTTTTGGTTCTTTCACATTTAGGGCCGTTGGATTCCTTGATGATCATCAGTCCATCATCACGATACAAGCCTATATCCATGACATTGATGTCTTTGGTTAAGTTGTATAGTATGAATAGACCTACTAAGTCTGTCATTTCAGCCGAATCCAAAGACCCCATGGAAATGTCAAACAGGTCATTTTGATCTTTTTTCAACCACTGATCATTTCCACTAATTAATGTAGTATTTCTACATGTCCGTATAATTTCAATTTCAGTGTCTTTTATATCAGACAGGAGTTTAGCAAACTCCATCACCTCTTCGAATAGTTCCTTAGATATGGAGGGATAGTAATTCACAATATCGAATTGTAAGAAAGTACAATTCTTTTTATTATTTATATTGGAAAACCATTTAATGGTATCCGCTGTGTTAATCCATAGATTTAGCTTATATGTTGATTTAATTTGATAGTTAACTCTTTCTAGTATATTTTTACTTAATTTACCAATTTCGGGTTTCGTAGGATTAATTAACCTAGTTGTAGGTTTATTTTCAAAATTTATCTTATGGTCTTTAAGCAAAATATATGACTGTTTTTTTGTAAAATTCCCACTCTATTACTAATTTTAAGTCTGTCAGTTATTTCTTTACTATCCTTATCAATTTTTTTGCAAATATCTATATTTGATTTTTTGTAATTTTTTGTAATATTTTCTTTAATATATATATATATATATATATATATATATATATATATATATATATATATATATATATATATGCGTACGTGGTCGTTTTTTCTAAACTCCTGTTTGGAATTTCATTTTCTCCGTGCTTCTAAATAATGAATTACTTCTCTTTGCTAAAAAACACTTTTATTTTGTTACATTTCTATAAAAATATTTAAAAAAGTATATATATCAAACATATTCATATGGGAATAGTTTATTTCAAAAAAGTAATATAAAGTTTCCCTCCATTTATACATTTTAAGAAACTTTTTTGAACAAATGTTTAAAATCATTTTTTTTTTGATAACACAAGAAGTGTCAACAACAAAATTATCGTGCATTATTCATAGCCAGATTCTGTGCCAAATCTTGTGAAAGACATTATAATAATAATAATAATAATAATAATAATAATGATAATAATAATAATATTAATGATAATAATAATAAAATAATGATAATAATAATAATGATAATGGTGATCATGATAATAATAATAATAATAATAATAATAATGATAATAATAATAATAGTAATAATAATAATGATATATATATATATATAATAATAATGATATAGATATATATATATATATATAATATATATATTTTTTCAGAGAGACACCATTTATATAAATGTAAATAATAAAATTTCTTTGTCTTTTTTTATCGTGATAACACAAACAAAACAAAACAACAATAAAAAATATTTATAGAAATGAAAGTAATATTAAATGCAAGTAATAAAAATGTTCATTAGTTTTTCATGGTAACACAAGTGTTAAAAAAAAACTATTTATAGAAATGAAAGTTTATTATTTTTTATTGTTTCATAATAACACAAGAAGTGTTAAAACTAAAATAATTCTTTGAAATAAATTACTTCCACGTGGTTTCGTATTTCGTTTCATGGTTAGTGACTTCCGTTCCGTATTTTAGCTAAACCGAGTCCACTTCCGGCGTCTTAACTTTGTGTACTGAATATTTTTGGACTGGACCGCTATACACAGGGCGTTTCAGCTCGT
Source organism: Euprymna scolopes (assembly GCF_053919585.1). Classification (NCBI taxonomy): domain Eukaryota; kingdom Metazoa; phylum Mollusca; class Cephalopoda; order Sepiida; family Sepiolidae; genus Euprymna; species Euprymna scolopes. The sequence continues at coordinate 46,211,205 of NC_136526.1, read as the reverse complement.
TCGAAACAGGAGATTACGGTGACCGAGTGGTTAACGAGACGCACTGTCAACCTGGGCGTACCAAGTTCGAATCCAGTTCGTTCCACAGAAACACCTTTCACTTACAGACGGTGCCTTTAGAATGAATTCTAACTAGAAAGATATCGGCGAAACAAATGCCAGCAATAGTCCTCAGCTGCCTCCGAAATAAAATGAACGATACTCCTTCGCCTCCTCATCGTCATCCTCATCAACAACAAAACAACAACTACAACTACAACAACAACAACAACAACAGCATTCCCTTCAAAAGTGCGTAAATAATAAGAAGCTTATAACTAAGGCTAGGACAACAGCGTATTCTTTTCATTGTTTTGACTCTCGAGTGTGTATCCGTTGTTATCTTATATGCTTTTATATATAGTGATGTGGTTTGCGGTTGATTAACTGTGTCTAACTGTGTCGGATATATACTCGAGAGTCAGAACGATGAAAAGAATATGCTGTTGTCATAGCCCTACTTCATACACATGCAGTACAGCTATATAACAACGCACAACAATCATGCGAAATACATTTATTTTATTTCATACAAATGATACCTTGTAGTGTGTCCAAGCGGGGAAACATACGCAGATCCTCCTCCGGGTATCCACCGGTTGACTTGCGGGTGCATAAAAGAGCTGGAAACGCCGTAATTGGAATAGTAAGAAGGCGGAGGAGTGGCCGGCGTGGGCGACCAGTATGTCGAGCTGGATGTCACCAAGTGTGAAGTTTGAAAATCAGAATTCGATGCCGACGTTCGGTACTCTTCCAGTGAAGATGACCGCAGCCCCGTCCCATGCTGCGGCCCACGGCGTCGGCTCGCGAGAAGGCTGAATTTATTTCCGGGGAGTGGGGCCGATATCAAACCCGTCATCGTTGTGGTCGTGTGGGTAGTTTTAGCTGTCGTTGAAGTGCTGACGGGTGTCGTCAGACCGGGAGCTGCATGGTGGACGTCGGGTGTTGACGACGAACCTGTGGACATCTTGTTGGCATCGCCGGCATAGAAAGATGGTGACGAGGATGAAGAGAATGAGTAGGATTGGGTGATGGGAGGTCGACTAGTGACCGGCCCACTACTGCCACTTCCGGGGTAGCCAGAGGAAGAGGTAAAACTGTGTGTTGTTGCTGATCGAGACGGGTTAGTGAAAGGCGAAGGTGGACCTCGTGAGGCCGGGCCGAATGTGGACGAAAAAGCCTGCACGGAAGACGAAGCCGGAAGTGATGTTAGATGAGTGCGCATCGTAGAGGTCGAACCCGGTAAGGAGGCGACGCTACCACTGACTGGGCTTTTAGCGTTTGTGATCACAGAACAGTTTTTCGGTGTTGTTGTTGTTGTTGTTGTTGTCGTGTAGGTACTATATTGATTTTGTTGCTGTTGAGACCAGCAGGTGGTTGCTATGTTCGAGTTGTTGCACTCGTTAATATCTTCTATAAAAATGGTTGCTGACAATGATGATGGATTTGTGTTTGATTGGCTCGTCGCGGCTAGGTCATTCGTATCAACGATAACGTCACCAGTTACGATGCCTGGTGCGTGTTCTGGTCCAACCGAAGCATTTTCTCCTGAAGATGAGGGAGGCGTAGAAAGGGTAAAAGAAACATGAGGCACGGAGGACGTCGTGCTCTGAGTCACTGATTCGGTAGTTTTTGTCAGCGAAGAGCGACTAAAACCAGCCGCGCTTAAGAGACCGGCAAATCCACCAACTCGACGTTCGCTCGATGACGAGTCTTTCTTTTTAATCTCTGGCGGTTTAGTTAATGGCTGACTAGCAGAGTCTGTGTAGGCGGAATCAGAATCACTTGTATCTGGCTTGACTGCCGAATATTTAGCGCCATGCGAAACTTTACGTTGACTAATTATACTGGTCAAACGATTACCAAGAGTTTTCCGATTTGTTGTGATCGTAGTTTTACCCGACGTTGATTGCACATCCCCCATCATACCTGTATCAGTTATCTCCCCTTTATTGCCGTCCACGTCTTGGGAGAAAGATACGCCATGTTTACGGATTCGTGTCTCGGGGGACGGGGACGAATTGGAAGAGGACTTCCGGCGTTTTTCTCCTGATCTGCTCCTCGTGACCCGGGTGTTTAGGCTCTCGTTTTTGCGGGTGGAGAACATCTTTGCCCAGTTGTTTTTCCAGAGCCTGTGGAATCGGCTGTCGTCGCTTCCGGCGCCACCGGAAGAATGGGCGTTGCCACTTGAGGTAGCCACCACGATACTTCGACCGAGCGGCAGCTGCCGCAGTCTCTTCGAAATTGTATACGTCCGGCTCTTAAGCGATTCTTTGCCTTTCGGCAGCGGTTTATCCAGATTAGACATTCGTAAAGGCTTGTTTTTTGTCACAGGTCCAACCTGTAAGCTGTTTTCTGTCGATGGTGGTTTGATTTTCTTTTGAGGGGTTGAACCCGGACTCGGCGTTGGGGTAGGGTCCGAGTTTCTCTTGTTGTGTGCTTCAATTTCCTTTAGACGTTTCTCACCATACTCCCGTATTATATGCTGAATTTATAAACAATTTCATATATATATATATATATATATATATATATATATATATATATATACACACACACAAATTTGGGTAAATGTGTAGTTTAGCGGCGTAAATTATTTGACAGACAAAAATTTATAAAAACTATTTATTTTTATATAAACACATTAAACCCACATGCTGAAATAAAACCAGAAAAAACTTTCATTTTTATTATTTTTTCAACATTTTTTTATTAGACTAAATGTACGAAAATCGAGGCCGCCGTATTGCTTTTAAAATTTGGCCTTTCTAAGGTTTGAAAGATTGGTCTTCTTAAGGCCCAATTTGGCCTTTTTTTACGATCTCTCATTATAAAAAAAATGGCGGCCAAAAACATAGTTCATTAAAGAGCGTAAAAAAAAAGATCAAGTTTGGTCGTAAAAAGGCCAATCTGTCAAGCCTTAGCAAGGCCAAATTTTAAAAACAATACGGTGGCCTCAATTGTCGTACATTTAGTCTAATAAAAAATAATGAAAAAATAATCAAAATGAAAGTTTTTCGGGGTTTATTTCAGCCTTAAGGTCTAATAATGTGTTTTATATACGAAATAAATGTTTTTTTTATAAGTTTTGTCTATCAAATAATTTACGCCGCTAAACTGCACATTTGCCTAAATTTGCTTGGCATGATGAATTAAAAGGTAAAAAAAAAAAAAAAAATGGAAAGGCTAACTAACCAGTTTCGAAGCCTGCTCAACAGGGTTAAATCGAGGTTAGGAAATTAAGATTAAAAATGGAAAAATATAAGCGAGGGCTGAAAAAAAAAAAAAAAAAGAAAAAAGAAAAAGAAAGAAAAAAGAAAAAAAAAGAGAACTAATCAAATAGAAACCTCATTAGCACCTAAAAGATATTCTATTTGCTTACAAAGAGAAGGTCTAAAAGACTTAAATAGTTTCTAGAATTTTCAACTGGAAGGACAAGTAGGAAGTTCGATTCATAAGTTATTTTTTGTTTTTTTTTCTTTTCTTCATTTTTGTGTTACGGCGGAGGCAATGCCTCGGAGCAGAAGAGAAGAGAAATGAACGTCTTGTTGCGGTAGATCCACGTATGTTATGCTCCGGTTGTCGAGCGGAAGTTTAAATAAGAAGATGGGTCTACACTTTTTGAAGACATTTTATTCTTTAAGTAAATTTAAATGTAAAATCTGAAAAATAATTTTTTTTTTTTTCAATTTTTTAACTTTTTTTTTGTCGTAACACCAAAATGAAGAAAAAAATACTTACGGATCGAACTTACAGAAGCCAACCAAACAGAAGCCAACCAAAGAACTCGTTAAAGCAAATGTATGTTGCTCTGTAGGGTCTACCAAACGATTGTGAAAAATAGACCGCATGTTTCCGTGACGTCAGACTTCTGTTAACTATACGAACTATGGAAAAGCAGAAGCGACTTAATGATTTTTTCAAACCTTTGTTTATCTTCTTCAAACTGCAATTAATAATTAATCTTTGTTATAATTTTGTTAGGTTTTAAGATTTACACAGTTTAATGATTAATAATATTATAAACATGTGTATATTGAATGTGAAATACGGTTTTACTGACTGTTCATTTGGTTACCTACGGGGTTCCATATTTTGTTCGGTAAAAAGAGACAAACAAAATAGGGGGGCTACAAAATGCTTAATATTTGTGCAATAATATTTTCAAATTGGTTTTAATCTGGCGATAAAATAGCTGACAAGAGTCATATTATGTTTATATTAAAACTTAATATTTAAAAAAAATTTTAAACACAATTAATTAAAACTCTATGTTGTAACGGAACATTTTGAAATAATGGAATTTTAATCGTTTTAATCTTTTAAAAATTAATTAATGTTTACGAAGTTTCTTTTTCTTGGCAATTCAAGTTGGCAATTGGCAATTGGCAATTTTTCTTGGCAGTTCAAGGCAACTGAATATAGTATATATTAATTCGAAAAAAAAAACCCTATTTAAAAAAAAGATAATAATATTAAGTTTATATCAATTTTTTAATTGCAAATTCGAGGTAAATCTTGGTTCAATATGTGCATTTAAATTTTTTAAAAATAAATATTTTTACATATTTGAATTCTTATGTTTCATAATAAATAGAAATTTCGATAGAATTAAATATATTTTGTTCGAATTTCGAAAAAATAAATATGGGGGGGGGGAGGGGAACACGCACTAAAAAAATATTTCCAATCGTATATTTTACGGAAACTGCATTTTATATGTAATTTCATTCTAAAATGGATAAGTATCGAAAATTTCACGAAAATTTGATCATTAGTTGATTTTTGCTAGGTTTATTAAATACGGGTATGTTTTCACGTTCGGAATGTCTACTACATGGGAACGTTATTTTAAAGCGCCAATTATGTAAACATGATTTTTGTCTCGCAATTTCATTATTTTCGTTCGATGAAATTTTTTTTTTAATTATTACTTGTTTATTTTGCTCTTCTTTTAAATGGTACAAAAGTTATACTGATAATATTAATTTATAATAAAGTTACACCGTGTTACATATAAGGGGGATAATTCTGCGGTGATTTTGGCAGTCCCTATTGCTCTGAAAACATTTAGAAAGCTGTTTTTTTCCTATAGTGAAGAAAAACAGATGATGAACTGAAACGAAGATATTTATTACCGATAAAAACATTGATTGAAGTGTTTATACACATTCTCAGCCACCAACATCACAAGTATATATATTTTATATATAGGCTGGCCCATAAGTCACTTTACAGTTTGAAAACCAAATAACTTTTTTCTTAAATGACTGTATTTAATTAATTCTTTTTTTTATTACACACTTTATAGGGTGGAAATTTGTTCTAACTTAATTACGAAATATAATGTCTCTTAAGTAGCCTCTATTATCGGCTTTGCAAAGTCGAGCTCTTTCTAAGCTATTCTTTATGACAGTTCTTAACATCGGAAGTTGTAGGGAAAGAATTTCCTGCGTATGTTTGCCTTAAGTTCTTGGATGCTTCGAGGCTTATTTGCATACACTTTGTCTTTAAGATATCCCCAAAGCCAAAAGTCTAGTTCTGTCAAATTAGATGAACGTGGAGGCCATTCAAAATCGAAATTTCAAGAGATTTTTCGATCCTAAAACATCACAATTAACAACTGCATTGTTGCTCTAGCTGTATGTGCAGTTGCTCCATTGTGTTTGCCACAAATACCCTGGCATGTTTACAAACTGAGGTTGAACAAATTCAATAGCATATCTTTTAAGAGGATATTGAACATTGAGATGGCGCATATAAGATCGTTGCATTGCAACAATTCACCGTCCATTTTCAAAGTGAAATTCAATTATCCTCACTAGTTGTTCTTTGTAAACTTATCCTTAAAAACTTTCCAAAGATTCTATTTTATAATTTTGAAAAGAGAAATTAAAATATATTAATAAAAAAAAAGTTATTGAATTTTTAAATGTAAAGTGACTTATGGGCCACCCCGTATATATAGACACTTCTATAAACATCTAAAAATTTTCTACAACCTATATAATTACAAAACTCAAATGACCTTGTAACGGGTGTTGTAACTTAACATCCGGTGTACGACTTCCAGGTGCGCATGCGTACATAAACATAAACCCATAACAGCGTAAAAAAATTAACACAAATCGCTACTTTTGCAGAATTTGACCTGCGCACTAAAATATTAATGTTATTATTTAGAAATTATTATTTAACATGGAAGGATGGGGATGTTTAGTAACTATTCTGTATTACAACTATACTGTCGCAATTTTCTTACAAATAAATCAACTTTAACCCGTTGACAACGTATTGTTTTACTGTGTACGTTTTCAGCGTCCCAATTTTTTTTCGCGTTTAAATTATCCAAATAAGCTATTGTTAATACTTTCTGCTTTTTTTTTACATCGTTCATTTCCATATTACGTTTAAGTTATTTTAACGCAATTTTCTTACAAATAAATCTACTTTAACCCGTTGACAACGATAAGAGCATTTTATAACATATTGCTTTACTGTGTACGTTTTCAGCGTCCCAATTGTTTTTTTTTTCGCGTTTAAATTAAAAATATATATCAAAATTTGAATTTAACTTTAAGTATTATGGTATCTGTTCAGTGCACATTTACCTATAAGTATTGCAAACCATTTATAATTCAATGACTGTAAGTTTTTTTTTTCAAATATGACAATCATTGTTACATAATAAGGGCTGTCCCCTTTTCATGTAAGTATAAAAATAGAGAGATTTTGTTAAAATGAAAATGAAATAGAATAGACGAAATTCGAACCTCGTAATTTAGGTTTAGAAATAAATTACGAGAGAGAATTAGCAAATGGAATGTAAAACAAACCATTGTTAAGCTTAGAGATAAAATAGTTTTAAGAAAAGAATGTGCATTGTCAATTCTGTGCTATGAAATTCAATTGAAGGAATGCAACTATAGGATAATTTAATAAACATGTTTTAACATATTGGAAATATAGGTTACTAGGAATATAGGTTAAAATTCCTTTTGTAAACAAAGGAAAACGTTTTGGACACGCATTTCCAGAACACGTGAAATAAGACACATGTTTTAACATGTGTATGACGTCATGGAAAATGGGAAGTTCTCGATATAGTTAGAAACTTTAGAGTTAAGCAGAGAGAAACTGGGGGAGAGTCTGAGAGAGAGTCTGAGGACGACAGACGACAGTCCAGATATGGGATTCGAACGTCTAGAAGCGAGACGGTCACCTTTGAAACTTAAAATGTGAAACTTGAATTCTTGACTATGAAAAACCACGACCGGTCGGGAGAAGAAATAAACCCATTATGTGTTTTTATAAACGTCGTCTTTGTGTTGTAATTCTACTAAAAGGTAAAGTGAAAATTGTCATTATATGTCTTGTATATCATGTGTTTTAAAATGTCTTTACACACAATGTCTCAACACTCAAAGAGCTTCTACACTTCTAAGTATGAACATTTTATATATATGAATCTCTTTATAACACGAACACAGAACGCAGCATCTCTCTTAATAAGACTCTCTAAGCACACTTATAATAACAACAATAACAACAACAAGAACAATAACAACGAATAACAACAACATAAACTCTTAATAAGACTCTCAACAACATCTCTCACTAAGACTCTCTAAGACTCTCACTATTAATTAGACCTAACAATAACAATAACAACAATAATACTAATGAAACTCGTATATAACATTATAAACAGAACGACTCATAGAAATCTATCTATATTCTGTTTTCTTTTAAATATACTTTCATAGAAATGTTTCTGTTATGTCACAAAAAACGATTTTATTTACACCACAAGTTTCACGCTCGTGCATTAATTCCATAGCTAACATACTGACCCAGCAGGTCACGGGTAGTCTAGTATATTTTAACAAGCAAAAAAGAAAAACTTAACTAAAACTTGATTGATCTTGCTTGTAAAATACATGCAATCATCAACACAAAATTGTAAGCTTTATGTTTTTTTTATTACTAGCATGGATACCCGGCGTCGCCCGAGTGTTTAGAGGTGCATGCTGAGCAAAAAAAGGTCAATTTTTTAAAATTTGACCCCAATTATGACCCCTTAAAATTTATTGTTTAGCGCTCAAATCAAGTTATTAAGTTAGATCCATGTCCAAGGAACCTATATCTAAAATTTCAAGTGTTTAGTCCCAAAATTGTCGGAGGAGTTTGGTAGAGTTCTCAAAGATCAAATCGCTCAACTTTGACCCCTTAATCGCAAAATTTCTGCATGAAAACCGAGCACATCGATTTTCTAAAATCTCAGTACCCTGTATATCAAATTTCGAGTCTACAGGCTTAAAATTTACAGAGTTATTGCGTAGGGAAATGTACACACACACACACACACATACACACACACACACACACACACACACACACACACACACACACACACACAGACACTTTCATTTTTATAGATATACTAGCATTTCAGTCCGGCGTTGCCCGGGTATTTGGAGGTGTATGTTGAGCAAAAAAAAAAAAAAAAGCGGTCAATTTTTTTACCTTTGACCCCTATTATGACCCCTTAAAATTTATTGTTTTGGGCTCAAATCAAGTTATTAAGTTAGATCCATGTCCAATGAACCTATATCTAAAATTTCAAGTGTTTAGACCCCAAAATTGTCGGAGGAGTTTGGTAGAGGTCTCAAAAGTCAAATTGTTGAACTTTGACCCCTTAATTGCCAAATTTCTGTCCGAAATCCAGTCATATCGATTTTCCCAAATCTTAGTAACCTGTATATCGAATTTCGAGTATGTAGACTAAAAATTGACAGAGTCATTGCGTAGGGAAATGTACACACACACACACACACACACACACACACACACACAGACAGACACTTTGACTTTTATAGATATAGATAGATACATAATTAACTTTTATTTATTTTTGAACACACATGGTTTTCCATCGACTGATTCCATCTTTATCTAACTGCATGTTATTTGTTTTTGTTTTTGCGATACGTCTTGAATGAATTCAATTATTTACGAAAGAGCATTTTTACCTAAATGCGAGTTATGAATAATTTTCCCTTTAACCAATTTGGTACCCCCACACAGGGAACGGTATATATATTATTTTTAAAAATATAACTATCCACTGACACGTCGTCTATGACTCATCAGAGTGGCTGAATCTAGCGAGATTCGAAATCGTGACTTCATGGTAAGAAGCTTAAACTCTTATCCCTCTTCCACCTCGCTGACTGTTCGGATATATCAGGATTTACGTAGATGTTATTTGTTTTTGTTTTTGCGATACGTTTGAATGAATTCAATTATTTACAAAAGTGCATAGTCTATAGTCCAGCACATTCACTGATGACCAGGTCCAAGCTGTGGTGCCTGGACACCTACCAGGCCAGACTCTGGAAGCTCCAGAGCCTTTATTGCCGTTCACGCCCATATCTGCATCAGTCCTCACTGAATGTCCATTTGCCGTTTCAGGCTACAGCCTTTTTGTGTATTCCATTGCATATCAAGTAATACCTCTGCTTGAAGCTTTTTATAGCGAGGAAAAAGTTTGCACCGAGACAATCCCACTCTCTAAACAACGGTGCAGGGTATTCTGCTAATAAATATTTCTACCTATCTCATTCAATCCCAAGCGACGCCGGGTATTAAGGATACAAACACACGGTCCTGGATATGACCTTAAACTATATCCGATGGTGAGTCCCCAGCTTGCGGGCTTTGGGGAGTGTGGAGCCACGCCTTAATTGCCATTGCTCCCAGGTCCACTCTGATCCGGAGTGGTAGTACCTGTTAGGGTCCCAACTATGGGTTAAATAGAAACCGACTTGAAAAAAAAGTAAATATATTCTATTAAACACATTTTCTTCCAAATAACTGGATTCGGCATTAAATAACCTGAAAAGGGTTGATATGCCGTAAAACAATCAACCAACCCATCCACACACACACACACACACACACACACACACACACACACACACACACACACACACAGACAGAGTTTGAATTACCTACAAGATATCATCCTCGACTGTCTTCAATCTCTCTGTAAAAAAGTTTGTCAAGACAACATGGCACGAGTAGTGTTCGCCTTACAAGTAAACCTTGACTAAATAGTCAAAATAACACAGTGTTCCAAACCAAAATAAAATCACCTAGGTATGGCTACCTCACATTGGCTTATATGAGAATTTTTGCATCTTCTCTAAGTAATGCTGTCTGGAGTAAAAACGGTAAGCTGAATACCAGACTAGATGAATTCTTGTCCTGTAATACAGTAACAACAAGAGATTAAAAAAAGAGAAAACATATATATATATATATATATATATATATATATATATATATATATATATATATATATATTTTTTTTTTTTATTCATCCAGCCTTGACAGACGTGTTTTTAAATATTCTCTCCAGTACTTTTCTTTTAATGATTTGGAATTCATTCCATTTGCGCTTTTTCCAAGGAACTCTGCCTTTTGGATTATTTTGGACCATTTGGAATTTACCTATCGGATTGAAATTTTAAATTCTACCGTTTTGGATTTTACCATTTTTGGATTTTTACCCTTCACCGGACTGTCCATTCATGTGAAATCTTTTTATTTTTATTTTTCTTTTGCCTCCTGTTCCCCTTACCTCACCCTTTTTTAACCAAGTAAGATCTGTGACTTACTTGTAGTTTCATTAAATACTTTTATATGCAAAATCCGATCCTGCATTTTGCTAATTCCTGTCCTCTGATGAGAAGGAGAGTATTTCTTCGAAACTCCGTGGATTAAGGACTATCCACTTATCTTGTGTTTTCTTTTTTTAAAATTAAATATGTTTTTAACTCTGTTTCAGGATGTCTTTTAACATGTTTTATTAATCATTTGTTCATATATATATATATATATATATATATATATATATATATATATATATATATATATATTCAACTCATTGTTTCAGGTTTTAACAAAACCTTTATTCCTCCTTCTCCGACCATGTGTGACTTCTCACCTCAGCTGTAACGTCCCCAACGTGTCTCTAATGTGATCGTTGGTCTGCGTGCAGGCTGTTCTTTTTATAATCTTATTCCTTCTTTACAGTGATGTTGGTCCTCGATATGATCTTAAACTATATCCAGTGGTGAGGCCCCAGCTTTGGGGAGTGTGGAGCCACCCTTTAATTGCCATTGCTTCCAGGTCCACTCTGACCCGGGGTTGTAGTACCTGTTAGGGCCCCAACTATGGGTTAAATAGAAACCAACTTGAAAAAAAAATATGTTCTATCAAAAAATTGTTCTTCCAAATAACTGGATTCAGCATTAAATAACCTGAAAAGGGTTGATATGCCGTAAAACAACCAACCAGCCAATCCACAGACACACAGACAGACACACATACATACACACACACTTTGTTTGAATTACATACAAGATATCATCCTCATGTACAAAAGTTTGTTAGGACAATATGGCATGAGTAGTGTTCACCTTACAAATGTTGAAAGTTAATTAGTTGTTTTCGATCTGTCTATCTATCTATTCAATGATATACTTAAAATAGTTTATATTTGGAGTTATTTATTGTTTATAGAATTAAGTTTGGCAATAGATCTTAGCTGGGATGTTTATATAATTTAGCTAGGTTACATATAAACAAAATAACCTTGAACAGGCGTACGTGACAGAATGGTCACGTTAAGGCGACGTATCTTTTAATTAGTGACGTAACGGAACTGAGGTTAGAGATCGGGAAGTTTAGAGTCGAGTTGAAGTTTGACCACCATAGTGAACAGACTACCAAGGACGTGGGAAGCGGCGTCACTTCGGACAGCCAAGATGTTAGAACGTGTAATCTCTGAAAATGCTGGCCAGATCATGAGAATAAATGTTCGTAAATAATTCAGGTATGTGTTGTGTTATTTACATCTGTTTAAAAAGAATTGTTTGTCTACAACTGTTCGATACGTCCACGTCAATCGGTTCTTGTTGGAACTGTTGCATAAATGTTAAAATATACAGCCTAGACGATCACCAGCAGACATATATTCACATACAACATATGACACGTTGTATAATATATCTCGATATACACCACGAGTAAACCTTGACTAAATATTCAAAATAACATGGTATTTGAATAAAAAGTAAAATCACCTAGGTATGGCTACCCTACATTGGTTTTCGAGGATTGTTGCATCTTTTCTAAGTAAGAGATTTAGTATATATATATTGTTACATACGGACCGGCGCAATATTTAAATATAACAATAAAATGCAATAAAATGCAAACACAGGGGTATGGATGGGCATTTATGGATATCAAACGCTTATCACAGGCAGACAAATCTTCTCAATTAGGGGTATGTTCATAGGTCCCAGATTGGGTTCAATTTTCCTTTTTTTATACAAAAAAAGGGTTGAAACAAATAAAACAATTATTTTCTGTGAGACAGGCTGATACAAAATAAACACAAAAATCGAACACAATAAGATTTGCAAGAGATAACGAAACAAACACTTTAAAATCATATAAAACTAAATTTATTAATGATAGGGGGAAAGAAAGATTTAACAAAAAACGAATATATTCAAAGCTAATGGGATTGGGGAATATTTTTAACAAGCTAACTGAAAGAGAATCCTATAACAGAAAGACAAAAGGTAAACGGCAGTAACCAGTCCACACGAGGAAAAGTCCGATCTCCAGCTCGACAGGGAAAGAAAATAAAGTTTTTTTTTTTTTTGCACTTACAGTTCAATTCTTTTCTTTTAACAATTTGCAATTGCTATAGTTAGTCCAAATAAAATCTCTTGTGAGGGAAGACAGTTTCAATCACCAAATCCAGTCTCTTGACGCCGTGCGACACATTTCAGTTCCGCGTGGGAGACATAAATTCCAAACGATGATTTCGCAGATATTTTTGATTTGTTTCTTTTCTTTTTAAACATGCCCCTCGGCATCCGTTTTGGGTTATCCAAAATAGCTTTATCGAGGGATTAATTTAGATATCTTTTTTTGTCTCCGTCTTTTCCAACTTCGGAAATGTGACATCGCTTTGGTTGTCCAGAACACGTTTTACTCGGTCGAACTTTTTTCACAACTACTCGCACGAGGGAATTATTATATTTCCTTTTTTTTTTTTCTTTTTTTTTTCGCCCCTCGATTCTAAAAATAGAATTTACGAAATCCTGTTCTTTCCTTATTCTGCTTCTTGGCACAGCGCGGTCACTACGTGCGTTGACTGGAGGACGACCTGTCGCTTGCTTTCATATTGGAGGAGGTGGGAGGTGTTTGGTGCTGACGTCAATCGAGCGTTTTTCAACTCCCTCGTTCTCTGTTTCTCTCTCTCTCTTCTCCTCTCTCTCCCTTTCTCTCTCTCTTCCTCTCTCTCTCTTCCTCTCTCTCTCTTTGTCTGTCTGTCAGCCTGTCTGTCTCTCTCTCTCTCTCCGTGGGTGATGAAATCCGTAGTGTTTTTTTTTCTCTGCTTCCGAGATCGGGTCGCGGTGTAGTAACTGTTCCGCCGCCACAAGTCACTCTCTCTATCCTCGGCCAAGGAAAGAGAATCTCTCCAGACTGATTTTAATACTAGGTTTTGGTGGATTCTCGTTCAGTTAGAACATGACAATCAAATATCTACTCTATACTACCAACAGAATAATAAAACAGTACTTGATGTCGAGGTGGCTGTTTGTAACAATATATATATATATATATATATATATATATATATATATATATATATATTATGGCAGTAGAGTTTAATTTCCTAGAGGTACATACAATGAAACAACATGTGTCTACCAAAAAGTGCTCAATGAGTAAACAGAGCAGGAATATTAAATTTATTTATGCAAACATTGATGGCTACATATGTGCATACATGTTTCTGTAATCACCCGTGCAGGAGAGATTACGTCTTCAGGCCAAGAATTATCCTCGATCACTGAAATTTTAAGATATAAAAACATTTTCAAGATATAAAAATTTCAAGATATACTTAAATTGGCCATTTTATGACAGACTTCTAATTTTGTAAACGATATAAGAAAATGTTTTTATAAATTATGATAAATTTAATATATATATATTTGTTTTTGTTTTTGCGATACGTTTTGAATGAATTCAGTTATTTACGAAAGTGCATTTTTACCTAAATGCGAGTTGGGAATAACTTTCCCTTTAACCAACTTGGTACCCCCACATGGGGAGCGCATACATATTGTTTTGCTTTTTCTGTTTTTTTTTTTTTAATATAATTATCCACTGATAATTATCCACTGACACGTGTTTCGTCATCTACGACTCATCAGAGTGGCTGATTCTGATATGATTTGAAATCGGTACCCTGCGGTAATGAGCCTAAACCCTTTATCCGTGCGTCCATCTCGCTCGACTGTCTCGATGTATCGCGATTTATTTTAGAATCAGCCACTCTGATGAATCGTAGACGACGAAACACGTGTCAGTGGATAATCATATTAAAAAAAACAATATATATATATATATATATATATATATATAGTAATGTGATTGATAATTTAATTAAACTAGTAATTTCACTATTACATTAAAATACACTCAGCTCTTTAGACTATTGTTCTAATCTCCTTTAAATTTATATATATATATATATATATATATATATATATATATATATATATAGAGAGAGAGAGAGAGAGAGAGAGAGCAGCAAGTGCACGGAATTTTTTTGTTTCACTATTTTCTTTTTTGTCTTCTCCAATTTCCGAATAATTAATGGTTCATTAAAATTGTTGGGTCTGCGTTCGTGCCTGGTCCACAAAGTATGGAAATAAAATATTTAAAAATTAAAAAAAAAAAACGTTTACAAGTGTTTTTGATATAGATGTACATAAGAATCCTTTGATAAGTATGTTTCAACTTAAATAGGGATGGTATTATAAAATTGTGGGGTCTGCATTCGCGCCTGTACTCCAGAGAATGGAAATAGTCACAAACTTTAATAAAGACTTTTCATATCTATCTGCGTAAGCATACTCTGATAACTATGTTTCAGTTTGAAGAAATATGGTATAATAAAATTTATTGGGTGTTCGTTCGCGCCTGACCTCCATAGAATGGAAATATGTCACAAAGTTTAACAAGGTTTTTTTAATATAGATCCACAGAATATTGTAATAAGTGTTTCAGTGTGAACAGGTATGGTATAATAAATTATGGGGTTTATTTATTTCATTTTTATTTTCATCATATTTTGCTTTGGTTTTGATACCCCCAAATTCGAAGCTATCTCTTTACAACCCTTCCTTTTCATAACCTATCATACTTTCATAAATCAGAGTCCATTTTCTGTAGGCTGTTTTTGAACCCAATCAACGACGGATACTTTTGCTAGTATATATATATATATATATATATATATATATATATATATATATTATTTATTAATTAATAATTACTACGTGCATAAAAGTAAGTTATCTATATACATGCATGTTTCGCAGTGTACTTCTCATCAGTATGGCTAAACTTTATTGACAATTGTAATTAATAATTAATAAATAATATGTAAATAAAATAAAAAAGTAATACGTCCTAAAATGTGGGCGAAGAACAATGTAAACCAAGGGCAAATAACTCGTAGAAAAATACTTGATGCAAAACACTGAAAGGATAATGATGATAACGATAGACACTGAAAAAAATCAACAAAACAGATACAAAAAATATGACGAGAGAAACACGGAAAGAGAAACAACGAGACAGAGGATTCCTAAGAATGACGAAAGATGAGAATAGAAAATACACTTGGGCATGGATGCGAAAATGGCACGTAAACCGAGAAACGAAAATGAACCCTTCATAACATGTGTCTCAGATGTATGTTATGTATTCCGATGTTGATTAATTAAGTAAATATGAACAAGCATTTTATTGTGTAAACTTTAATGGATTATATTTTATCTCTTTACATTATACATTATTCTTATATTATTATAGTCAACTTGGCCTTCGGGACAAGATCAAAGTGTAGTATCTGTTCCGGCAGATACTGCAAGCTATGACTAGCTATGACTAGCTATGACTAGCAAAGACCAGATGTGGGGGCAACCCCACATGCCTGACCTTTAACCAGCTCCCATTTCCCACCTCTCGGGAGCTGGTCCCCCCTTTCCCTTCCCCCTCCCTTCACTCCTCACATTAAAAAATTGGCCTTGTGCCTAATTTGCTCAGTGGGGGAGCAAATAAATACCATCTGTTCCGGCAGATACTGCAAGCAAAGACCATATGTGGGGGCGACCCCACATATAAGACCTTGGTCAATGTAGGGGCAACCCTTCATACCAATTGTCACTATCCAGCTCCCCTCCTCCCCGGGGAGTTGGTCCCCATTTCCCCTTCACTCCTCACATTAAAAATCGGCCTTGTGCCTAATTTGCTCGGTGGGGGAGCAAATAAATACCATCTGTTCCGGCAGATACTGCACTTAAGATAATTTGTACCAGTCAATGGAGGGGAAACCCTCTATACTGGGACAATTATTATTTTTGGTAACCAGAGTGCCCCCTTTTTGCCTACTTTTAGGGGAGCTGGTTTTTACCTCACATTAAAAACGGCCTTGTGCCTAATTTGCTCAGTGGGGGAGCAAATAAATACCATCTGTTCCGGCAGATGCTGCAAGCTATGACTAGTAAAGACCAGATGTGGGGGCAACCCCACATGCCTGACCTTTAACCAGCTCCCATTTCCCACCTTTCGGGAGCTGGTCCCCTTTTTCCCTTCCCCCTCCCTTCACTCCTCACATTAAAAATCGGCCTTGTGCCTAATTTGCTCAGTGGGGGAGCAAATAAATACCATCTGTTCTTCGGATGCTGCAAGCTATGACTAGCTATGACTAGCAAAGACTAGATGTGGGGGCAACCCCACATGCCTGACCATTAACCAGCTCCCATTTCCCACCTCTCGGGAGCTGGTCCCCTTTTTCCCTTCCCCCTCCCTTCACTCCTCACATTAAAAATCGGCCTTGTGCCTAATTTGCTCGGTGGGGGAGCAAATAAACACCATCTGTTCTTCGGATGCTGCACTTCATTTTCTTGTTCTCTATCGGTGGAGGAGAAATCCTTCACGACTGAGACAATTTTTATTTTTGTACCTTTTCTCCACGTTAAAAAACGATCCTGGTGTCTAACTCTGTCCCGTGGGGAGGCATAGTAAATAGGTACATTATACATTATTATTTATGTATAGTTCTACCTCACCAGTATTGGTGTGAAATATAGCAAAATCCATGTTCACATTGTTGTTTTAATTTTACTTTAACTTTTTGTGTTTCATTTTTATTGTGACCTAACAAAAGTGAATGATAATCTCCCCTTGAATAATGCATATCTATATAATAAGCTTGTTATAGATGAGTTGTGTTATGATATGTAATAGATGCGTTGTGTTATATGTAATAAATGAGTTGTGTTATGATATAACTCAATAATAACCAACCACACCAAAGCAAAGATAAAAAAACACACACACACACACACACGAAAACAGCAAATACAAACTTTGTGAACAAAGAGCCGAAACGGTATACCATATAGTAAGCGAATTCAGCAAAGTAAGCGAATTCAGCAAGGTGGCCCAAAACGAAATAAAGGAACAGACACGACCAAATGAGGGGGCAGTACACTTGTAATTATGCAAACAACTGCATCTCAAACGCACAGACAAATGGTAAAGCATAAGCCGGCAACAGTACTTGAAACCAAGAATCACAAAATTCTATGGGGCATGGATATACTAGCTGATAAACCTATCCAAGCAAGAAGACAGGATGTCATAATAATTAACAAAAAAAAAAAAAAAAATTAATCGCTAATCTAATAAAAAATAAATAAATAATACAAATTCTACAATCTTATATATATATATATATATATATATATATATATATATATATATATATATATATATATATATATATATATATAAGTAAATTTTTGGTACAGCAAAATGGAAGGAGAAATTTCAGAGGAAACATAATTTAATTTAAATACAAAAAAACAAGAAATGGGCAGGTGAAATTATTAAAATTTCCTTAAGGCCTTATCGTCTGACCCTCTAAGAGGAAACGTCAGAATGATAAATTAAAAACTAAGAAAACGAATGAGGGAAGAAGGGAATTTTGGTTTCAGTTGGAAGAACAGTGGGGGAAAAAAAAATCTCACTGTTCAGGTGGTTTTAAATCAATGAATATCTCCAACTGATGTATATATGAGAGAAAATTTTGAAGAGAAAAGTTTAGTAAAGAACTTTTCAATTTCAAAAGAGATGAATTATTAATATAGAATAACAACCTTATCCAGAATTAAAACACTGAGTATCAGTGATAGAGCTTAGTATAAGTAACAGACGTCACGATATTACCCTTACCAGCAAAATTAGATTTTATTTTATTTTTTTTACACAGGCATCAGCACATTATCAAGGCCAAGAGGCCACTCAAGGATAAGGGTTAAGAGTGTACAGTAGAAATTGGACAATATAGTAATCATTAGTAATGAAAATTCGGTAGATTTGTTAACTTATATGGAACAGCTCACAAAGAATTTATTTACGTTAGACTTGAACGCAACCATATTGTAGTCAGCCGGAAAGCAGGAAAACGGAAGACAATTCCACAGGCGTGCAGTTCTAAGAAAGAAGCTTTGTTCATGGAATCTACGTTTAGGTTTAGGCACAGATAAAGAGTGAGGGGGGAATTATTGATAGTGTTTTCAGCTAGACGAGTGTTCCTTGTGAAAGTTAGGCGAGGGGGACCATAGACTGAAGCTCAGTCGAACACTTGCCATGAAAATAACGATACATCAGAGACAAACTCGCAACATCTCTTCTGTGAGATAGAGGTTGCAGGGAAGAGAAAAGGACATCTCCTACGAGGCTACGGAGTCTATTTTGAACTCTATCAAGGCAGGACAAGTCCTTTCTAGCAGCTCCTGCCCAGATATGGCAACAGTATTCCATCCTTGGACGTACCTGGCTCTTATATAGATAGAGAATTGCGTCAGCAGTGGATCGATAGAAAGATCCCACCATTTTTCCAGTGGCCTTGGCAACAGATTTGATGTACATGTTCCATTTAAGATCAGGAGTAATGGTCAAGCCCAGAAGTTTGTCAAAACTTGAGGCCTTCTGAAGACGAGAGCCATTCATTTCAATTGATGCCAGATGTGGATCAGAATGCTGATGATGTAAAGAGAGAAGCTTGGTTTTAGATGCATTAAAAGTAACCAGCCACTCCTTTCCCCATTGTACCACGTGCTCAAGATCAGAGGAGAAAGAATCGGAGAGAACTTGGTCGTTTACTGTCTTAGTGTCATCAGCATAAATGTCTATGAATGATGTAAGGATGTGATTTGGAAGATCATTAATGTAGATCAGGAAAAGAGTTGGGCCCAGGATGGACCCTGAAGGACACCAGCATTAAAACTGTGAGCTTTTAATTTCTGCCCATCAACCACTACTCTTACAAACCTATCAGAGAGAAATGATTTAATAATTGAGAAGACATTTCCAGCTATACCATAGCTGGAGATCTTATGAAGTAAACCTTTATGGCACACTCTATCAAAGGCCTTTGATATGTCAAGAGCAATTGCCCTAGAAAGGTTGCCTCCGTCGAGAGATTCACTAATCATATGGGATATAAATGTAAGCACATCTGCTGTAGATCTTGCAGAATGGAAACCATATTGCGTGTCACTAAAAAAGTTATTTTTTCTGAGATGGTTGGTCACTTCTCTATTTAACACAGATTCTAGCAACTTACTCATGACGCACAGGAGACTTATTGGCCTGCACTAAGATGGAGATGAGCGATCACCTGAATTCTTAAATACGGGACATACTGATGAGATTTTCTAGGGTGACGGGAAGCAATTCTCCTTAAGACAACGTTTAAACAGTTTTGTAAGTATGGGTGCTAGTTCTGGTTGAAGTCTTTTGAGTACTATAATTGGAATACCGTCAGGGCCGGTTGCTTTACTGGAATCAAGGTTTTTGATTAGCTTAGCAACATCACATACAGATATATGTATATCACATAGCATGTTTTCTAATACAGAAGGAAATATTGGAGATTGGCGGCCTTGGTCGCAAAGGGTAGAATTAGCTGCAAGTTTTTGGCAAAGAGTTTGGCTTTGTCTGATGCTGACGAGATGATCTCAAGTCCATTTATAAGAGTTGGGATAGAACACACGTTTCTGTTCAGGATTCTGTTTGCTATTTGCCAAAACTCGTGGGAACCAAGCCGCTGCTCAGCTACTTTGGACTTGACGGACTGAGCATACAACTCTTTTGCGTTCTTTATTACTTTTTTCAGAGGTTGTTGGCAGTCCTGAAAGCGGCTTTAGTCTTAGTACATCTATTGTGTGGAAGCAATGGAAAAAGTGATTTCTGTGCGCAATGGCAGCAGCACATTCTGGAGAACAACAGCTGGCTGTTAGGTTTTTGCTGGAATTTTTTCGAGGGTATGAAACGGTCAATACCTACAATTAACCATTCTGTCAGGTCTGATACTATAGCGGACACATCCTTTTCAAACATGTAATGCAGAGGCAAATCTGATATAAATGTATGAAATACTGTAGGATGGAGAGGTACGTCTGAGAACTTATTACATGTCATTTTTATCTTAACTGATACAACAGAGTGGTCAGAAGATCAAAATGGAGATAGAACGGAAGCTGAACACAGTTTAGGGCAAGTTGTGAGAAAAAGGTCTAGGAGACTTGCATACTGGCCGTCAGTATCGGGCACACGGGTGGGTTCGTGAAAAATCTGAGTGAGGTCATAACCAATAGAGAAATCATGACAGAACCTTCCCTCATCATCGGTCTTGTTTGAGTGAGTTAACCATTCCACATTGTGAACATTGAAGTCTCCACAAACATGAATGTTAGCTGAAGGATAAACAGACAGGACGTTGTCAATTTTCTCAGATATGCTTTTAAAGATAGTAAGTCCACTGTTGTAGGGGCGATAGAGAGCAAATATAAATGCAGTAGTTTGAGTAAGTGCAACCTGGAAGCACATATAGGGTAAGTTAGAATCTTCTCTGGAGATGTCCCTACCACATGAAAAGCCATCTTTTACATAGGCACTTATTCCATAGCCATGGCAATCTTGGGGGTCAGATTTAGAAGTTAAGTTAGAGTATCCTTTAATTACGAACTCATCTAGGGAAATTATCTGTCCAATGCCAGTTTCGCTTAGAAATAATATGTTTGGTTTAGTCTCCTATGATTGGGTTTCAACCTCTAGAAGGTTAGAATGTAAACCCCTGATGTTCGAGAAAGAGACATGGTAGTGGGAGTCTACGTTAGAAGTTGGAGATCCGGGTTTAATCGTGTATTTTTTATCGAAACCTAAAGTATGGTTATGTTCAAAAGAGGAAAAATATATTTTACCATGTCTAACCTGAAGTATGGTAATGTTCAGAGAAAAAAATATATATTGCCACGTCTGACCTGAAGCATGGTTAATGTTCTGGGGAGAAAAATATATTTTGCCATGTCTGACCTGAAGCATGGTTAAACTTCTCAGGTCAGACATAGCAAAATATATGTTTCTCTAAAATTAAAAAAAAAATGCTCTTAAACCTTTTTAATTTTTAATTATTTTGCCTGATGAAATCAATAATGATCGAAACGGTCTGCACGTCGTAGCAAGATATGACTATATTTACATAAAGAAAATAAAAAAAATTATAATTTGCTCTCTTTGGTGGAGCACTACCAACGACCCTTAACTTATATAAGGATAATGTTATATTCAATTCCATACCTTGCGATATAGTGAGAGTTGGCATTCAGTTGCGTTTTAGAGGTACGGTGGCTATCGGATGAGTGGCTTGTTTTTCTTGGTAAGGTGTGTGCTCGGCCTGATTGGTTTTCACGACATTCGTTCACAAGTCTTCGTTGGTTTGGAGAGAGAGAGAAGAATGTTTGTTAAGACACGCAAAGACAGTTAGTACGTAAGGAGAAGCAAATAGACTGAAGCCGAGGAAGCAGGTGTCAAATAACCGCCATGATAGATAGTAGGTAGAAACAGAATACGAGATAGATAGAAAGATGTGAATAATAAGTATAAATGACTTGTTTATGTATAGATAAATATATAGATAAAGTGAAAGATAAGGATATATATATATGCATATATATATATGTATATATGTGTGTATTTATAAACATATATATATGTATATAAATATATATATATATATATTTATAAATATATATAATAAATAAAAATCTCTCTCTCTTTATATATATATATATATATATATATATATATATATATAGATAGATAGATAGATAGATAGATAGATAGATATGAAATTTATTTATACAAACATTGATGGCTACTTATGTGCATACATGTTTCTGTAATCACCCGCGTTGGGGGATTACGTCTTCAGGCTAAGAATTATCGTCGATAACTGATATTTCAAACAAAAATTATTCTTATTTCGTTTACAAATTTAGAATGTAACATGAGTTGGGGTTATGAGCCGGGAGAGGATAAGTGAGGTGTTTGAAGATAATAAACATCTTCTTTTTTTATATATTCCCTTTTTAAGTTTATCTATTCCATCTTTTGGTTTTTACGGCATAAGAGAATTTAGTATATTTATATTTTAGAATTTAGTATAAGAAGATGTTTATTATCTTCAAAGACCTCACTTATCCTCTCCCGGCTCATAACCCCCACCCATATTACATTCTAACATTGTAAACGAAATAAGAAAATGCTTTTGTTTGAAATATCAGTTCTCGAAAACTAGAATCAGAGGACCAGGCCTTTATGTGCTTCAGACTAAATATGCAACACAATATTAGCTACTTGTATTTTCTCTACCGCTCTCCCTCAAATCAAGACTGTACCCTAATAAACAAAGTCTCAGACAGCATAGATATAGCACTCTCCCTCGATACTAGCGCACAAATACATGTATTTGGTGACTTCAATGTCCACCACAGTAACTGGCTAGGATTCTCTAATCACACAGACGTAGCTGGTAGCGCAACAAATAGCTTCTCTATATCCCATTCCCTATCTCAGTTGGTTACATTTCTGACACGTTTCCCAGACCAGCACGATCAACATGCCTCACTTCTAAATCTCTTTATGACAACAGTTCCCAATGACTGTACAACAAATGCCCACAGCCCACTCGGGAATGCTGATCACGCTGTGATAATGGTAGAAATCAGCCTAAATTTTCGCCCTAAAACTGAAGACCCACTACTCAAAACAACAAGGTATTACAAAAAGGCTGATTGGGAAGCCATCAGGGAGCTCATCAGAGATGCCCCATGGCAAAATGTCTTTACTCTTGACCCACTCTCCCCAATGGTTTACTTCTGCTTGTGCAGCTGCCATATGTCAAAGGCAGCATGCATTCCGCAGATTCAACTGACATAAGTCCAGCTCAAATAAACAGAAGTTTATAGAAGCTAGAAATAATTGTAAGAGAGTGATAGAGACAGCTAAGACAGATTACTCTGAAACCACCAGAAAGCGCATCGAAGCACAGAAATTAGGAACCCGGGATTTTTGGAAAATCTACAACAGCGTAGTTAATAATGGACAGTCAGCTATTCCCCCACTAACAAACAATCATGAGGTTGCTTGCACGGCAACTGACAAGGCTAATCTGCTTGCCAGTCGGTTTGCCTCAAACTCTACACTGAACTCGGTACACCACTCACTCCCTGATTTTCCTCTGCGAACAGACGCCACACTAAACGATTTGAAAATCACCCCTTCTCAGGTATATGCTATTATAAAAAACCTAGACACCTCAAAAGCATGTGGACCAGATCTCATCCCGGCTGTGCTATTAAAATAATGCTCTGCCGAGGTTGCTCCAGTTCTGTCCAAACTTTACAATAAATGCCTTAACGAATCTTGTTTTCCCGACTGCTGGAAAACCGCCTCTGTGGTACCAGTCTTCAAGAATTCTGGTGAAAGAACTGACCCACTAAATTATCGCCCTATTAGCCTCCTCCCACTTTTCGCCAAAATATTTGAGTCCTTAGTTAATCAAGCCCTAGTCCAGCACCTAACAGCTGCTAAACTCCTGACTGACAAACAATATGGATTCAGGCAAGCCCGTTCAACAGCAGATATCTTAACTGTAGTTTCTGAACGTATATACCGTTCATTGGATAAAACAGGGGAGGGTAGAGCGGTGGCCCTCGATATATCTAAGGCTTTTGACAGGGTATGGCACGATGGTCTTCTAAGGAAAATTAGATCATATGGAATCACTGGAAGAATTCATAATGTAATTAAATCCTTCTTAAGGAATAGAAAAATCAAAGTTGTCCTCGACGATCGTACATCCAAACAATATGACATAAATGCGGGAGTACCTCAGGGGTCTATCCTTGAACCTCTATTATTCCTGATATTCATAAATTACCTCCCTGATAAAATTGTTTCGGAGATGGGTATATTTGCCGATGACACCACTCTCTATAACAGATATGAGAGGAAAACAAATGAACACATATCCGATTAAATGGCAGAAAGACTAGAGGATGACCTCCAATCCGTAGTGGAATGGGGACAAAAATGGTTGGTCACATTCAATGCTGCTAAGACTAAGCTTGTTTCCTTCAATAACTACAAGAAACCTTCTCTACCACCAATAGCAATGGCCAATAACACATTGCCTGAAAGTAATTCTTTTAAACTCTTCGGCCTAACGTTTACAGGGAATATGAACTGGAATAGATACATTGAGAGCATTGCCAAGGCTGCTGCAAGGAAGGTTGGCTCTCTCTACCGTGCTAGAAAACTACTTACGCCTGACAGTATCCTATACC
>NC_136526.1:46053800-46178800 GCF_053919585.1 Euprymna scolopes | reverse complement strand
ATATACACACACACATATATATATGCACATATATATATATATATCTGTATATATATATATATGGTAGCTTTCTTCAGTCTTAACAGAATATGGATACCCACAGTAAAAATGCCTGTGCATGGAATCTCCAACCACACCTCCCCTGAGTTTGCGTTGTTCAGTACCAGTAGCAAGTGGAGGTTCAAGATGACTGGAAACAATGCTGAGATAAGCGGAGATCACATACAACGCCTAGAATTCGCAAATGGTCACCCGTCTGGTACTAGCCAGGCTCACTATCGCTTCGCTTAGCTGACGAGAGCCGGTGTGTCCACGTGATTATGCCGTATTATGCCGTATTATATATATATATATATATATTTTATCTGTGTATGTATATATATGTACATATATATATACTTTATTTTACTTTATTTTGTACGGGACCACTTAACCCTCACTCCTCAACCCCATTTCTTGCTACTCTGCTCCCCCCACTTGTCTGTATCCCTTTCTTTTACGCACCCCTAATAATTAGTATTAACAGTAGTTTCATTATTATTATTGGTAATGGTGGTGGTGATGGTGGCGGTAGTGGTAGAAGTATTGTTATTACCATCTTTATTATTATCATTATTATAATCTATATTATTACTGCATTGTTTTTAACGCTATGACTATTGTTATTATTATTGTTTTATCATTATTATTATAATCATCATTATAATTGCTGTTATTGTTATTATCCCCGTTATTATCCCCGTCATTGCTAGCATAACCGCTACCATTATCTCCATTTTCACTGTTATTAACATTAACTTTGAATTTACTTTTCTCACAACTATTGGTAATATTATTTTTAATGTTTATTTTTAATGTTTATCTTTGATTTTGTCTTTATCTTTATTTTTATCTAAAATTTTACTTCTATTTTATTTTCATTTTTATTATTACTACTATTATTATAATTTTCATTATTATTACCTTTCGTAATATTATAATTACCCTACTATTATTGTTATATTTTTACCACTCTCATGAGTAGGTATGGTTTCCTAACTCTTCCACTTTGACATCAATATGTATACTTAACCTTTTGCATCAAGTTAAACGCTCTCATAGTCATTGCCACCCTAATCTCCGACCGCCCCCTTATGATCATACTCCCTATATCATAACAGACGAAATTATAAATATATCACCGCATATTACCTTTCAGTTTTACAACCCTGCATAAACGTCCCCGCAATTCTAAGTGATTTTATAGCCGCCATTTGCCTTTTAAGTGGCACTAATCAAAATTACCCACTCCATAGAAAATAGACACCCGACAAACCGTTAAAATAAATTACAATGCAGCAAAAATAAACCCCCAATTCAACCCTTATACATATACCCCTTAATCGCAACACTATGTTAAAGACCATATACAATCTTATATATCATACTATATATAACAAGCTTCTCCTTATTTATTTAAAATTCAATAAAGCTTCCCCCAACATTCTATAATTCCTCTTAATCTTTTTCGTCTCTAATGAACCTTACGCTAGACACCGCATCTTCCCCATGCTACCTAGCACCTTCTCTACTCTTCTGATGAGAAGCATTAGGCTTCGAAATGCCCTGGCATAAAGAGTCCCTTCTATCCCCCAAATTTTGCCTGTATTCCATTATTCAATAAATGATCCATTCTATATCTACCTATATATAGTTTTGTGTCTTCATTTCATACTCTTGTTGTCCTATTATATATATATAATTCTGCATGCAAAATCCGATCCCGCATTTTGCTAATTCCTACCCTCTGATGAGAAGGAAAGTATTTCTTCGAAACTCCGCGGATTAAGGACTATCCATTTATCTAGTGTTTCCTTTTCAGATTAAATATGTTTTTAACTCATTTCAAAGTGTTTTTTAACATATTTTATTAACTGTTTGCTCATATATATATATATATATATATATATATATATATATATATATATATATATACATATATATATAATACCTATATATATAATACACATATATATAATACATATATATAATACATATATATAATACATATATATATATAATACATATATAATACATATATATATAATACATATATATAATACATATATATATAATACATATATAATACATATATATATAATACATATATATATATAATACATATATATATATAATACATACATATATATATATAATACATATATATAATACACATATATATATAATACATATATATATAATACATATATATAATACACATATATATATAATACATATATATATATATAATACATATATATATATATAATACATATATATATATATAATACATATATATATATATATATAATACATATATATATATATATAATACATATATATATATATATAATACATATATATATATATATAATACATATATATATATATATAATACATATATATATATATATAATACATATATATATATATATAATACATATATATATATATATATATATATATATATATATATATATATATATATATATATATATACATACACACACATGCATACACATATATAGTGTATCACAAAAGTGAGTACACCCCTCACGCTTCTTCAAATATTTCAGTATACCTCTTCATGGGACAACACTGAAAAAATGATTTTTCACACAATGAAAAGTAGTCTGTCTGCAGCATATATAACAGAATTAATTTATTTTGTATTATTATTCATCGGACTACTGTTCTCATCTTGATTGTTATTTTCACCACGTTTCGGTCGATGTAACCTCCGACCTTCTTCAGGTGTATCTTGCCGAACTCGGGAATGTGTCCGTCGAACTTGGGAATTTGGATGGAATTTCGAGCAGAACCCTTTATTTACTTCATAGGGGTAGCATGCTCTTGTTCCGTCAGCCATGACTGGATAGAGGTCCTAAGTAATTCGCAATTGTATTTTTCGGCCGTCAACACTGAGGATTGAACCTTCAACCTTCAGGAGAATATCAGTTTTACAATTGATTTTTCCCAGTACTTTAATAACTGCACCACAGGTTCAAAATAAAGGATTCCGCTCGAAATTCTGTCCAAATTCCCGAGCTTGACAGAAACAGAAGAATAATAATACAAATAACCAATCCTCATCTCAAAAATTCAGAAACGTTAATTTATTTTCCCCTCAAAATAACTCAAAATATAGCCATTAAATGCTAAATCCCTGGCAACAAAAGTGAGTACACCCCTTACGAAAAGTTGTCAGTATTAACATGCAACATGTCAACTCTCAATATTTTCTGTGGCCACCATCATTATCCAAAACTGTCTTTACTCGCCTGGGCATGGAGTTTACCAGAGCTTCACATGTAGCCACTGGAATGCTTTTCCACTTCAATTACGACGTTGTGGAGCTGGCGAATAATTGAGACTTTGCGCACCTCCACCTTCTGCGTTAGGATGCCCCAAAGATGTTTTATTAGGTTCAAGTCTAGAGACATGCTTGGCCAGTCCATCACCTTTGCCCTCAGGCTCTTCAGTAAAGCAGTGGTTATCTTGGATGTGTGTTTTAGGTCATTGTCATGCTGTGACAATGCTACATGACCCAGTTTCTGGAAGGAGGGGGTCGTGCTCTGCTGCAATATTTGACAGTACATGTTAGAGTTCATGTTTCCCTCAATGAAATGTAACTCTCCAATACCTGCGGCACTTATGCAGCCCCAGACCATGATATTCCCACCACCATGCTTGACTGTAGACATGACACACTTATCTTTGTACTCCTCACCTGGTCGCCACAACACGTGCTTACGGCCATTAGAACCAAACAAATTAAATTTGGTCTCCTCAGACCATAGGACATGGTTCCAGTAATCTATGGGCTTTGTTGACATGTCTTCAGTAAACTGTTTGCGGGCTTTCTTGTGTATTGTTTTCAGAAGAGGCTTCCTCTTGGGGTGACAGCCATGCAAACCAATTTGATGTAGTGTGCGGCGTACGGTCTGAACACTAACAGGCTGAGCCCCAACCTCTTTAATCTCTGCAGCAATGCAAACAGCACTTGTACGCCGATCTGTCAAAGAAAGCACTTGGATGTGGCGCTCAGCACGTGTGCTCAGCTTCTTTGGACGGTCTACCCGAGGCCTGTTCATAGTGGACCCTGGTCTGTTAATATGCTGGATAATGTTAGCCACTTCGCTGCAGCTCAGTTTCAAGGTGTAAGCAATCTTCATGTAGCATTGGCCATCTTTATGTAGCGCAACAAGAGTGTGAGAGCTACACTACAAATTTGAATACACCTGCTCTCTATGAACACATGGCATTGTTACACTAATGAGTCACGTGACATTTTGGAGAGGAAAAAAAAAGCAATACATAATTTAGACATTTAAGAGTGTAGTTTTTTTTTCGAGGATTGTACTCATTTTTTAGGGGTTAGGGTTAGTTTAATGATTCTATTTTGAGTTATTTTGAGAGGAAAATAAATTAACGCTGTTATATATGCTGCAGACAGACTACTTTTTATTGTGTCAAAAAATCGTTTTTTCAATTTTGTCTCATGAAGAGATATACTTAAATATTTGAAGAAATGTGAGGGTGTATTCACTTTTGTGATACAATGTATATTGATATACATATCTTTCTCTCTCTCTCTCTCTCTCTATATATATATATATATATATAGAGAGAGAGAGAGAGAGAAAGATATATATATATATGTGTGTATCATATATATATATATATATATATATATATATATATATATAAGGCGTGTACTCACTTTTGTGTTATACATATCTTTCTCTCTCTCTCTCTCTCTCTCTATATATATATATATAGAGAGAGAGAGAGAGAGAGAAGAGAGAGAGAAAGATATATATATATGTGTATCGTGTATAAATATATATATATATATATATAACAAAACTGGTAATTAGTAAAAACCTGAAGAGAGTGCTCAATACTATTGCAGAGCAAATATGTGTTTTATTTTTTTATATGTAACCTAACAGATAAAACGGTAATGAAAAAAATAACACACACACACACACACACACACACAAATATATATAATCATTATATAAGAAGCATAAATGAAAACTGTAAACCAAAATTTATATGTAAAATTTATTTTTCGGCAGAATACCCCCAATAAATAAATGAATATATACTTATTACGCAGAGTAAAAAAAAAAAAGCCAAATTCTCTTCAAAGGAAAGAAATGGGTTAGCAAAATACATAAACAGCAGAGCTAAAATGTGCTAGTTTTAGCATTTTATGATGGAATTCATAGAATGCAAAATAATGTTTGTAGAATGTTTGTCCGGATAAATAAATAAAGAGGATAACAAAAGAAAGGAGACAGAAATAAAAAATCAAGCCGGAATGGGTAATTCCACGGTGTAATATAGTCTCTTGTAGATATCAAGAGGCGAAGGAAGTGTATATTTGTTTTCGGAGTTTAAAACAGTCTCAATAGACAATGGCGAAATTTAGTGATAATTCAATCCTATGTGGTCGAGGCGAATAATCCAAAAACTGTTAAAGAATGAAATTATATATATAAATGAAATTATATATATATATAAATGAAATTATATATATATATAAATGAAATTATATATATAAATGAAATTATATATATAAATGAAATTATATATATATATAAATGAAATTATATATATATATAAATGAAATTATATATATATATAAATGAAATTATATATATATATATATGAAATTATATATATATAAATGAAATTATATATATATATATATGAAATTATATATATGAAATTATATATATATATATATGAAATTATATATATGAAATTATATATATATATATATATATATATATATATATATATGACATTATATATATAAATGAAATTATATATATATATAAATGAAATTATATATATGAAATTATATATATGAAATTATATAAATGAAATTATATATATATATATATGAAATTATATATATATAAATATATATATGAAATTATATATATATATATATATGAAATTATATATATATATATATATATATATATATATATATGACATTATATATATAAATGAAATTATATATATATATAAATGAAATTATATATATGAAATTATATATATGAAATTATATAAATGAAATTATATATATATATATATGAAATTATATATATATATATTAAATTATATATATAAATAGAATTATATATATATAAATGAAATTATATATATATAAATGAAATTATATATATAAATGAAATTATATATATAAATTATATATATATATATATATATATGAAATTATATATATATATGAAATTATATATATAAATGAAATTATATATATAAATGAAATTATATATATATATATATATGAAATTATATATATAAATGACATTATATATATATATGAAATTATATATATATATGAAATTATATATATAAATGAAATTATATATATATGAAATTATATATATAAATGAAATTATATATATATGAAATTATATATATATGGAATTATATATATATATAAGAAATTATATATATATGAAATTATATATATAAATGAAATTATATATATATGAAATTATATATATATATATGAAATTATATATATATATATGAAATTATATATATAAATGAAATTATATATATATATATGAAATAATATATATAAATGAAATTATATATATATATATGAAATAATATATATAAATGAAATTATATATATATATATGAAATAATATATATAAATGAAATTATATATATATATATATGTAATTATATATATATGAAATTATATATATAAATGAAATTATATATATATGAAATTATATATATAAATGAAATTATATATATATGAAATTATATATATAAGAAATTATATATATATATGAAATTATATATATAAATGAAATTATATATATATGAAATTATATATATATGAAATTATATATATATATGAAATTATATATATATATGAAATTATATATATAAATGAAATTATATATATATGAAATTATATATATATATATGAAATTATATATATATATATGAAATTATATACATATATGAAATTATATATAAATGAAATTATATATATATATATATATATATGAAATTATATATATAAATGAAATTATATATATATATATGAAATAATATATATAAATGAAATTATATATATATATATGAAATAATATATATAAATGAAATTATATATATATATATATATATATATATATGAAATTATATATATATGAAATTATATATATAAATGAAATTATATATATATGAAATTATATATATAAGAAATTATATATATATATATGAAATTATATATATAAATGAAATT
The DNA here is from genome assembly GCF_053919585.1 of Euprymna scolopes. Taxonomy (NCBI): domain Eukaryota; kingdom Metazoa; phylum Mollusca; class Cephalopoda; order Sepiida; family Sepiolidae; genus Euprymna; species Euprymna scolopes. Next base: position 46,171,452 of record NC_136526.1, on the reverse strand, counting down.
ATATATATATGAAATTATATATATAAGAAATTATATATATATGAAATTATATATATATATGAAATTATATATATAAATGAAATTATATATATATGAAATTATATATATAAGAAATTATATATATAAGAAATTATATATATATATATATGAAATTATATATATAAATGAAATTATATATATATATGAAATTATATATATAAATTAAATTATATATATATATGAAATTATATATATAAATGAAATTATATATATATATATATGAAATTATATATATATAAATGAAATTATATATATATATATATGAAATTATATATATATAAATGAAATTATATATATATATATATGAAATTATATATATAAATGAAATTATATATATATATGAAATAATATATATAAATGAAATTATATATATATATATATATATATATATGAAATTATATATATAAATGAAATTATATATATATATATCGCCTAGGAATTGCGAATAAACACGAAATATCACAGAAATTAGGTTAAGAACAGCGATCAAAATATGTGGGGACGGGTCAGACTGAAGAGGAAAAGAATGTCGGGGGAAGAGAAAGAAAGGGACTAATGCATTTATACCCGGGAAATTTCTCAAAGATCATTCGTAGGGGAAATAAAGGAAAGTCAGATTAAACATTCAGAGCATAGAAATAAGAAAATAAAGAAAAGTATAATCTCATAATAATAATTAAATCAAGTATAATAAATTGGCAGTAATTAAAAATAATTATAGGTTAACGTTTATAAAGGTAGTATTTAGAATAGAAGAATAATTGTAAAACCTACCAATTTCTTTATTACCACTAAACGAGATATATAACGTTATAATACCAATGTTATTCCAAGAATTTTAGGATAATATGGAAATAGTGTTATTCACATTTTAATAAAATCAAAAGTTTTGAACGAAGCGAATACTTAAAAAAAATAATTCTACCAGTGGCCATATATTAGTGATTGTGCCGTATTACGCACGCACACACACACACACACACACACACACACACACACATTTATATAAATATATATATAAATAAAATATATATGGCGATTAAGCTACACTGAATATTCCGTGTTTCATCCAATCTAGGACTCTTCAGGCTTATGCGCATAAGCCTGAAGAGTCCTAGAGTGGATGAAACGCGGAATATTCAGTGTAGCTTAATCGCCATATATATTTTATAAATTAATAACTAGCTCTACCTACGTATTGAGGACTCTTGAAGTAAATACTTAAAGTTTACGCATAAATCTATACTTTCGTATATTAATTTTATTGAGTAAATTAAGTAGTTATCTATATATCTATAAAAGTGAACGTGTCTGTCTGTCTGTCTGTCTGTCTGTGTACATTTCCCTACGTAATAACTCTGTCAATTTTTAGCCTATAGACTCGAAGGTTGAAATACCGGGTACTGAGATTTGGGAAAATCGATGTGACGGGTGTCAGCCAGAAATTTGGCTGTTAAGGGGTCAAATTTCAACGATTTGACCTTTAAGAACTCTACCAAACTCCTCCGACAATTTTGGGTCTAGACACTTGAAATTTTAGATATAGGTTCCTTGAACCTGGATCTAACTTAATAAAGTGATTTGAGCCCGAAACTACAAATTTTAAGGGGTCATAATAGGGGTCAAATTAAAAAAAAATTACTTTTTTTTGTTTTGCTAAGAGTACACCTCAAAACACCCGGGCAAAGCCGGGCTGAAATGCTAGTATATATATATATATATATATATATATATATATATATATATATAGGCGTAAAAAAAAGAATAAAAACTCAAATATACAATAAATAAATGTTTCCAATAAAATCACTTTTCTACCTACCTACCTGACTCATTTTTTTTGTGTTTTTAAAGTAGTTTTAAATGATCTTTATTTCATTGAAAATATTGACATTTTACGAGTTGTGAGACAACAAGATCTCGGCCGGATCGTTTCCCATGAAGAAAAATCCAGACCGCCATCTTGTTAGCCAAAGATTCGTAAAAAGTAACCATTTGAGATGAAAAACGAGCATTTAAAACTAATTAAACACCCACACAAATATAGCTAGGTGGGTACAAAAGTAATTTTTATTGGCGTATAGTAATATTTATTGATTGTACAATTGATTTTTCCCCTTAGTTTTATAATTATACTAGCATGGGTGCCTGGCGTTGCCCGGGTGTGAGGTGTATGCTGAGCAAAAAATTAAAAAACAAACAAACAAACGGTCAATTTTTTAAACTTTGACCCGTATTATGAGCCCTTAACATTCATTGTTTATGGCTCTAATCAAGTTATTAAGTTAGATCCATGTCCAAGAAACCTATATCTAAAATTTTAAGTGTCTAGACCCAAAATTGTCAGAGGAATTTGGTAGAGTTCTCAAAAGTCAAATAGTTGAACTTTCACCCCTTATCAGCCAAAGTTCTGGCTGAAAACGGAGTATAAAGATTGTCCTAAATCTCAGTACCCTGTATATCAAATTTTGAGTCTGTAGAGTACAAATTGACAGAGTTATTGCGTAGGGAAATGTACACACAGACGCACGATACACAGACAGACAGACAGACCTTTCACTTTTATAGACAGATAGATAGATAGATAGATAGATAGATTTGTTTAACAAAAATATATACGTATACATAAATATATATGGAAAAAATTTTGCGTTTACTATAAACTTTTTACGCAAATATTATGCAAGTATAAATCATGTAGAATATCTGCATGAATATAATTACAGGTAATAGTTAACTAAAGATGATCATCCCATAAGAAAACCGAAAAAACTAATAGGGAATTAATTAAAATGAATGTTTAAAAGAATATGCAAATTAGCTAGATCTTTTGCAGGTGAATACAATTCTACAACCCATATATAAGAAAATTGTATTTTCTTTTTAAATAAATAGAAAAAAGCGTTGAGTTCGGCTGTCTTTTCGTTTTGCTGCTGTCCAAAGACCGGCTGCCGGTCCCTGTTGGGCGGGTTGTCTCTTTTTCCGACTCGACCGGTCTGCATCTGAGGTGGTTGTTCGAAGTCATATCCAACGGAAACTTCAGCCAGGCCAACCGGGAAGAAGACGCAGAGGAGGAGGGTAGCTGGTCCGGGCTCCAGTGCAGACATGCCTAGCCCGGGGTCCGGTTCCCAGAGGGGGCTTCGGCCACCTCTGAGCAAAGGATTAGGCCTTGGAAAAATTCTACCGCCACGTGGTTCGGGTTCCGACCCCCGCCTAACCCGGTTTCTGGCGTTCGTGTCCCCGACACGCCCGCCGGTTCAGGCCCAGTAGACAGACCACTAGGATGGATTGGTGTTGACCCCCGCACAAAACTCGGTGTTGTCCCCCACACCGCGAATCTAGGGGAATCGTTTGCGTTAGGCAGCGACTCTCACGTAACTAGTCGTACTGCTGTTCCCGGCAGTAATAGTAGTAGCAGTAGATTTAGGCCAGCTGAAAGAGGTGTTCCGACTCGGTGGAATCACCAGAGGAAGAGGGCTTTAACTGTCAGCCCTCCCGCCCATAGGAGAACGGACCCCCTAGGGTCGGGAATTAAACCAGCAACCTCTGGAGATATCTCAATATTGAGGAACACTGAGTCGGAGCAGGCGTTTTCGAACGGGTTGCCGGACGACAGGGAAGAGGCTATTAACATGTTAACGCTTCTAGATGAACAGTTGAACGCCGCGAGGCAAGCCGACTTAGAATTTAGTAGCAGCGACAGTAGCGCAGATGAATGCAACACGCGGTGACCGCTGCTACGACAAGCGAGAAAGTCGCGTCAACGAGAAAGAAAGGGGGCCGCTCAGACTGAAAAAAAAAATGGGGCAGCTAGTACCACAGCCACAAAAGAACCGGCACTGACCCCTAAACCGTCGTCCCCAAAGGAGAAACCAGGAGAGTGGCCGACGTTGCCAGGGAGTTCACAAACAATAGACTCGTCCGGCTCTATTATTCCCCCGGGACAGAAATCACCGCCGTTAACAGTCTCACCGACGATAATATCAACACCGCAGACGGCCGCGGCGGCAGTGGTCAAAGAATGGGGCCCCCAGTTGCAACTAACTCCCGGGGATTACCGCCGGTTATTCGATACAAAATACAAGGATTTGACCGACGGTAATGTTATTAGAGTAGAACCGAAAACTATGGAAGAACTTTCGAAGAGAATAATATCGTTAGTCTCCATAGACACAAAGAAACGAGCATTAACCGGTGCGCCGAAAGACGACATGGCGAAAATTCTGGGGGAATTAAATATCCCCGCAACCTATATCTGCCGTAGAAGCTATGCAGTGTGGGATTTACTACTGCCCAAAGAAGAAGACGCCGTCAATATATTCAAATCGGAACACATGTGGCGACATATTCGACTTAAGCCGGAATATTTTAGTAAGACGCGGACGAACGTGTCTATTTTGGGAGTCCCCTGTATTCTCGGCCCTGAGCAATTAGGGGTCTTTATGAGTCAATATGGGGACGTAGAGTCTGTCATTCCTGTCCGTGGTCCCCTTAACCTTATGGTAGGGGACTACAACCTAAAAATGCGTGTTGACAAGGAAGGATTACAAAACATCCCCCCCATGCTCAGGTGCGACATATGGTCGATGAGCATTATAGTAGAAGGTCGCAGGCCCCACTGTTGGAATTGTCAACAACAGGGCCATATGGCACGGGAATGTCTGAAAAGAAACCCACAGACAGTAGTAGTAGTAGAAAAAACCGGCGGCAGTGGTACCAGCAGCCCCTGAGAAGCTAACCGAAGGGGGCAAAGAAGCAACAACGTCGGACGGCTGGACTACAGTGGTAAAGAAGAATGGCAGAACCACTAAGACCCCCTCCACAAGAGAGCAGCCCCCTGAGGTACAAGGTCGGCCGGTTCCCACAGTGTCGTCAACGGTCTCTTCCACCAACCGTTACCACTAAAGAAGTTGTTAGCGGCCAGAAAAGAATGCATCCGGTCTCCTCGTCTGACTCAGAAGGGGAGCACGATAAGGAAACGGCTACTGTGGTAGAGTACCAAGTGCCGAAAAAGGAAACTAAAAAGAAGGCGAGAAAAAACAAGGAGGCAGGGTCCCATTCCCCGTCCCCTATGAATGTAGAGAAGACTGTCTCTACGGTGCAGCCACCACAAAACCCCTACCCTAACCCCATCGGCTGAACCAAAATCCCTATCCCTTTTCGATACCCCCCCAACCGGTGCCCGCTCGTTGTCCCGGGAGAAGCCGGCGACAAAAACCAACAGCGGTAGAAGAGCCGCCTCTGTATCTCCTGTAAGGAGTGAAAAGACGAAAAAGCTCCCCTACCTTCCTGGAGACCGGATTTGCGAAGTAGACCCCCTTCACGCTGACACGTATATAACGCAGCGCCATAGGGGTCTGATTAAGCCGCTTAGAGAAATGAAAATAATCGACGGGAAAAGTGTTACCAACCCTAAAAATTTCCCAGACGCCCCCCTAGTCATGACCTTTGTGCGCCATACAAAAACTGGACGCACGAAGGCCATGTGGAATATGATCGATGACGCCAGGGGGGCGATTCCAGATTTAAAGTTGGTGGAAGAGAGGCATGACTCCCTCAATCAGCTGGCGCCGAGATGCGAAGGTAGGGTTCCTATTTACGTCCACCCTTGTTTGTATAGGGTCCTTAAATTAACGTTTCCCCTGGATGTCGGAGGTATTGCGCGAGACGGACGAGTAACGTCCGAGTTGCTTTCGGGCAACCTTGCCCAGTCCTGCGGCACCCTTTCTAGCAAAGACTTTAGGTCGGTGGTTGTGGATATCTAGACACAATGGCCATGTCCTTGAGCTTGTGTAGTTTGAACATTAGGGGCATGAGGTGCTGAAGCAAAGCCGCTAAGGTACTGAGGGACCTCATGTCGATGAATATAGATGTGGCTGCGTTACAGGAGACTCACTACGATTGCGTTGACGATCATCGGGTGCTGGAGGGGCATTATGATGTCTTTTCAACATACGGTGATAGTCAAAGTAGGGGGGTTTCTTTGTTAGTTAGGCGCACCCTTTCTGCAACGGTTAGTGTTGTTCACGCGGATGCTGATGGTAGACTGATCGTGGCCGATGTTGCCGTGGCAAATAGAGCGTTTCGAGTCGTCGTGGTGTATGCGCCCAATTGCGTACGGGAGCGGGTTTCCTTTTTCCGGCGGTTGGAGGTGTTTCTTGGGGCTTCGGAACGGTTAATACTAGTGGGGGATTGGAATGCCATCTTTGACCCCAGGGCAGATAAGGTGGGCGGGACTAGCGGGACGGATGGGTGTGAAACCAGTCTGTCGGACCTGATGGCTAGATGCGATCTGGTAGACAGGTATCGGGTGGATCACCCGGGGCGGGAGACGTGGACGTGGCTCTCTAGCAGGCCTTCCGCTTCAAGTACTTACTTGGATCGGTTGTTAGTTAGAAGAGGCAACATAGAATACATATCTTGTCCCACGTTCCACTGGTTAGGCCACTCTGACCACAAACTACTTGTGGCCAGGTTAGACTTAGATAGCAACCCCAAGTTAGCTGGGTACTGGAAGTTAAATACCTCCCTACTGGAGATAGGTGACTTTCGGGAAAGGCTAACTAAACTCATACAGAAGGGATTAGTGGGGGCGGTTACCGGGAGTAAGTGGTGGGTAAACGCCAAATCTAGCATTAGAGACTTCTCTGTCAAATATGGCCAACGCCTCGCGCTAGATAGGGCCAAGGCAGAGAAGCGTCTAGAGGATAGACTATCCCGGGCGGTGGCTGGGGGGGATTCCCTAGAAATAGGGTTAGCTAAGGCAGACCTGAGTCGTTTGGCTAGCGAGCGATATCAGGGCCAGGTAGTTAGGGCTAGAATTAAAAAGATGCCCAACGAAGCTGTGAATGTTGACAAAGCCGAACGAGTCTATTCACTCGGGCACAAATTGGATAACTACATTCGTAAAATTCAGAGCCCGGAAGGGGACTCCTTAGTGTCGGCTCGGGGGATTTGCGAGCGGTTTCGAGTGCACTTTGAAGATCTCTTTGCGCAGCTGTCCAGGCTCCGCGTCCAGGAGTTTGGCAACTATTTGGCTGGCTCGCCCCGCCTGGAGGCGGCCCGAGCGGCTGGTTGCGATGGTCGGGTTACAGAGTGTGAGGTCATAGCTGCTATGAAGCAGGTCGCCTATAACAGATCACCAGGACTGGATGGACTACCCTACGAACTTTACTTGAGGATGTCGCACATGTTTGTTCCGATTCTGACGGGTGTGTTTAACCACTGGTTTGACACGGGATCTATCCCGAGTCAGGTTACCAAAGGAGTGGTCACACTTCTGAAGAAGAACGACACACATGTTGGGGGGGATAGATGATTTTAGGCCAATCACGTTGCTGAATACGGATTTAAAAATCCTGGCCTGAGTGCTGGCGAATCGTTTGCAGATTGTTATCGCTGACTTGGTCGAACCGGATCAGAATTACGCTGTGAAGGGAAGATCAATTCAAAATAATTTGCATTTGATACGTACAGTCATAGAAAATTTAGAAGATGACACTGAAGCCGCGCTGATTAATTTGAATCAGTCCAAGGCGTTTGATAGGGTGGATCATCGTTTCCTGATGGCTGTTTTAGAGACCGCCGGATTTGGATCCGGCTTCTGCAGATGGATTTCCATTTTGTACGCTCGGCCAACGGCAGTTGTGCAGGTTAACGGGGTGCAGTCGGTGCCGTTCGCGGTTTCTCGGTCAGTGCGACAGGGGTTTCCGTTGTCGCCCTTGCTGTATGTCCTCGCGCTGGAACCATTCCTTAGGAAAGTGAGGACCAGGGTGGCTGGACCGGCCCTGTGCGGAATTGCTCTTCCTGGCGGTGCGCGAGCCAGGGTTTCCGCGTTTGCCGATGATGTCACCGTATTTGTTTCGAGCGTCGTTGATATTATTACGGTGATTAAGGCTCTCAAGCGTTATGAACAAGTTACAGGGGCCGTAGTCAATCTCAGCAAATCCGTTGGCCTGAGGTTGGCCGCTTGGCGGGGCTCGAATGCTTTGCCTGGCGCATTTGTCTGGACGGATGGCCCGGTCCGTATTCTGGGTGTTTGGTTTGGACCCGGTCTATGTCTAGATAAGAACTGGTCGGAAGTACAGAGCAAGGTCGAAGCGTCTGTGAGGGTTTGGCTTCGAAGGGGATTGTCCCTTAAAGGTAGGGCGGAGGCATGCGCCACTTATGTGTTTCCTCTGATCCTTTACCGATTGGCTGTACTTCCTCTGCCTGCGGTCCGCATGGCGGCCTTAACGCGTGCGCTCTTCTTACTGTTGTGGAATGAGCGACGGCCGCTTGTCCGTAGACAGGTCTGCACTCAACGTCTTGAAGATGGGGGCCTGGGGATGCCTGACCTGGCTAGCCACAAAAATGCCGAAAGGTTGGCGTTCCTGGGTAGAACTCTGATTGAGGAGTCTGATTGGGATCCCGCGGTCGGTGCAGCTTTTCCCGACCTTATCCCCAATCATTTAATTGAATGCCAAAGAAGGCCGAGAGGGCAATCAAGATTCTTCAACGAATGCCGAAATGCGCTTAGAGCGATGCCAGGGTCCTTGGACCTTGCACAGCCTAGAAGGGCATTATATCGGGGATTAGTGGTGGGGACCGCTTCGGACCCGCTTGGGGAGCGGCTGCAGCTGTCGGAGGGGGAGGTTCACTCTCTGTGGAATTGGGCGCTAGGCTGGGGATACCTTAACAATTCCGAATTTTCCCTGACCTGGCGATTGGTTAGAAACGCTCTACCCCTCAATGACATATTGTTTAGAATTGGTATGGTATTTAGTCCCTTTTGTCCACGGTGCGACGAAGATAGCTTAGAAACCATAGAACATGCTTTTTATACTTGTTCCAAGCTCCGTGAATTCTGGGAGTATGTCAGTGAGGTCACGGCTCGCATCGTCCCCGATCAGGTGACGATCCTGGATTTAGCATCCGTTGTCTACAACGCAGATCCCTTGTGGCCTAGGGAGGAACGAATGGTGTTCCTAGCGACCTTGGCCGTAGCTAGACTGGTAGTGTGGGCTTCATGCATAGAGATAGGGCGTGGGGGGGAGCCGCCTTCTCATCGGGATCTGATTTTGTATTTTAAACACCAACTTAAAATCAAAATCAGATCCGATAGAAGGAGGTTATCTCGCTCACAGTTTAGTAGGAGGTGGATTCACACCGCTAGTTTATGTGCGTTTGTACGAAACAGGCTTGAGTACGTGTTCCCTGCCTAGGCATGGCACACGCCGACCGTAAAAGCAACCCCCAGACCAGATCAAGATAATCCCGTAGTGGATCAGTCCCTTAGCTAGTTGGTATAAATGAGTTCCATGTCCCCAATTTTTATTTTTAGGTGTTAGGATACCTCCAAAGAAGCCCAGTCCTGATTAATTTATTTTAGTCCCAACCCGTCCCGATGTTATTTTTCTTGGAGGTCACCGAATATCCCTTCCCCCCCCCCCCCATTATTTTGTCCGTAGCTGTGCCCACTCCCCCTTAGGAAGTGCTCCCTTGTTTTCGGCCGATACCGGAAAACAGGAAGCATTTCAAAATCAAATAGGTAAGGGTGGGTCCGTACTAACACATTCACCGTTTAACGTTTTATTTGGTTCATTTATTTTTATTACTGTTATTTTTCTTTATTTTGGGGTGTTTTTAAGGCTCTTATTATCCTCGCCCATCATCCGCATATATCATACACATCACAATTTCATCCGCATATATCATACACATCACAATTTCCATTTTGTCATTATTTCATTGTAAATATAAAGTCATTATATATTTTATTTCTAAAAAAAAAAAAAAAAAAAAAAGCCATTGTATATAATTTTATTGTAAAAAAAAAAAAAAAAAAAAATTGTACATATTGTCATCTGGGGCTTTAAGTAGATCCAACTCCTAGAGTGAATGCGGTATTGTGGTGATTGCAACTAGTGATAGGGAATAGACAAGTGGACGACCCCCGACACCCATCTTCCCCCCCACACCCTTTCTGGCCTCATGCCACATTTAAAAAGAATTAGTTGCCTGTTTTATATAATTTTAACCCTAAAATTCTGTAAAATTTGTGATTTTTCTTCTTAAATAAATATTTAAATAAATAGAAAAGAGAGGTTTTGATATGAATATCAATACACACAAAAGAAAACCAAATTTATAGGAGTATAGATAGATAGACCAATATTATCAGTATAACTTTTGTACCATTTAAAAAAGAAGGGCAAAATAAACCAGTAATAATTAAAAAAAAAAAATGTTTTCATCGAACGAAAATAATGAAATTGCGAGACGAAAATCGTGTTTACATAATTGGCTCTTTAAAATAGCGTTCCCATGTAGTAAACATTTTGAACGTGAAAACATACCCGTATTTAATAAATCTAACAAAAATCAACTAATAGTCAGATTTTCGTGAGATTTCGATACCTACCCATTTTAAAATGAAATTACATATAAAATGCAGTTTTCGTAAAATATACGAGGGGAAATATTTTTTGAGTGCGTGTCCGCCCCCCCCCCCATATTTTTTTTTTCGAGATTCGAACAAAATATATTTAAATCCATCGAAATTTCTATTTATTATGAAACATAAGAGTTCAAATAAGTAAAAAAATATTTATTTTTTTAAAATTTAAATGCACGTATTGATCAAAAATTTACCTTGAAGTTGCAATTAAAAAATTGATATAAACTTAATATTATGTTTTTTTAATAGTGTTTTTTTTCAAATAAATATATACTATAATCAGTTGAATTGCCAAGAAAAAGAAACTTCGTAAACATTAATTAATTTTTAAAAGATTAAAACGATTAAAATTCTAGATAACGTTTATTATGTGTCTACAGTTAGTTGTTATTCCACTTAGACAATGATTTGAATCTTAAACAACAGCCTAACGTTTACAGGGAACATGAACTAAAATAAATACATTGAGAGCTCTCTCTACCGTGCTAGAAAACTACTTACGCCTTACAGTATCCTGTACCTCTATAAGGCAACCATTCGCCCATGTATGGAGTACTGTTGTCACATTTGGGCTGGTGCATCTGCTACTTGTCTCTCACTCCTTGGCAGGGTTGAAAAGAGAGTCGCCCACCTGATAGGTCCTGAACTGTCATCTAAGCTTCAGCCTCTGTCCCATCGACGAAATGTTGCATCACTGTTCTACAAGTACTTTAATGGCGAATGCTCTGACGAACTACAAGCACTTGTACCCCCTCGACGTGAATACTCCCGACAAACCCGACAAGCAGCTAAATCCCACCCCTTCACAGTAGAGATCTCTAGGTGTAAGAAAGCATTCTACTACAATAGTTTCTTCCCCAGAACTGCTAGACTTTGGAACTCCCTTCCGGGATCCTGCTTCCCCAATTGTACTGACATGCAGAAGTTCAAGTGTAATGTGAACAAACATCTTGCTGCTCATCTCCCTTCATAATGCCCCTGCAACTTATGTCACCGATAGTAGCCCCCTGCTTCAAAGTGGCACTGTGCCTTGTTTGGGGTGAAAATTGAATAAAAAAAAGATTCTAGCATACTTTCTCCCTCTCTCTCTCTCTCTCTCTCTCTCTCTCTCTTTCTCTCTCTCTCTGTTGTGGTGGAACACATTCATTTGCATATGTGGATAGTAATTACACATAAATAGGAAGACTCAGTTAGTCTGAGTGTGTGTTCACCAGAAGCCACCGAAGGCCACCGAGAGCAGATATGTTTCTCCAGCAAAGACTCTCATATTTAATACCATTATGTAAATATCCTATAAATATACCTTTTCCTAATACACTTCTTATTTGATCTACCTTTGTTTGTTGAGTCATCATTTGTATTGCTTTCTACGTTACTTGTTTCAACCTGCAAACTTAACACACACACACACACACTCTCTCTCTCTGTATATATATATATATATATATATATATATATATATATATATGTGTGTGTGTGTGTGTGTGTGTATGTGTGTGTGTGAGTGTGTGTGTGTGTTAGCAGGGAGACCCGACATTGCCCGACCTGCGATATACCAGAAGGAAGCTTCATATACTTCCCTGCCATTACTTTATCCACAATGCATTGTAGTTTAAATTAATATTTTATATAATGGCTTGAATTAAAGTTTAAAATGGAAAAGTCAACTATTATGGTTCAATTGTGCTCTAAGGAGAAACATTCATTTCGGATGCGCTCCATCTTATCAAAAAAAAAAAAAAAAAACCCAAAACAAAACAACTATTGTTGATTATATAAACTGGACCCGCCTGCTTGTGCGGTGATAAAACTTCTAAAATGCACTTGTGATGCTAGGCTGTATAAGCGTGTTAACTTTCGTCAAAATCTGACTTCTTTTCTTTAATTGGATTTATTCGACTACCGACTTTTGATACTTATCGGTGATATTCTGATACAAAACTATCTAAGGACACACCAGACATATCAGGTACCATTGTGTTAATTTTTTAGAAATCGGCTTAGTTGTTTTGGAGTCCATAAGGAACAAACACACATAGGCAAAGTGATATTTATATATAAGTAGATATGGTGTATTTTTTATTCAGACTGCATAGTTTTTAAAATTTTAGCAAACATTATTAAAAGTAACAGGATTCTGTTGGTTAGTTATACTTTTTCATCTTTAAAATTTTTCTGATAATATTTTTAATTAAAAAAAAGTAATGCGTTTCCTATATATATATATATATATATATATATATATATATATATATATATATATATATATATATATACTAGCATGGGTGCCCGGCGTTGCCCGAGTGTTTGGAGGTGTATGCTGAGAAAAAAAACGGCCAATTTTTTTTAACTTTGATCCCTATTATGACCCCTTAACATTTATTGTTTTGGGCTCAAATTGAGTTATTAAGTTAGATCCATGTCCAACGAACCTATATCTAAAATTTCAAGTGTTCAGACCTAAAATTGTCGGAGGAGCTTGGTAGAGTTCTCAAAGGTCAAATCGTTGAACTTTGATCCCTTAACAGACAAATCTCTAGCCGAAAACCAATCGCAAAGATTGTCCCAAATCTCAGTACTCTGTATATCAAATATCGAGTCTGTAGACTAAAAATTGACAGCGTTATTACGTAGGGAAATGTACACGGACAGACACACAGACAGACACACGGACAGACACAGACACGTTCACTTTTATAGATACTAGCATTTCAGCCGGCGTTGCCCGGGTGTTTGTATGTGTATGTTGAACAAAAAAAGTGGTAGTAGGAAGGCAGGCTCGAACCGTACCGCAAAGGAGGAAAAGAACGGGGAAACAAACCTGACGTCTTTGCGGTTACGACCACCGTGAAGTGACTTATGTTCACATTAAGGTTACACAATCGAAAGAGGAGGATTTCTTTCAAAATATTCGCGAAAAAAACGACCCCGGCCCTGTTTAAAAGTGTCTAGTTGAAGGTGAAGATGTTAATGTTTTTAGCCAAATTTTCAATAATTGTCGTATTAAAGGTCGAACTTCAAAACGATGCTGATCTTGGTAAAATCCGTCGCCTCTGTCGAAAGTTTTTGGCAGACATGCAAACATACATACATACATACATACATTTATACATTGGTAACTAAAAATTTTCGACCCAAAACCGATGAAAAAGTTTCCCCTATCTCTGAATACCCTTTATGTGAAATTTCAAATGTTTAGACCAGAAATTGTCTGAGTAATTTGGTAGAGACCGCAGAGGTAAATATTTTTAAACTCTGACCCCTATAATGACCCCTTAGGATTTGTTGTTTTATGCTCAAATCAAGTTATTAAGTCAGATCCATGCCCAAGGAACCTATATCTAAAATTTCAAGTGTCTAGACCCAAAATTGTCGGTGGAGTTTGGTAGTTCTCAAAGGTCAATTCGTTGTATATCAAATTTCGAGTCTGTTGATTGAAAATTAACAGAGTTATTGCGAAGGAAAATGTACACAGACACGTTCACTTTTATAGACATACTAGCATTTCAGCCCGGCGTTGCCCGGGTGTTTGGATGTGTATGTTGAGCAAAAAAAAAAAAAAAAAATTGGTAGTAGGAAGGCAGGCTCGAACCCGTACCGCAAAGGAGGAAAAGAACGGGGTAAAACCTAACTTTTATGCTGTTACGACCACCGCCAAACCGGAAGCGACATTTTTAAAAATTAAAGCTAGACAATCTAAAGGAGAGGATAACTTTAAAAAATATCGGCGAAAAAAGTGACCCCCCCTGTAGAAATGTGCCTAGTTGAAGGGGAAGATATTAATGTTTTTAGCCAATATTTCGATATTTGTCGTATGAAAGGTCGAACTTTAAAACTATACTGATCTTGGTAAAATACGTCGCCTTTATTGAAAGTTTAAGGCAGACATGCAAACAGACATACATAAATACATACATACATACATACATAAATACATACATACATACATTTATATATTTGTAGCTAAAAAATTTCGACGAAAACTGATGAAAAAGCTTGCCCTATCTCTGAATACCCTTTATGTAAATTTCAAATATTTAGACCAGAAATTGTCTGAGTAATTTGGAAGAGACCGCAGAGGTCAATTTTAAAAAACTTTGATCCCTATTATAACCCCTTAAAATTAATTGTTCTGAGCTCAAATAAAGTTATTAAGTTAGATCCATGTCCAAGGAACCTATATCTAAAATTTCAAGTGCGTAGACCCAAAATTGTCGGAGGAGTTTGGTAGAGTTCTCAAAGGTCAAATGGTTGAACTTTGACCCCTTAATTGCCAAATTTCTGGCCAAAAACAGATCATATCGATTTTTCCAAATCTCAGTACCCTGTATATCAAATTTCGAGTCTGTAGAGTAAAAATTGACAGAGTTATTGCGTAGGGCAATGTACACAGACACACAGATACACAGACACTTTTACTTATATATATATATATATATATATATAGATAGATAGATGGATAGATAGATAGATTAAACAAAAATATATACGTTTACATAAATATATATGGAAACAATTTTGTGTTTACTATAGTAACATTATACGCAAATATTATGCAAGTATAAATCATTTTACGCAAATATTATGCAAGTATAAATCA
Source organism: Euprymna scolopes (assembly GCF_053919585.1). NCBI lineage: Eukaryota > Metazoa > Mollusca > Cephalopoda > Sepiida > Sepiolidae > Euprymna > Euprymna scolopes. Next base: position 46,156,375 of record NC_136526.1, on the reverse strand, counting down.
TGTAGAATATTTTCATGAATATAATTGCCGGTACTAATTAACTAAAGATGATTATCCTATCAGAAAACCAAAAAAACTAATTGGGAATTAATTAAAATGTATGTTTAAAAGAATATACAAATTAGCTAACCACTAACCAACAATCACGAGGTTGTTTGCTCAGCAACCGACAAGGCTAACATGCTTGCCAGTCGATTTGCCTCAAACTCCACACTGGACCCTTCCAACCACCCCCTACCTGACTTTCCTATGCGGACAGACGCCATGCTAGACGATCTATAAATCACCCCTGCTCAAGTACATGCTATCATAAACAATCTTGACACTTCAAAAGCATGTGGACCCGATCTCATCCCAGCTGTGCTATTAAAAAAAGTGCTCAGCTGAAGTAGCTCCAGTTCTCTCCAAACTCTACAACAAATGCCTTAATGAATCTTGCTTTCCGGGTTGTTGGAAAACGGCTTCTGTGGTACCAGTATTCAAGAATTCTGGCGAAAGAACTGACCCATTAAATTATCGCCCCATTAGCCTCCTCCCACTTTTTGTCCAAAATATTTGAGACCTTAATTAACCATACTCTAGTCCATCACCTTACAGATGCTAAGCTTCTGACTGAAAAACAATATGGATTTAGACAAGCTCGTTCCACTGCAGACATTCTAACTGTAATCTCTGAACGTATATACCATTCACTGGACAAAGCGGGGGAGGGCAGAGCGGTAGCTCTAGATATATCTAAGGCTTTTGACAGGGTATGGCATGAGGGTCTCCTCAGGAAGATTAGATCATACGGTATCACTGGTAGAATACTTAACATAATTAAATCCTTCTTAGATAAGAGAAAAATCCAGGTTGTCCTCGATGGCTGTACATCTAAACAATATGATATAAATGCGGGAGTGCCTCAGGGGTCTATCCTTGGACCACTACTGTTCCTGATATTCATAAATGACCTCTCCGACAAAGTTTCCTCTGAGATGGGTATATGCTGATGACACCACACTCTATAACAGACACGACAGGAAAATAAATGAATACATATCTAAAGAAATGGCAGAAACACTAGAAGATGACCTCCAATCTGTAGTGGAATGGGGACAAAAATGGATGGTCACGTTCAATGCCGCCAAGACTAAACTGATTTAATTCAATAATTACAAGAAACCTTTTCTACCACTTATAGCAATGGTCAACGACTCTTTATCTGAGAGTACATCTTTCAAGCTCCTTGGCCTAATGTTCACAGGAAACGTGAGTTGGAACAATTACATCAAGGGCATTGCAAGGGCCGCTGCAAGGAAGGCGGGCTCTCTCTACCATGCTAGAAAACTACTAACACCCGAAATTATCCTGTACCTCTATAAGGCAACCATTTGCCCATGTATGGAGTATTGCTGTCATATTTGGGCTGATGCATCGGCTACTAGTCTCTCGCTCCTTGACAAGGTTCAAAAGAGAGTCGCAAATCTGATAGGCCCTGAACTGGCATCTAAGCTTCAGCTTCTGTCCCATCGACGAAACGTTGCATCCCTCTGCCTGTTCTACAAGTATTATAATGGTGAATGCTCTGACGAACTGCAAGCACTTGTGCCCCCACGACGTAGACACCCTCGACAGACCTGACAGGATGCAAAATCCCACCCCCACACAGTAGAAGTCCCTAGATGTAAAAGATCTTTCTACTCCAGTAGTTTCTTCCCCAGAACCGCTAGACTTTGAAATTCCATTCCAGGCCCCTGCTTCCCCAACTGTACTGACGTGCAGAAGTTCCAGTGCAACGTGAACCAACATCTTGCTGCCCAAATCCCTACATAGTACCCCAGTAGTTGTTGCCCCTGTTAGTAGCCCCCTACACCAAAGTGGCAATGTGCCTTGTATGGAGTGAAAATGTAAAAAAAAAAGAAAAAAAGCTAGATCTTTTGCAGATGAATACAATTCCAGAACCCATATATAAGAAAATTGTATTTTCTTTTTAAATAAATAGAAAAAGTGGGGCTTTAATATGAATATCAATACACACAAAAGAAAAACGAATTCATAGGAGTATATATATATTATATATATAAAAGTGAACGTGTGTGTCTGTGTACATTTTCCTGCGCAATAACTCTGTCAATTTTTAGTCTACAGACTCGAAATTTGATATACAGAGTATTGAGATTTGGTAAAATCTTTGTAATCCATTTCCGGCCAGAAATTTGTCTGTTAAGGGGCCAAAGTTCAACGATTTGACCTTTGAGAACTTTTCTTTCCTCCGACAGATTTGATTTGGAATTCTAACCCGGCTCCCTGTTTCGCAGAAAGTTTAATTGAACAAACATATATTCTCCTTATATTAATATAAGCCTTTATGTCTCATTGGCAATATGCCTCGCTTAGGGTAAATAAAAGTACCAAAAAAAAAAAAAAAAGAACCAGAGTATAATTTATCATAGGGATCTTATCCTGCCCCCCCCTCAAATCAACAGAGATTAGATAACTCTTGCAATGATCCGGTCCCTGTTGAGTTCTGTGCAGTTCTAGGAGGCCTACCCGCCCATACTTTATCTTCCCTCTTTGAGAATAGGTAGTTTATTCTTAATCGCCTAGGCTCCTCAACGAGGAATGCCGGCGGGGCTTCCCAGGCACTTTTTGTTTTGCAGATCAGAGTGCCCCTCCTCCGGGAGCGCTAACTTCTCAATTCCACTTTCCGACCTTGGCGTCACAGTTTGTTATGGAGAAGGTGTCCTGGGAATCGCTAGAACACAATCAGTCAATCCCAGGAATAAGGTGACCTGTAGTCCATGGTCCTGACAGTGATCGGGAACAGCTGAGGGAAATGCATCATGATGACGTCTATCTCAGAAATAAAGTGACCTATATTCATGGTGCCTGGAACCCAGGATCACCAAAAAAGAAATGCGTCAAGATGATGTCAATTGGCCAGAGAAAGTTAACCGATATAAAAATGGGTAAGATCAAAGCCACAAAAAGAACAATAAACAAAGCTGGCGAAAACAAGGTTATCAGATCAATCGATCTGAGAATTCTGACCCAGAGAAGCTGGGGAAACAATAAACCAAGCTGGCGAGAAAAAGGTTATCAGGTCGATCGTTACAAATAACAAGAGGAATGAAAGAAATGAGATATAGAGCGACAAATAGAAGTTGACACAGAATTCTGAAAACCCACCCTACTCTACTAACCTTCACCGCGCTCTGGCATTAATTTTCACTTTTGGTACTTGTACAGTTTAATCAAGACATAAAAAATGAAAATATCGAAAAAAAGGTTATATTGTACGTATCCGTTATGGAACGAAGTTCTCCGAAAAAAATTTCACTTAATTTGTTCGAGTAGTTTTTTTTTTTTTTTTTTTTTTTTTTACAGCGAAAAAACAATTTGTTATGATACTGAGCAAAAGCTTCGATTTTTAGGAAGAAAAGCTAGAATTAAAGATGGGGAGGGAGTATCGGTGCTTTAACTGGAGTTATCTCCCCGTGGCGTGTTCAATAAATTTCATAATGGCTGACTTCGACGCGCTTTCATAAGAACGTGTTTTTCCGCTGTAAAAAAAAAACAAAAATAAAACTACAATCAAATTAAATGAAATTTAAAAAAAAAACTTTTTTTATTACATTTTCACCCCAAACAAGCCACATTGCCACTTTAGTGTGGGGGGCTACTATCAGGGGCAGCAACTACTGGGGCACTATGTTGGGATTTGGGCAGCAAGATGTCGGTTCACGTTACACTTGAACTTATGCATGTCAGTACAGTTAGGGAAGTAGGGACCTGGAATGGAATTCCAGAGTCTAGAGGTTCTGGGGAAGAAACTACTGGAGTAGAAAGATCTTTTACATCTAGGGATCTCTACTGTGTGGGGGTGGGATTTAGCTGCCTGTCAGGTTTGTCGAGGGTGTCTACGTCGTGGGGGCACAAGTGTCTGCAGTTCGTCAGAGCATTCACCATTAAAATACTTGTACGACGTTTCGTCGATAATTTTTTTCGGAGATCTTCAGTCCAAAACAGATACGTACAATATAACCTTTTTTTTTTTTTCGATGTTTTCATTTTTTAATGTGTTGAGTAAACTGTACAAGTACCTCACTTTCATTTTGATAAACAAGTCTGTATTGAAATCATAAAAAGTGTCTTGTATTCATTTTAACACGAAAATAACTTTTCGTTTATATGGCCGGGAAAAACTTGATGATCACAGCAGTACAGCACATTCATATATGTAACAATTCTTGCGGTGGGAGAGAACTAAATACCTAGTATACCTTAACACGAAGCCTTCTTATCTCGTTGTCACCTTTAAGTTAGGTGAAAAACAAAACATACCTCGGCGTCTGGTTGGTCCTTTAAGGCAGCAAGGACATCCTCTCGGGACAAGACGAACAGTTCGGAATAGCCGAGAGATCGAACATCGGCCGTCCGCCTAAAAAAATAAAGGAAGAAGAAGAATACAATACAATTTAAAAAAAAAATTTTATTCAAGGTTTAGTGGTTTATGACACCAACCGACGACTTGGTGTTTCAAGTTCGAATCCAGTTCATTCAACAAAAATCACTTTCACTTAAGATCATGGCAACCCTCTCGTGGATAACTTCCCGTAAGCACATGATATCTTTCTAGAAAGAATTCTGACTAAAAACAAAATATCAGGGAAACCATTGCCAACAACAGAACATTTTAATTCATATAAAATAGACAAAAAAAAAATAAATAAAAGATTCTCGGTTTTGAATATTTGGCGTGAAAGCCTGAAAATATTAATAAAAAATGAGATCGACATTTTTTTTCTGCATAATTGACCCCAAATACAGATAAATACAAATAGAAGATACCTACTTTTTTTGTGTCAAGGTCATTTTAAACGACGATATAGTCTGTAGGTATGACCAAGAACCACATCACAACATGTAATATAAATTGGCTATAAATGTTATATTCTAGCGAAGGAAAAAAATTATATATATATATATATATATATATATATATATATATATAGTCTTGGAAGTTTTTTGACCTTTAAAACTATATAAAAAACTGATTTAATTTTTATATTTAATTTAGAAAACTATTTAGTCAGTAAATCATTTAATCACCTGCAATCAATGCATCAACTTGCTCTCTCGAATTCGCTATAGTCCTAATGTTAATTTAAGGGATCATCAGTTGTTTACCATGAAACACTGTTTCGGGGATTTAAAAACAAAACAGTATATTAAATCATGGCTCCCTAGCAGGGTTGATCAAACACCACCTCCCTTATTCTTAAGAATAAAAAAACGTAACCGACATTAGTTCTAGTTTCCTACTCTTAATTAATTTGGCTAGCCTATTCATGTCATAAAAAATGTCATCCTTACCCGTGAGATTCGTCTGTTTCCAAATTCGAAATGGATATATTTTTTAATTTACTAGCGTTGTATTTATAAGATTAGAATCAATCCATTTGACTATATATATATATATATATATATATATATATATATGATGTAAAACTCTGATATAAAAACCCGAGGTCAATTGTATGCCCTGTCTTCTAGCAGCAATTAAACCAACAAAGATTAGCAGTAACACCAAAAAGTGTGGTTGGTTCTACACAAAGCCTTCACCACTATAAATAAATCACCTGTCTGGATTGCTGAATGACTTAGTTGTAGCGGAACTTCATATGCCGAAATCGATGGGGGGGGGGAGGGAGTCCATTATATATATATATATATATATATATATATATATATATTTAAATAGTCAAGTCGCTGCCTGATGATATCTGTTGTTTCATTGAAACAAATGGCTGTCTGTAGCAGCGGGATGTAAACATGTTTATATAACAATAAACAAATATTATCAGCTCTTTTTATTGAGCACTATCTAACAACCTCGTTGAATTCACTAGTCTATTACTTTTGAATAACAAAAAACCGACTATATATATATATATATATGTATATATATATATATATATATATATATATATATAGTCATCCACATACAGTACTGTTTCGTTGTATCACAACTCATCAGTGCGGCTTATTTATTTCAAAAGCTACAGAGTGTTGCGGCTCACAAAAACCATGACAGCGAACAAACTCGAAGTCCAAGACCCGAGTTTTTCCCTCATTGCATGCAAGGCGAGTACTCTGCCACATGAACAAACACACCACACGCAAGATTGTCTATTAACTAACACAGATCAAGCAAACCGCGACGAAATCCGACTATCGACTAGACCTACTTCGTCTCGAACAAGGGACGTAGTCATCCAACCAAGCTATGACCCAAGCCGATGTCTCACAAGTAGGAATTTTATACTGGTGAATCTTGGACTTCCGGGTTGCTCGCTTTCATGACTCTTGTGAGCTATGACGTTGTTTGGCTGTGGATATAATTATATAATCTCTCACCATAAAAACAATAAATTTTTAAATTTCAACAGTATTTCTCGTGGTTAACGGTAGCCGAATGGATTCAATCCATGCTAATGAAGCCAGACATGGCTTCTGTTGCCGGGTTTGGATCTATCGACTGGTGTTACTCGTGATACCTGGCACTGATGATTACCGATAAGGCTGAAACACTAATGTCTGTAGGTATTTAATAATTATTAAAGTAAATAATTGTATATATATATATATATATATATATATATATATATATATATATATATATATGTGTGTGTGTGTGTAACTACTTAATTTACTCACATAAAATTAATATATGAAAGTGTAGATTTATGCGTAAACTTTAAGTATTTACTTCAAAAGTGCTCAATACGTAGGTAAAGCTAGTTAGTAATTTTTAAGATATATATGGCGATTAAGCTACACTGAATATCCCGCGTTTCATCCACTCTAGGATATGTATGGGCATATATGTATGTACACATATATATATATTTATATATAAACTAACGTTAAAAAAAAAACACTAGCCTAGTTTTAAAACAGATCAAGAAACTAAATATCCAGGCTAAATAGAGCACACACAAAGGAACAGGTCAACCAGAGGTCAAATAGGCCTTTGTCCGATAAGTGCATGCTCATTGGCTGATAGGAAGGGCGCGGTGGATACTAGAAAGCTGATTGGCTAACTAAAATCTCAATAGAAGATGCGCATATAAAAAAAACGAAAAACAACCACAGAATTCGCGCATAAGCCTGAAGAGTCCTAGAGTGGATGAAAGGTGGTATATTCAGTGTAGCTTAATTGCTATATATATTTTATAAATTACTATATATATATATATATATATTTGTTTATTGTTATATAAACATGTTTACATCCCGCTGCTACAAACAGCCACTTGTTTCAATCGAACAACAGATATCATCAGGCAGCGACTTGACTATTCAAATGTTCAATGAATAATGGATTTTTATTTTATTTTAGGTAGGAACTCTTTAAAAGTTGGAGTTAAAAAACTTTAAAACACAGAACTTTAATTATAAGATGTAAAGAGGGAGGGGCAATCTAAAGAAACTAAAAAAAATATAATGGAGAGAGAATGATTCGGAAGGGAAAAAAAGAAATGGAGAAATAAAATAAATAGAGAAAGAAAATAGAGAAGAAAAAAAAATATAATATGGAGAAGAAAAAGAAAAACAGATAAGGGGTTATTATAAAGAAAACAAAGGCTCGAAGAGAAAAGAAAGAATGATGAAATATAGTTTAAGAGAGAAAGAGAGAAAGTAAGAATTAATAGGAAGGGAATCTTAAGATGTTTAGAGGATATAGAAAAGGAAAAAAAAATAATAACAAATAATAACAAAATATTAAACAAAAATAGTACACCCATTGCTACCGAAGGGTGTAACTGTAGAATTAAATCAAAATGCCCTCTTAAAGGAAATTGTCAAATTACTTCTGTAGTGTACCAAGCAACTATTTCTACTAAGGAAAATCCTAACGAAAAAAATATTACATAGGAATGACAAATAACAAATTTAGAGAAATGTTGGCTTGGGCTCGACCGAGAACTGATTTAAACCACCAAAATATGCCAAACGCTGTTAAAAACGCTGTTAAAAACGCGATGACAATTGCGCTTAGCCAATAGAAATCGAAGCAGACGACTTTTGATAAAATGAAAGAAAACAATGTGTTTTTAATGACGACAAAATTTAATCAGTACTACCATAAATGCTAAACCTAACCATAAAACTAAAAACACAGTTTTTCTAAAAATTCTGACTTTTCTTTCAAAAGAAACATCAACAAAAAAAAAAAAATTCAAAAGTTTTCTTTACAATCTTGAAAGAAAAAAAAGAAGTTTCTATTTATTTAAAACAAAAATAATAAATAATAAAAAAAAAACTATTACGGTATTTTATCGTTATATTTTATTGTATTGTTTTCCCATTTTTTTTTTTTGCTTTCCATTATAATTACTATTCAATAAATGTTGTTATTTTTTCTTAGCGTTTTGAAATTTCGTCCACGCTCGGCAGATTCCGGCGGTTTTCCTGAGCGAAGCCAACATCGAGGATAAAAGATAAAAGGAAGAAAAGGTAAGAAAAAAGGACGGAAAAGAGAAGGAGAAGCAGAGAGAGAGAGAGAGAGAGAGAGAGAAAGAGAGAAAGAGAGAAGCACACACAGAAGAAAGAGTTTAAACGAGGAAGAAAGAAAAATAAAGAGAAGAAATATAAAAAGAGAGAAAAAAGATGGAGCGAGAGGGGCGATAAAGCAAGAATCAATAGTCGGATAAATAGGGGAGGGATGAGAAGAAAGAAGGAGAAAGTAAGGGAGCAAATGGATTGAAAAGGGTGATAATCAAAATTGTCTACTCCTTTTGGCTTCCGGTTTCTGCTACGCAAATTCCACCTCTTTGACAAGCAAGATATGGTCCCTTCTGATTGACGATTATCTTTCTCTCATGAAACCCGAAAGCACCATCCTTTCCTCATATTAAGAATGGCTTTCTTGTCTACTTCAGGAAATAAAAAAAACAAAACAATTTTGACTATTTCCCGGAAAAGAAAGCAAGAATGAGAGAGATAGATAGATGGATAGATTGGTTGGTTGTTTTTGTTTTACGGCATATCAACTCTTTTCGGATTATTTAATGCCGAATCCAAAGATTTTGAAGAAAAATTTTTTAATAGAATATATTTGTTGTTTTCAAGTCGGTTTCTATTTAACCCATAGTTGGGACCCTAGCAGGTACTACCACTCCAGGTCAGAGCGGACCCGGGAGCAATGGTAATTAAAGGGTGGCTCCACACTCCCCAAAGCCCACAAGCTGGGGCCTCACCACTGGATATAGTTTAAGGTCATATCCAGGACCGATAGATAGATAGATAGATAGATAGATAGAGAGAGAGAGAGAGAGAGAGAGAGAGAGAGAGAGAGATGCGAATGGGAAAAAGGAAAAGGGTAGATAAAGTATTAGGAGCGATGAATTCAATGCGCAAAAGAGGAAGAAAGAAAAAAGAGAAAGTGAGTAAAAAGAGAAAGAAAGTGTAAAAGATAAGAAAGGGGAAGAGGGGAAGATATAAAGAGGGAAAGGGGGAGGGGGAGATGAATTGAAAGAAACGTAAAAGACAGAAAACTGTAAGGAAGGATGAAAGAGAGAATTAACGAAATAGCTTGTGAAATGAAAAAAAATAAAGAATGATATAGAGGAAAAAATTGGCCCCTCTGTAGAATACAGACCATGATAAAATAATAACCTCATTATTTAGAAATCTATTCTTAACATGACGAAGAGGGCCTCTTTAAAAAAAAAAAAACAATTCTGTACTTTCACCTAACAATGTAATAAAAATACTGGGTGGTACGATAAAGTTGTCGCCCTAAGGAAAACAATACTACAGCTTTATTTTAAAACATTTATTGAAAAAAAAAAAACAATTCAGGTAACTTGATTATGTAGTAGAGCTGACATCTATTCAACGCATCCGCCTTCAGCCTACGTCAGCGACCTGATACTGGCCCGGATCTTGGAGCACGCCTTTTTCACAAACACCGGCGCGAGCTCGGCGAATACTCGGCGGATGGCGGCGATCAGGCTGGATTTGATGTTGTGGGAGGTCATGTTGGTGATGCCTCCGACTTATGACCATACGAAATAGTCCAGCCGGTTCAGGTTGAGGGAGGAGAGGGGCCAGTGAGAGAAAGGTGCAAAGTCGTAGCACTTCTTCTGAAGCCAAGCCTAGGTCTCTTTGGACTTGTGAGCCAGTGCCGAATCCTGCAACACCCAGGATCGGCCAGTGATCACATGATTTCACCAGTGGATGACCAGCATATCTAGGTACACTTTGGTGTTGACTTTTAAGCCGACTTCAAACATATGAGGAGGCATGGTCTGCCCTTCACTTAAAACCACACCAAAGACCATAATTGTGACCGGGAACTTTGTTTTCATTACCCTTGGGTACGTTTCTAATATTCGTGGCAATGGTCCTGTTTTCATAACTTGCTCGCTCGTTGAAGATTGTATCACTTTCCGATATGAAAGAAGGCTCCTATCGCTTTTGGATTTTTACACAACTGACCAACTAATAGATGGTCTGCAACAACAACAAAAAAATAAAAAATAAAAAAAAAATAAGAAAGAAAACCGGTTTTTATCAAACGGAAACGGAATAATGTTGTCTTTTCTAGAGCGACAATTTAATCGTTCCACTCTGTAAAAATGTAATTTGTCTTGAAAATCCTACCGTAAAAACGTAGTTCGGTCGGTATTTTGCATAAGTATCAAAAGAAGAACCGTTGAATAAGGAAAGAAAGATTGAACGGTAAGAACAGTAGAAAAAAAGATGAATAAAAAAGGAAAGCAAACAAAAAAAATTAAAGAAAAGTAAAAAAAATTAAAGAAAAGTAAAAAAAATTAAAGAAAAGCAAAAAAAAAAGAAATGAAAAGCAAAATAATTTAAGAAAAATAAAAAATTAAAGAAAAGTAAAAAAAATAATTTAAAGAAAAGCAAAAAAAAATAAAGAAAAGCAAAAAAAAATAAAGAAAAGCAAAAAAAAAATAAAGAAAAGCAAAAAAAAATAAAGAAAAGCAAAAAAAAAAAGAAAGAAAAGCAAAAAAAAAATAAAGAAAAGCAAAAAAAAAATAAAAGAAAAGCAAAAAAAAAATAAAGAAAAGCAAAAAAAAATAAAGAAAAGCAAAAAAAAAAATAAAGAAAAGCAAAAAAAAAATAAAGAAAAGCAAAAAAAAAAATAAAGAAAAGCAAAAAAAAATAAAGAAAAGCAAAAAAAAAAATAAAGAAAAGCAAAAAAAAAAAACCCCAAAGAAATGAAAAGCAAAAAAATTAAAGAAAAGTAAAAAACAAAAAAGAAATGAAAAGCAAAAAAAAAATAAATAAATATAAGCAAAAAAAGAAAAAATTAAAGAAAAGTAAAAACAAATTAAAGAAAAGCAAAAAAAAAAAATAAAGAAAAGCAAAAAAAAAATAAAGAAAAGCAAAAAAAAAAAAAATAAAGAAAAGTAAAAAAAAAAATAAAGAAAAGCAAAAAAAAAAATAAAGAAAAGCAAAAAAAAAAATAAAGAAAAGCAAAAAAAAAAATAAAGAAAAGCAAAAAAAAAAATAAAGAAAAGCAAAAAAAAAAAAAACCCAAAGAAATAAAAAGCAAAAAAATTAAAGAAAAGTAAAAAACAAAAAAGAAATGAAAAGCAAAAAAAAAAAAAAATAAATATAAGCAAAAAAAGAAAAAATTAAAGAAAAGTAAAAACAAATTAAAGAAAAGCAAAAAAAAAAAATAAAGAAAAGCAAAAAAAAAAAAACCCAAAGAAATGAAAAGCAAAAAAATTAAAGAAAAGTAAAAAACAAAAAAGAAATGAAAAGCAAAAAAAAAAAAAAATAAATATAAGCAAAAAAAGAAAAAATTAAAGAAAAGTAAAAACAAATTAAAGAAAAGCAAAAAAAAAAAATAAAGAAAAGCAAAAAAAAAAAAACCCAAAGAAATGAAAAGCAAAAAAATTAAAGAAAAGTAAAAAACAAAAAAGAAATGAAAAGCAAAAAAAAAAAAAAATAAATATAAGCAAAAAAAGAAAAAATTAAAGAAAAGTAAAAACAAATTAAAGAAAAGCAAAAAAAAAAAATAAAGAAAAGCAAAAAAAAAAAAACCCAAAGAAATGAAAAGCAAAAAAATTAAAGAAAAGTAAAAAACAAAAAAGAAATGAAAAGCAAAAAAAAAAAAAAATAAATATAAGCAAAAAAAGAAAAAATTAAAGAAAAGTAAAAACAAATTAAAGAAAAGCAAAAAAAAAAAATAAAGAAAAGCAAAAAAAAAAAAAACCCAAAGAAATGAAAAGCAAAAAAATTAAAGAAAAGTAAAAAACAAAAAAGAAATGAAAAGCAAAAAAAAAAAAATAAATATAAGCAAAAAAAGAAAAAATTAAAGAAAAGTAAAAACAAATTAAAGAAAAGCAAAAAAATGATTTAAAGAAAAAGTAAAAAAAATTAAAGAAAAGCAAAAAAAAATTAAACAAAAGCAAAAATAAATTAAACAAAAGCAAACAAAAAAATTGAAGAAAAGCAAATAAAAAATTAAAGAAAAGTAAAAAAAAATTAAAGAAAAGTAAAAAAAAATTAAAGAAAAGCAAAAAAAAATTAAAGATTAGCAAAAAAAGATAAAATTAAAGAAAAGCAAAAAAAAAATTAAAGTAAAGTAAAAAAAAATTAAAGATTAGCAAAAAAAAAGATAAAATTAAAGAAAAGCAAAAAAAAGAAAAAATTATAGAAAAGCAAAAAAGAAATTAAAGAAAAGTAAAAAAATTAAACAAAAGCAAAAAAATTAAACAAAAGCAAATAAAAAATTAAAGAAAAGCAAAGAAAATTAAAGCAAAAGTAAAAAAATTAAAGAAAAGCAAAAAAAAATTAAAGATTAGCAAAAAAGAAAAAAATTAAAGAAAGGGAAAAAAAGAAAAAATTAAAGAAAAGCAAAAAAAAAAAAAAATTAAAGAAAAGCAAAAAAAAAAAAAAAAAAAAAAAAACCCAAAGAAAACAAAACAAAACAAAAAAACACAGATGGAGAATATACCTGTTAATTCCGCCGTGAAGGTTTAGAATTCCAATTTCGCCAAAGAAGTCCCCGGAACTCATACTTGTTAAGACTGTGCCACGGTCACTATAATCAGAGGGAAAGGTAAGTACAACATCATAAACAGCAATTCGATAATTAATCAATAATTACGATAATATATATATATATATATATATATATATATATATATATATATATATATATATATATATATATATACACTAGCAAAAGTATCCGTCGTTGACTGGGTTCAAAAACAGCCTACAGAAAATGGACTCTGATTTATGAAAGTATGATAGATTATGAAAAGGAAGGGTTGTAAAGAGATAGCTTCGAATTTGGGGTATCAAAACCAATGCAAAATATGATGAAAGTAAAAATAAAATAGATAAACCCCATAATTTATTATACCATACCTGTTCAAACCGAAACACTTATCACAATATTCTGTGGATGTATATTAAAAAACCTTGTTAAACTTTGTGACATATTTTCATTCTAGACGCGAACAAAAACCCTATAATTTTATTATACCATATTTCTTCAAACTGAAACATAATTATCAAAGTATACTTACGCAGATAGATATGATATTTATTAAAGTTTGTGCCTATTTCCATTCTATGGAGGCCAGGCGCGAACGCAGACCCCACAATTTTATTATACCATCCCTATTTAAGTTAAAACATACTTATCAAAGTATTCTTATGTACATCTATATCAAAAACACTTGTAAATGTTTTTTTTTTTAATTTAAAATTTTTTTATTTCCATACTTTGTAGACCAGGCGCGAACGCAAACCCCACAATTTTAATGAACCACCGTTCTGCCAGATCAAACATACCCATTCCTGTGTCTCGATACATCTTCTATCATTATATGTAATCAGTTTTCTATAATAGTCAACCATATAGGAGTCTATTCGTGACCAGACACACACACACACAAACATTCAGCTTTATATATATATATATATATATATATATAATTATTTTTTTACTATAATAATTAAATACCTACAGACACTAGTGTTTCATCCTTTCGGGATTCTTCAGTGCAGGGTGTCACGATTACTACCAGTCGAACGATTCGAACACCGCGACACGAGACATCTCTGGCTCGATTAGCGGAGGCCGTATCCATTCGGCTACCATTAATCGTGTGAAGTAGCGTTGAATTTTAAACATTTTAATTTAAATGTTCATTACGTCAGACAGACAGTGATCAAATCGTTATACGATGATCTACGCATAAGAGCTAAATTGACCGACTTTTTAATTCAACAGAAAGTGCTCAACGATAAGAAACGTATTTCTTAAAGGGGCTGTCATAATTATTTTTTTACTATAATAATTAAATACCTATAGACACTAGTGTTTCATCCTTTCGGGATTCTTCAGTGCAGGGTGTCACGATTACTACCAGTCGAACGATTCGAACACCGCGACACGAGACATCTCTGGCTCGATTAGCGGAGGCCGTATCCATTCGGCTACCATTAATCGTGTGAAGTAGCGTTGAATTTTAAACATTTTAATGCTGAATGTCTGTGTGTGTGTGTGCCTGGTCACGAATAGGCTCCTATATGGTTGACTATTAAATTTTAAATTCCTAAATTATGATATATATATATATATATATATATATATATATATATATCACAATTTAGGAATTTAAAATTTGTGATTTTAAAAAGTGAAATTTCAAATATAGGAATTTTATTGTATGCAAGACAAAGAATACAGCATAGTAAAATATATTTCCTTAACCCATGAGTTTTCGACGGTATAATAAAATTATGGGATATGCGTTTGCACCTAGCCTCCATATAATGGAAATAGGCACAGACTTTTATAAAGACTTTTCATATCTATCAGAGGGCAGGAATTAGCAAAATGCTGGATCGGATTTTGCATGTAAAAGTATTTAATGAAACCACAAGTAAGTCACAGATCTTACTTGGTTAAAAAAAGGGTGAGGTAAGGGGAATAGGAGGTAAAAGAAAAAATGATAAAAAGATTTCACATGAATGGATAGTCCGGTGAAGGGTAAAAAATCCAAGAATGGTAAAATTCAAACAAGGTCGACTGTTGGATTGGAAGTTTTTAATTCGACCGTGTTTGGATTTTACCATTCTTGGATTTTTTACCCTTCACCGGACTATCCATTCATGTGAAATCTTTTTATCATTTTTCTTTTACCTCCTATTCCCCTTACCTCACCCTTTTTTTTAACCAAGTAAGATCTGTGACTTACTTGTGGTTTCATTAAATACTTTTATATGCAAAATCCGATCCTGCATTTTGCTAATTCCTGCCCTCTGATGAGAAGGAGAGTATTTCTTCGAAACTCCGCGGATTAATGACTATCCACTTATCTTGTGCTTCCTTTTTAAAATTAAATATGTTTTTAACTCTTTTTCAAGATGTTTTTTTAACATGTTTTATTAATCATTTGTTCATATATATATATATATATATATATATATATATATATATATATATATATATATACATATATACATATATAAAAATATATACATATATATTGTTTTTTGTAAACCGTTTTGATACATGTTTTTTGGAGTATGAATGATTGTAACACGCAGACAATTACTCCATTTGATTGGTTGATACGGGATTCAAATTCGCATTTAAAGAGCACGGTTTTCGCTTACCTGATGATTTCTACGACTCCATCGGCGATAATAAACATTTCCCGTGCCACTTCTCCCCGCCTACAAATGAGATCCCCGGGGGTGAATATATGAGCCCTCATCTTTAATACCAAATCATGAAGGAACTCAGGTTGGCACTCTTGGAAAATGGTTACCTGAAAAGTTCGAAAAAAGAAGAATGGAAGATTGGAAACAGAGGATGTCTTAAAAAAGATGCGACGGATAACAATGATGCACACGTCTGAAATATTAAGGAAAACCTTTGAATGCAGAAACTAACACACGTGCGCTACAGGCGCAAGTTTTAGATATTGGCAAGCAACCCTCAGAGGAAAAGACATTCGATGGGTTGCACATGGATTCACTGTGAAGAATGCGGGAAACTTGGAAATATTAATTTGTTTGGAGCTAACTTGGTTTGGATTTTAATAATTAGTGTAGAAAAAAAAAATAAAATTAAAAAAACAACAAGAAAAAAAAACAACAGCAACAACAAAAAACACCAAAGTTTGTTTGTTTATGAAGTTTATTTTTCTCTTCTTGCTTGCTTAACGACATCTTCGGCCTAATGAGCGACCGGCGCTACAGAATGGACGGCATATCGACCCTTGTTCAAGGAGTGAAGGAGAAAACACCCGGCCTCTTCTAAAGATTAAAAGACACTGGAATCTGAAGAAAGGATTACATTTGGGTTGTGACTAAGGTTTCCGTGCTATTTGGTGCGTGACCAAGATTCCTCTTACAAATTTATAAATTTGAATCACAAACGGTGACTTCACAATATTATTTGTATGGATAAATTTAATAATGTTTTTTTATACTTTTATGCACTATAGGTATTTACGTATTTTTCATTCGTTTAAAAATTAAAAATGATTATTCACAAAAAAAATTATGGCTCCTTGACTAAAGTGTAGTATCTGTTCTCCACACAATTAGCGCTATTTGTTGGCGGAAGTTTTCATGTAATAATCCCTCTTGAAGTTGCTCTCAGTTGAGTAGCTGTAGCCGGGTGGAAATCTTAAGTCATTCATAATTATGTTCTTTGTACCGCCGAACAGACAAGGGCAAATTTACAGGTCTACAATCCTTTTGTCGGGAAACCAAGAAAAACGAAAAACGAAAAAATAAATAAAAGTAAAAACAACGAAAACATCAAACAATAAGAAATCAAAGCTGTTCCTTACTTTTTTAAGTGTATCCAGGTTAACATTTAATGCTAATTCCGTTTTCAATTTGTCCGGCAGCATGCCTAACGAACCAATATCCAGACTTCCATTTAGTCGACCCCTGTAACAAATGACAAGAATTAATATAAAAGAATATTTGTCTTCTTTTGAATAGTTGTTACATATACATAAATAACACAAAGTTAACATTTAGAAAGCTCAATAGCTCAATAGCCCAATTATAGCTCAATACTAGAGCTATAACTATTTCTAGCTCACTCTCAATTATAGCTGAATACTAGAGCTATAACTATTTCTAGCTCACTATCAATTATAGCACAATACTAGAGCTATAACTATTTCTAGCTCACATTCAATTATAGCTCAATACTAGAGCTATAACTCTTTCTAGCTCACTATCAATTATAGCTCAATACTAGAGCTATAACTATTTCTAGCTCACTCTCAATTATAGCTCAATACTAGAGCTATAACTATTTCTAGCTCACATTCAATTATAGCTCAATACTAGAGCTATAACTATTTTTAGCTCACATTCAATTATAGCTCAATACTAGAGCTATAACTATTTTTAGCTCACTCTCAATTATAGCTCAATACTAGAGATATAACTATTTTTAGCTCACTATCAATTATAGCGCAATACTAGAGATATAACTATTTTTAGCTCACTATCAATTATAGCTCAATACTAGAGCTATAACTATTTCTAGCTCACTATCAATTATAGCTCAATACTAGAGCTATAACTCTTTCTAGCTCACTATCAATTATAGCTCAATACTAGAGCTATAACTATTTCTAGCTCACTCTCAATTATAGCTCAATACTAGAGCTATAACTATTTCTAGCTCACTCTCAATTATAGCTCAATACTAGAGATATAACTATTTTTAGCTCACTATCAATTATAGCTCAATACTAGAGCTATAACTATTTCTAGCTTACTATCAATTATAGCGCAATACTAGAGATATAACTATTTTTAGCTCACTATCAATTATAGCTCAATACTAGAGCTATAACTATGTCTAGCTCACTCTCAATTATAGCGCAATACTAGAGATATAACTATTTTTAGCTCACTATCAATTATAGCTCAATACTAGAGCTATAACTATTTCTAGCTCACTATCAATTATAGCGCAATACTAGAGATATAACTATTTTTAGCTCACTATCAATTATAGCTCAATACTAGAGCTATAACTATGTCTAGCTCACTCTCAATTATAGCGCAATACTAGAGATATAACTATTTTTAGCTCACTATACATTATAGCTCAATACTAGAGCTATAACTATTTCTAGCTCACTATCAATTATAGCGCAATACTAGAGATATAACTATTTTTAGCTCACTGTCAATTATAGCTCAATACTAGAGCTATAACTATGTCTAGCTCACTATCAATTATAGCTCAATACTAGAGATATAACTATTTTTAGCTCACTATCAATTATAGCTCAATACTAGAGCTATAACTATTTCTAGCTCACTCTCAATTATAGCGCAATACTAGAGATATAACTATTTTTAGCTCACTATCAATTATAGCTCAATACTAGAGCTATAACTATTTCTAGCTCACTCCCAATTAAAGCGCAATAGTAGAGCTATAACTATTTTTAGCTCACTATCAATAATAGCTCAATACTAGAGCTATAACTATTTCTAGCTCACTATCAATTATAGCACAATACTAGAGCTATAACAATTTTTAGCTCACTATCAATTATAGCTCAATGCTAGAGCTATAACTATGTCTAGCCCACTATGAATTATAGCTCAATACTAGAGCTATAACTATTTCTAGCTCACTCTCAATTAAAGCGCAATACTAGAGCTATAACTATTTTTAGCTCACTATCAATTATAGCTCAATACTAGAGCTATAACTATTTCTAGCTCACTATAAATTATAGCACAATACTAGAGCTATAACTATTTTTAGCTCACTATCAATAATAGCTCAATACTAGAGCTATAACTATTTCTAGCTCACTCTCAATTATAGCACAATACCTATCATACTTTCATAAATCAGAGTTCATTTTCTGTAGGCTGCTTTTGAACCCAGTCAACGACGGGTACTTTTGCTAGTATATATCTATCTATATCTATATATCTATATATATATATATATATATATATATAGATAGATATATACTTTTAGAAAAGAGTTTGGTAGAGACCATTTAGCACACCCACAGATAAGGCTATATATATATATATATGATGAAAATAATGGAAATAGTATTCTGACAAAATAGAGAAAATAAAAAGGAACAAACCGTATTATGTGTTCACCAACGTTCCGTCTCTATGTCACCCAGAGGAAGTCTCGAAATAAAGACGAAACGTTGGTGAACACATAATACGGTTTGTTCCTTTTTATTTTCTCTCTCTCTATATATGTAGCCTTATCTGTGGGTGTGCTAAATGGTCTCTACCAAACTCTTTTCTAAATATCGATTTGTTTTTAGCCAGTAAATATAGCTGTTAAGAGGTCAACATTGAAAAAAGTGAACTTGGTAGGAGTAAACCACACGCCCGTGCTTCTGATCTGGCGACTTGCGAATTGTGGACCGGAGCGTTGTCCTGCAGGAGGAGGGTACCTTTGCTGACCTTGCCCTGCCTCTTGATTTTGATAGCTTCCCTTAATTTCCTCAAAAGTGAAACATAATAGGCTCCTGTAATTGTGGTACCCTTTGCCAGGAAATCTGTCATCACTATTCCGTCCTGGTTCCAGAAGACTGTGAGCATGACCTTGCCAGCGGAGGGCTGCACCCTTGCCTTCTTTAGAGGTGGTGATTCCAAGTGCTTCCACTGCATTGACTGGGCTTTGGTCTCTGGATCATAGTGATGGACCTTGTTTTCATCCTGTGTAATCAGTCTTTTAAAAAACTTTTACTCATCTTCTTGGCACATCTCCAAATTCATCCTCGAGCATTCGACACGTTCTCACTTCTGGAATGGTGTGAGCAACCTGCGAATCTATCTGGCACACACCTCATGCATATGCAAATGGTCATGAATGATAGTTTCCACAGACCCTTACTAATCTTGACATCTTGGGCTATTTGGCGAATAGTAATGTGCAAATCTTCCAAAATGGCAGCCTCAACTTGACGGACAGATGCCTCATCAATGGCCGAAGCGGGGCGACCAGGTCTGGGAGCTGTTTCCACAGACTCCCGGCCATGTTTGAATTCACGATGCCAGCGTTTTACAAGGTCATATGATGTGGCATTATCACCATAAGTTTATTTGATTTCATCAAAATCTCCTGCGGTGTGCGTCCTTTCAAATACAAAATCCGGATCACTACTCGACCTCCAACAGGCTCCATTTCAGACCTGACTCAGTTCAAACACCTGTAAAACAGAAACCACAATTCGTTTAGAGCTGTAATTTGCCACATAACCCGTAGAGATATAAATCATTGCACATGCAAAATTTCAGCTAAATCAGACAACTGAGAGTGGGTCAGGGGCATTACTTATTGCACGCCCCTCGTATTTACTATTTCCTTATCCACCTGTTGATAGCTCAACCACTACGGTTTAGGCTGGAGCACTAAATGTTTTGGTTTCGATTCTACCCAATGGCACCAAAGGCATAGATTTTTTATTTTTTTTTTACGTTTGAAATCATTACTATGTATATATTATTATATATTAAATCATTACTATGTATATATTAGGTACAACATAATAAGCAAAAGGGCATTTGCTCTGTGATAATATATAAAAATCTACATTAATTAAAATATAATATTTAATATTTGATATTTGAATATTTGAATATTCAATAGTTAATATGTAATATTTGAAAAATATTGAAAATTGAAAAATGTTCAATACTTTTCAAACCCGGCCACAAAGCAATCTGTGACTCCATTAGCAAGGAACAAGCCTCATGGCCAAAGTTAAAGAAAAAGACCTATTGTTTCCCCTAAATGTATTATATATAGTATTTTATGACTTTTATAATATATATAGTATTTTATGACTTTTATATTATATATAGATTTTATGACTTTTATATTTTATATATTTATGACTTTTTTATTATATATAGTATTTATGACTTTTATATTATATATAGTATTTTATGATTTTTATATCATATATAGTATTTTAGAACTTATATTTTATATATTTATGACTTTTATATTATATATAGTATTTTATGACTTTTATATTTTATATATTATGACTTTTATATTATATATATTTATGACTTTTAAATTATATATAGCATTTTATGACTTTATATTATATATAGTATTTTATGACTTTTATATCATATATAGTATTTTATTATTTTCATATTATATATAGTATTTAATGACTTTAATATTATATATAGTATTTTATGACTTTTATATTATATATAGTATTTTATAACTTTTATATTATATATAGTATTTTATAACTTTTATATTATATATATTAATGACTTTTATAATATATATAGTATTTTATGACTTTTATATTATACATAGTATTTTGTGACTTTTATATTATATATAGTATTTTATGTCTTTTATATTATATATATTAATGACTTTTATATTATATATATTAATGACTTTTATATTATATATAATATTTTATGACTTTTATATAATGAATAGTATTTTATGAATTTTTTATTATATACAGTATTTTATGACTTTTATATTATATATAGTATTTTATGACTTTTGTATTATAGTATTTTATGACTTTAATATTATATATAATATTTTATGACTTTTATATTATAAATAGTATTTTATGACTTTTTAATTATATATAGTGTTTTATGACTTTTATATTTTATATATTTATGACTTTCTTATTATATATATTTATGACTTTTATATAATATATATCATTTTATGACTTTTTTTATTATATATAGTATTTTATGACTTTTATATTATATATAGTATTTTATAACTTTTATATTATATATTGTATTTTATGACTTTTATATTATATATTGAATTTTATGACTTTTATATTATATATATATGACTTTTATTATATTATATATAGCATTTTTTACTTTTATATTATATATTGAATTTTATGACTTTTATATTTTATATATTTATGACTTTTATATTATATATATTTATGACTTTATTATTATATATAGTATTTTATGACTTTTATATTATATAGAGTATTTTATGACTTTAATATTTTATATATTTTTGACCTTTATATTATACATATTTATGACTTTATATTATATATGGCATTTTATGACTTTTTATTTATATATAGTATTTTATGACTTTTATATTATATATATTTATAACTTTTATATTATATATAGTATTTTATGACTTTTATATTATAAATATTTATAACTTTTATATTATATATAGTATTTTATGACTTTTATATTATATATAGTATTTAATGACTTTTTTATTATATATAGTATTTTATGACTTTTTTATTACATATAGTATTTTTTGTACTTTTATATCATTTATAGTATTTTATTACTTTCTTATTATATATAGTATTTTATGACTTTTATATTTTAAATATTTATGACTTTTGTATTATATATAGCATTTTAGAACTTTTATATTATATATAGTATTTTATGACTTTGCTATTATATATAGTATTTCATGACATTTATTATATATAGTATTTTATGACTTTTATAATATATAGTATTTTATGACTTTTATATTTTATATATTTATGACTTATATATTATATACATTATTTTACGACTTTTATATTATATATATTACTTTTAAATTATATATAGCATTTTATGCCTTTTGTGTTATATATTTATTTTATGACTTTTATATCATATATAGTATTTTATGACTTTTTATTTTATATATTTATGACTTTTATATTATATATAGACTTTTATGACTTTTTATTTTATATATTTATGACTCTTATATTATAAATAAAATTTTATGACTTTAATGTTATATATAGTATTTTATCACTTTTATATTATATATAGTATTTTATGACTTTTATGTTATATATAATATTTTATTACTTTTTTATATATAGTATTTTATGACTTTTATATATTATATAGTATTGTATGACTTTTATATTATATATATATGACTTTTATATCATATATAGCATTTTATCACTTTCATATTATATATAGTATTTTAAGACTTTTATATTATATATAGTATTTTGTGACTTTTATATTATATATATTTATGACTTTTATATAATATATAGTATTTTTTGACTTTCATATTATATATATTTATGATTTTATATTATATATATTTATGACTTTTATATTATATATAGCATTTTATGACTTTTATATTATATATAGCATTTTATGACTTTTCTATTATATATAGTATTTTATGACGTTTATATTATATATAAAATTTTATGGTTTTTATATTTATGACTGGGCAAATACATAACTATCACTCAAAAAGAAAGGCGGAATATATTACTATTAACATGAATCGTCCAGAATATGAGCTAAGCTCAATAGGAAGGATTTAGTTATCTAGAGCAACAGTAGAGTAAATTATTAGAACTTTCGTAAGTGCTATCACTACTCATCAGGGTAGAGTAGACTGACAACTGTGAGTCATATAATATTCTTTAATTGGAATGACAACTGTGAGTTATATATCATTCATTAATTGGAATGACAACTATGAGTTATATATCATTCCTTAATTGCAATGACAACTGTGAGTTATATATTATTCCTTAATTCGAATGACAACTGTGAGTTTTATATTATTCCTAGATTGGAATGACAACTGTGAGTTATATATCATTCATTAATTGGAATGACAACTGTGAGTTATATATCATTCATTAATTGGAATGACAACTGTGAGTTATATATCATTCATTAATTGGAATGACAACTGTGAGTTATATATCATTCATCAATTGGAATGACAACTGTGAGTTATATATCATTCATTAATTGGAATGACAACTGTGAGTTATATATCATTCCTTAATTGGAATGACAACTGTGAGTTATATATTATTCCTTAATTGGAATGACAACTGTGAGTTTTATATTATTCCTTGATTAGAATGACAACTGTGAGTTATATATTATTCCTTAATTATAATGACAGCTGTGAGTTATATATTATTCATTAATTGGAATGACAACTGTGAGTTATATATTATTCATTAATTGGAATGACAACTGTGAGTTATATATCATTCCTTAATTGGAATGACAACTGTGAGTTATATATTATTCCTTAATTGGAATGACAACTGTGAGTTATATATCATTCCTTAATTGGAATGACAACTGTGAGTTATATATTATTCATTAATTGGAATGACAACTGTGACTTATATATTATTCCTTAATTTGAATGACAACTGTGAGTTATATATTATTCATTAATTGGAATGACAACTGTGAGTTATATATTATTCATTAATTGGAATGACAACTGTGACTTATATATCATTCATTAATTGGAATGACAACTGTGAGTTATATATCATTCATTAATTGGAATGACAACTGTGAGTTATATATTATTCATTAATTGGATTTACAACTGTGAGTTATATATAATTCATTAATTGGAATGACAATTGTGAGTTATATATTATTCATTAATTGGAATGACAACTGTGACTTATATATTATTCATTAATTGGAATGACAACTGTGAGTTATATATTATTCATTAATTGGAATGACAACTGTGAGTTATATATTATTTATTAATTGGAATGACAACTGTGAGTGATATATTATTCATTAATTGGAATGACAACTGTGAGTTATATATTATTCATTAATTGGAATGACAACTGTGAGTTATATATTATTCATTAATTGGAATGACAACTGTGAGTTATATATTATTCATTAATTGGAATGACAACTGTGAGTGATATATTATTCATTAATTGGAATGACAACTGTGAGTACTATATTATTCATTAATTGGAATGACAACTGTGAGTTATATATTATTCATTAATTGGAATGACAACTGTGAGTTATATATTATTCATTAATTGGAATGACAACTGTGAGTTATATATTATTCATTAATTGGAATGACAACTGTGAGTTATATATTATTCATTAATTGGAATGACAACTGTGAGTTATATATTATTCATTAATTGGAATGACAACTGTGACTTATATATTATTCATTAATTGGAATGACAACTGTGAGTTATATATTATTCATTAATTGGAATGACAACTGTGAGTTATATATTATTCATTAATTGGAATGACAACTGTGAGTTATATATTATTCATTAATTGGAATGACAACTGTGAGTTATATATTATTCATTAATTGGAATGCCAACTGTGAGTTATATCATTCATTAATTGGAATGACAACTGTGAGTTATATATCATTCATTAATTGGAATGACAACTGTGAGTTATATATTATTCATTAATTGGAATGACAACTGTGAGTTATATATTATTAATTGGAATGACAACTGTGAGTTATATATCATTCATTAATTGGAATGACAACTGTGAGTTATATATTATTCATTAATTGGAATGACAACTGTGAGTTATATATTATTCATTAATTGGAATGACAACTGTGAGTTATATATTTTTCATTAATTGGAATGACAACTGTGACTTATATATTATTCATTAATTAGAATGACAACTGTGAGTTATATATTATTCATTAATTGGAATTACAACTGTGAGTTATATATTATTCATTAATTGGAATGACAACTGTGACTTATATATTATTCATTAATTGGAATGACAACTGTGAGTTATATATTATTCATTAATTGGAATGACAACTGTGAGTTATATATTATTCATTAATTGGAATGACAACTGTGAGTTATATATTATTCATTAATTGGAATGACAACTGTGAGTGATATATTATTCATTAATTGGAATGGCAACTGTGAGTTATATATTATTCATTAATTGGAATGACAACTGTGAGTTATATATTATTCATTAATTGGAATGAAAACTGTGAGTTATATATTATTCCTTAATTGGAATGACAACTGTGAGTTATATATTATTCATTAATTGGAATGACAACTGTGAGTTATATATTATTCATTAATTGGAATGACAACTGTGAGTTATATATTATTCATTAATTGGAATGACAACTGTGAGTTATATATCATTCATTAATTGGAATGACAACTGTGAGTTATATATTATTCATTAATTGGAATGACAACTGTGAGTTATATATTATTCATTAATTGGAATGACAACTGTGACTTATATATTATTCATTAATTGGAATGACAACTGTGAGTTATATATTATTCATTAATTGGAATGACAACTGTGAGTTATATATCATTCATTAATTGGAATGACAACTGTGAGTTATATATCATTCATTAATTGGAATGACAACTGTGAGTTATATATTATTCATTAATTGGAATGACAACTGTGAGTTATATATTATTTATTAATTGGAATGACAACTGTGAGTTATATATCATTCATTAATTGGAATGACAACTGTGAGTTATATATTATTCATTAATTGGAATGACAACTGTGAGTTATATATTATTCATTAATTGGAATAAAAACTGTGAGTTATATATTATTCATTAATTGGAATGACAACTGTGAGTTAGAGATTATTCATTAATTGGAATGACAACTGTGAGTTATATATTATTCATTAATTGGAATGACAACTGTGAGTTATATATTATTCATTAATTGGAATGACAACTGTGAGTTATATATCATTCATTAATTGGAATGACAACTGTGAGTTATATATCATTCATTAATTGGAATGACAACTGTGAGTTATATATTATTCCTTAATTGGAATGACAACTGTGAGTTATATATTATTCATTAATTGGAATGACAACTGTGAGTTATATATTATTCATTAATTGGAATGACAGCTGTGAGTTATATATTATTCATTAATTGGAATGACAACTGTGAGTTATATATCATTCATTAATTGGAATGACAACTGTGAGTTATATATTATTCATTAATTGGAATGACAACTGTGAGTTATATATTATTCATTAATTGGAATGACAACTGTGAGTTATATATTATTCATTAATTGGAATGAAAACTGTGAGTTATATATTATTCCTTAATTGGAATGACAACTGTGAGTTATATATTATTCATTAATTGGAATGACAACTGTGAGTTATATATTATTCATTAATTGGAATGACAACTGTGACTTATATATTATTCATTAATTGGAATGACAACTGTGAGTTATATATTATTCATTAATTGGAATGACAACTGTGAGTTATATATTATTCATTAATTAGAATGACAACTGTGAGTTGTATATTATTCATTAATTGGAATGACAACAGTGACTTATATATTATTCATTAATTGGAATGACAACTGTGAGTTATATATCATTCATTAATTGGAATGACAACTGTGAGTTATATATCATTCATTAATTGGAATGACAACTGTGAGTTATATATTATTCATTAATTGGAATGACAACTGTAAGTTATATATTATTCATTAATTGGAATGACAACTGTAAGTTATATATTATTCATTAATTGGAATGACAACTGTGAGTTATATATTATTCATTAATTGGAATACCAACTGTGAGTTATATATTATTCATTAATTGGAATGACAACTGTGAGTTATATATCATTCATTAATTGGAATGACAACTGTGAGTTATATATTATTCATTAATTGGAATGACAACTGTGAGTTATATATTATTCATTAATTGGAATCACAACTGTGAGTTATATATTATTCCTTAATTGGAATGACAACTGTGAGTTTTATATTATTCCTTAATTGGAATGACAACTGTGAGTTATATATCATTCATTAATTGGAATGACAACTGTGAGGTATATATTTTTCATTAATTGGAATGACAACTGTGAGTTATATATTATTCATTAATTGGAATGACAACTGTGAGTTATATATTATTCATTAATTGGAATGACAACTGAGAGTTATATATTATTCATTAATTGGAATGACAACTGTGAGTTGTATATTATTCATTAATTGGAATGACAACTGTGAGTTATATATTATTCCTTAATTGGAATGACAACTGTGAGTTATATATTATTCATTAATTGGAATGACAACTGTGAGTTATATATTATTCATTAATTGGAATGACAACTGTGAGTTATATATTATTCATTAATTGGAATGACAACTGTGAGTTATATATCATTCATTAATTGGAATGACAACTGTGAGTTATATATTATTCATTAATTGGAATGACAACTGTGAGTTATATATTATTCATTAATTGGAATGACAACTGTGAGTTATATATTATTCCTTAATTGGAATGACAACTGTGAGTTATATATCATTCATTAATAGGAATGACATCTGTGAGTTATATATTATTCATTAATTGGAATGACAACTGTGAGTTATATATTATTCCTTAATTGGAATGACAACTGTGAGTTATATATTATTCATTAATTGGAATGACAACTGTGAGTTATATATTATTCATTAATTGGAATGACAACTGTGAGTTATATATTATTCATTAATTGGAATGACAACTGTGAGTTATATATTATTCATTAATTGGAATGACAACTGTGAGTTGTATATTATTCATTAATTGGAATGACAACTGTGACTTATATATTATTCATTAATTGGAATGACAACTGTGAGTTATATATCATTCCTTAATTGGAATGACAACTGTGAGTTATATATCATTCATTAATAGGAATGACATCTGTGAGTTATATATTATTCATTAATTGGAATGACAACTGTGAGTTATATATTATTCATTAATTGGAATGACAACTGTGAGTTATATATTATTCATTAATTGGAATGACAACTGTGAGTTATATATTATTCATTAATTGGAATGACAACTGTGAGTTATATATTATTCATTAATTGGAATGACAACTGTGAGTGATATATTATTCATTAATTGGAATAACAACTGTGAGTTATATATTATTCATTAATTGGAATGACAACTGTGACTTATATATTATTCATTAATTGGAATGACAACTGTGAGTTATATATCATTCATTAATTGGAATGACAACTGTGAGTTATATATCATTCATTAATTGGAATGACAACTGTGAGTTATATATTATTCATTAATTGGAATGACAACTGTGAGTTATATATTATTCATTAATTGGAATGACAACTGTGAGTTATATATTATTCATTAATTGGAATGACAACTGTGAGTTATATATTATTCATTAATTAGAATGACAACTGTGAGTTATATATTATTCATTAATTGTAATGACAACTGTGAGTTATATATTATTCATTAATTGGAATGACAACTGTGAGTTATATATTATTCATTAATTGGAATGACAACTGTGAGTTGTATATTATTCATTAATTGGAATGACAACTGTGAGTTATATATTATTCATTAATTGGAATGACATCTGTGAGTTATATATTATTCCTTAATTGGAATGACAACTGTTAGTTATATATCATTCATTAATTGGAATGACAACTGTGAGTTATATATTTTTCATTAATTGGAATGACAACTGTGAGTTATATATTATTCATTAATTGGAATGACAACTGTGAGTTATATATTATTCCTTAATTGGAATGACAACTGTGAGTTATATATCATTCATTAATAGGAATGACATCTGTGAGTTATATATTATTCATTAATTGGAATGACAACTGTGAGTTATATATTATTCCTTAATTGGAATGACAACTGTGAGTTATATATTATTCATTAATTGGAATGACAACGGTGAGTTATATATTATTCATTAATTGGAATGACAACTGTGAGTTATATATTATTCATTAATTGGAATGACAACTGTGAGTTATATATTATTCATTAATTGGAATGACAACTGTGAGTTGTATATTATTCATTAATTGGAATGACAACTGTGACTTATATATTATTCATTAATTGGAATGACAACTGTGAGTTATATATCATTCATTAATTGGAATGACACCTGTGAGGTATATATCATTCATTAATTGGAATGACAACTGTGAGTTATATATTATTCATTAATTGGAATGACAACTGTGAGTTATATATTATTCATTAATTGGAATGACAACTGTGAGTTATATATTATTCATTAATTGGAATGACAACTGTGAGTTATATATTATTCATTAATTGGAATGACAACTGTGAGTTATATATTATTCATTAATTGTAATGACAACTGTGAGTTATATATTATTCATTAATTGGAATGACAACTGTGAGTTATATATTATTCATTAATTGGAATGACAACTGTGAGTTGTATATTATTCATTAATTGGAATGACAACTGTGAGTTATATATTATTCATTAATTGGAATGACATCTGTGAGTTATATATCATTCATTAATTGGAATGACAACTGTGAGTTATATATCATTCATTAATTGGAATGACAACTGTGAGTTATATATTATTCATTTATTGGAATGACAACTACTGAGTTATATATCATTCATTAATTGGAATGAAAACTGTAAGTTATATATTATTCATTAATTGGAATGACAACTGTGAGTTATATATCATTCATTAATTGGAATGACAACTGTGAGTTATATATCATTCATTAATTGGAATGACAACTGTGAGTTATATATTATTTATTAATTGGAATGACAACTGTGAGTTGTATATTATTCATTAATTGAAATGACAACTGTGAGTTATATATTATTCATTAATTGGAATGACATCTGTGAGTTATATATCATTCATTAATTGGAATGACAACTGTGAGTTATATATCATTCATTAATTGGAATGACAACTGTGAGTTATATATTATTCATTAATTGGAATGACAAGTGTGAGTTATATATCATTCATTAATTGGAATGAAAACTCTGAGTTATATATTATTCATTAATTGGAATGACAACTGTGAGTTATATATTATTCATTAATTGGAATGACAACTGTGAGTTATATATTATTCATTAATTGGAATGACAACTGTGAGTTATATATTATTCATTAATTGGAATGACAACTGTGAGTTGTATATTATTCATTAATTGGAATGACAACTGTGACTTATATATTATTCATTAATTGGAATGACAACTGTGAGTTATATATTATACATTAATTGGAATGACAACTGTGAGTTATATATCATTCATTAATTGGAATGACAACTGTGAGTTATATATTATTCATTAATTGGAATGACAACTGTGAGTTATATATTATTCATTAATTGGAATGACAACTGTGAGTTATATATTATTCATTAATTGGAATGACAACTGTGAGTTGTATATTATTCATTAATTGGAATGACAACTGTGACTTATATATTATTCATTAATTGGAATGACAACTGTGAGTTATATATCATTCATTAATTGGAATGACAACTGTGAGTTATATATCATTCATTAATTGGAATGACAACTGTGAGTTATATATTATTCATTAATTGGAATAACAACTGTGAGTTATATATTATTCATTAATTGGAATGACAACTATGAGTTATATATTATTCCTTAATTGGAATGACAACTGTGAGTTATATATCATTCATTAATAGGAATGACATCTGTGAGTTATATATTATTCATTAATTGGAATGACAACTGTGAGTTATATATTATTCCTTAATTGGAATGACAACTGTGAGTTATATATTATTCATTAATTGGAATGACAACTGTGAGTTATATATTATTCATTAATTGGAATGACAACTGTGAGTTATATATTATTCATTAATTGGAATGACAACTGTGAGTTATATATTATTCATTAATTGGAATGACAACTGTGAGTTGTATATTATTCATTAATTGGAATGACAACTGTGACTTATATATTATTCATTAATTGGAATGACAACTGTGAGTTATATATCATTCCTTAATTGGAATGACAACTGTGAGTTATATATCATTCATTAATAGGAATGACATCTGTGAGTTATATATTATTCATTAATTGGAATGACAACTGTGAGTTATATATTATTCCTTAATTGGAATGACAACTGTGAGTTATATATTATTCATTAATTGGAATGACAACTGTGAGTTATATATTATTCATTAATTGGAATGACAACTGTGAGTTATATATTATTCATTAATTGGAATGACAACTGTGAGTGATATATTATTCATTAATTGGAATGACAACTGTGAGTTATATATTATTCATTAATTGGAATGACAACTGTGACTTATATATTATTCATTAATTGGAATGACAACTGTGAGTTATATATCATTCATTAATTGGAATGACAACTGTGAGTTATATATCATTCATTAATTGGAATGACAACTGTGAGTTATATATTATTCATTAATTGGAATGACAACTGTGAGTTATATATTATTCATTAATTGGAATGACAACTGTGAGTTATATATTATTCATTAATTGGAATGACAACTGTGAGTTATATATTATTCATTAATTGGAATGACAACTGTGAGTTATATATTATTCATTAATTGTAATGACAACTGTGAGTTATATATTATTCATTAATTGGAATGACAACTGTGAGTTATATATTATTCATTAATTGGAATGACAACTGTGAGTTGTATATTATTCATTAATTGGAATGACAACTGTGAGTTATATATTATTCATTAATTGGAATGACATCTGTGAGTTATATATTATTCCTTAATTGGAATGACAACTGTGAGTTATATATCATTCATTAATTGGAATGACAACTGTGAGTTATATATTTTTCATTAATTGGAATGACAACTGTGAGTTATATATTATTCATTAATTGGAATGACAACTGTGAGTTATATATTATTCCTTAATTGGAATGACAACTGTGAGTTATATATCATTCATTAATAGGAATGACATCTGTGAGTTATATATTATTCATTAATTGGAATGACAACTGTGAGTTATATATTATTCCTTAATTGGAATGACAACTGTGAGTTATATATTATTCATTAATTGGAATGACAACTGTGAGTTATATATTATTCATTAATTGGAATGACAACTGTGAGTTATATATTATTCATTAATTGGAATGACAACTGTGAGTTGTATATTATTCATTAATTGGAATGACAACTGTGACTTATATATTATTCATTAATTAGAATGACAACTGTGAGTTATATATCATTCATTAATTGGAATGACAACTGTGAGGTATATATCATTCATTAATTGGAATGACAACTGTGAGTTATATATTATTCATTAATTGGAATGACAAGTGTGAGTTATATATTATTCATTAATTGGAATGACAACTGTGAGTTATATATTATTCATTAATTGGAATGACAACTGTGAGTAATATATTATTCATTAATTGGAATGACAACTGTGAGTGATATATTATTCATTAATTGTAATGACAACTGTGAGTTATATATTATTCATTAATTGGAATGACAACTGTGAGTTATATATTATTCATTAATTGGAATGACAACTGTGAGTTGTATATTATTCATTAATTGGAATGACAACTGTGAGTTATATATTATTCATTAATTGGAATGACATCTGTGAGTTATATATCATTCATTAATTGGAATGACAACTGTGAGTTATATATCATTCATTAATTGGAATGACAACTGTGAGTTATATATTATTCATTTATTGGAATGACAACTACTGAGTTATATATCATTCATTAATTGGAATGAAAACTGTAAGTTATATATTATTCATTAATTGGAATGACAACTGTGAGTTATATATCATTCATTCATTGGAATGACAACTGTGAGTTATATATCATTCATTAATTGGAATGACAACTGTGAGTTATATATTATTCATTAATTGGAATGACAACTGTGAGTTGTATATTATTCATTAATTGAAATGACAACTGTGAGTTATATATTATTCATTAATTGGAATGACATCTGTGAGTTATATATCATTCATTAATTGGAATGACAACTGTGAGTTATATATCATTCATTAATTGGAATGACAACTGTGAGTTATATATTATTCATTAATTGGAATGACAAGTGTGAGTTATATATCATTCATTAATTGGAATGAAAACTCTGAGTTATATATTATTCATTAATTGGAATGACAACTGTGAGTTATATATTATTCATTAATTGGAATGACAACTGTGAGTTATATATTATTCATTAATTGGAATGACAACTGTGAGTTATATATTATTCATTAATTGGAATGACAACTGTGAGTTGTATATTATTCATTAATTGGAATGACAACTGTGACTTATATATTATTCATTAATTGGAATGACAACTGTGAGTTATATATCATTCATTAATTGGAATGACAACTGTGAGTTATATATCATTCATTAATTGGAATGACAACTGTGAGTTATATATTATTCATTAATTGGAATGACAACTGTGAGTTATATATTATTCATTAATTGGAATGACAACTGTGAGTTATATATTATTCCTTAATTGGAATGACAACTGTGAGTTATATATCATTCATTAATAGGAATGACAACTGTGAGTTATATATTATTCATTAATTGGAATGACAACTGTGAGTTATATATTATTCCTTAATTGGAATGACAACTGTGAGTTATATATTATTCATTAATTGGAATGACAACTGTGAGTTATATATTATTCATTAATTGGAATGACAACTGTGAGTTATATATTATTCATTAATTGGAATGACAACTGTGAGTTATATATTATTCATTAATTGGAATGACAACTGTGAGTTGTATATTATTCATTAATTGGAATGACAACTGTGACTTATATATTATTCATTAATTGGAATGACAACTGTGAGTTATATATCATTCCTTAATTGGAATGACAACTGTGAGTTATATATCATTCATTAATAGGAATGACATCTGTGAGTTATATATTATTCATTAATTGGAATGACAACTGTGAGTTATATATTATTCCTTAATTGGAATGACAACTGTGAGTTATATATTATTTATTAATTGGAATGACAACTGTGAGTTATATATTATTCATTAATTGGAATGACAACTGTGAATTATATATTATTCATTAATTGGAATGACAACTGTGAGTTATATATTATTCATTAATTGGAATGACAACTGTGAGTTGTATATTATTCATTAATTGGAATGACAACTGTGACTTATATATTATTCATTAATTGGAATGACAACTGTGAGTTATATATCATTCCTTAATTGGAATGACAACTGTGAGTTATATATTATTCCTTAATTGGAATGACAACTGTGAGTTTTATATTATTCCTTGATTAGAATGACAACTGTGAGTTATATATTATTCCTTAATTATAATGACAGCTGTGAGTTATATATTATTCATTAATTGGAATGACAACTGTGAGTTATATATTATTCATTAATTGGAATGACAACTGTGAGTTATATATCATTCCTTAATTGGAATGACAACTGTGAGTTATATATTATTCCTTAATTGGAATGACAACTGTGAGTTATATATCATTCCTTAATTGGAATGACAACTGTGAGTTATATATTATTCATTAATTGGAATGACAACTGTGACTTATATATTATTCCTTAATTTGAATGACAACTGTGAGTTATATATTATTCATTAATTGGAATGACAACTGTGAGTTATATATTATTCATTAATTGGAATGACAACTGTGACTTATATATCATTCATTAATTGGAATGACAACTGTGAGTTATATATCATTCATTAATTGGAATGACAACTGTGAGTTATATATTATTCATTAATTGGATTTACAACTGTGAGTTATATATTATTCATTAATTGGAATGACAATTGTGAGTTATATATTATTCATTAATTGGAATGACAACTGTGACTTATATATTATTCATTAATTGGAATGACAACTGTGAGTTATATATTATTCATTAATTGGAATGACAACTGTGAGTTATATATTATTTATTAATTGGAATGACAACTGTGAGTGATATATTATTCATTAATTGGAATGACAACTGTGAGTTATATATTATTCATTAATTGGAATGACAACTGTGAGTTATATATTATTCATTAATTGGAATGACAACTGTGAGTTATATATTATTCATTAATTGGAATGACAACTGTGAGTGATATATTATTCATTAATTGGAATGACAACTGTGAGTACTATATTATTCATTAATTGGAATGACAACTGTGAGTTATATATTATTCATTAATTGGAATGACAACTGTGAGTTATATATTATTCATTAATTGGAATGACAACTGTGAGTTATATATTATTCATTAATTGGAATGACAACTGTGAGTTATATATTATTCATTAATTGGAATGACAACTGTGAGTTATATATTATTCATTAATTGGAATGACAACTGTGACTTATATATTATTCATTAATTGGAATGACAACTGTGAGTTATATATTATTCATTAATTGGAATGACAACTGTGAGTTATATATTATTCATTAATTGGAATGACAACTGTGAGTTATATATTATTCATTAATTGGAATGACAACTGTGAGTTATATATTATTCATTAATTGGAATGCCAACTGTGAGTTATATCATTCATTAATTGGAATGACAACTGTGAGTTATATATCATTCATTAATTGGAATGACAACTGTGAGTTATATATTATTCATTAATTGGAATGACAACTGTGAGTTATATATTATTAATTGGAATGACAACTGTGAGTTATATATCATTCATTAATTGGAATGACAACTGTGAGTTATATATTATTCATTAATTGGAATGACAACTGTGAGTTATATATTATTCATTAATTGGAATGACAACTGTGAGTTATATATTTTTCATTAATTGGAATGACAACTGTGACTTATATATTATTCATTAATTGGAATGACAACTGTGAGTTATATATTATTCATTAATTAGAATTACAACTGTGAGTTATATATTATTCATTAATTGGAATGACAACTGTGACTTATATATTATTCATTAATTGGAATGACAACTGTGAGTTATATATTATTCATTAATTGGAATGACAACTGTGAGTTATATATTATTCATTAATTGGAATGACAACTGTGAGTTATATATTATTCATTAATTGGAATGACAACTGTGAGTGATATATTATTCATTAATTGGAATGGCAACTGTGAGTTATATATTATTCATTAATTGGAATGACAACTGTGAGTTATATATTATTCATTAATTGGAATGAAAACTGTGAGTTATATATTATTCCTTAATTGGAATGACAACTGTGAGTTATATATTATTCATTAATTGGAATGACAACTGTGAGTTATATATTATTCATTAATTGGAATGACAACTGTGAGTTATATATTATTCATTAATTGGAATGACAACTGTGAGTTATATATCATTCATTAATTGGAATGACAACTGTGAGTTATATATTATTCATTAATTGGAATGACAACTGTGAGTTATATATTATTCATTAATTGGAATGACAACTGTGACTTATATATTATTCATTAATTGGAATGACAACTGTGAGTTATATATTATTCATTAATTGGAATGACAACTGTGAGTTATATATCATTCATTAATTGGAATGACAACTGTGAGTTATATATCATTCATTAATTGGAATGACAACTGTGAGTTATATATTATTCATTAATTGGAATGACAACTGTGAGTTATATATTATTTATTAATTGGAATGACAACTGTGAGTTATATATCATTCATTAATTGGAATGACAACTGTGAGTTATATATTATTCATTAATTGGAATGACAACTGTGAGTTATATATTATTCATTAATTGGAATAACAACTGTGAGTTATATATTATTCATTAATTGGAATGACAACTGTGAGTTATATATTATTCCTTAATTGGAATGACAACTGTGAGTTATATATTATTCATTAATTGGAATGACAACTGTGAGTTATATATTATTCATTAATTGGAATGACAACTGTGAGTTATATATCATTCATTAATTGGAATGACAACTGTGAGTTATATATCATTCATTAATTGGAATGACAACTGTGAGTTATATATTATTCCTTAATTGGAATGACAACTGTGAGTTATATATTATTCATTAATTGGAATGACAACTGTGAGTTATATATTATTCATTAATTGGAATGACAGCTGTGAGTTATATATTATTCATTAATTGGAATGACAACTGTGAGTTATATATCATTCATTAATTGGAATGACAACTGTGAGTTATATATTATTCATTAATTGGAATGACAACTGTGAGTTATATATTATTCATTAATTGGAATGACAACTGTGAGTTATATATTATTCATTAATTGGAATGAAAACTGTGAGTTATATATTATTCCTTAATTGGAATGACAACTGTGAGTTATATATTATTTATTAATTGGAATGACAACTGTGAGTTATATATTATTCATTAATTGGAATGACAACTGTGACTTATATATTATTCATTAATTGGAATGACAACTGTGAGTTATATATTATTCATTAATTGGAATGACAACTGTGAGTTATATATTATTCATTAATTAGAATGACAACTGTGAGTTGTATATTATTCATTAATTGGAATGACAACAGTGACTTATATATTATTCATTAATTGGAATGACAACTGTGAGTTATATATCATTCATTAATTGGAATGACAACTGTGAGTTATATATCATTCATTAATTGGAATGACAACTGTGAGTTATATATTATTCATTAATTGGAATGACAACTGTAAGTTATATATTATTCATTAATTGGAATGACAACTGTAAGTTATATATTATTCATTAATTGGAATGACAACTGTGAGTTATATATTATTCATTAATTGGAATACCAACTGTGAGTTATATATTATTCATTAATTGGAATGACAACTGTGAGTTATATATCATTCATTAATTGGAATGACAACTGTGAGTTATATATTATTCATTAATTGGAATGACAACTGTGAGTTATATATTATTCATTAATTGGAATCACAACTGTGAGTTATATATTATTCCTTAATTGGAATGACAACTGTGAGTTTTATATTATTCCTTAATTGGAATGACAACTGTGAGTTATATATCATTCATTAATTGGAATGACAACTGTGAGGTATATATTTTTCATTAATTGGAATGACAACTGTGAGTTATATATTATTCATTAATTGGAATGACAACTGTGAGTTATATATTATTCATTAATTGGAATGACAACTGAGAGTTATATATTATTCATTAATTGGAATGACAACTGTGAGTTGTATATTATTCATTAATTGGAATGACAACTGTGAGTTATATATTATTCCTTAATTGGAATGACAACTGT
Organism: Euprymna scolopes; assembly: GCF_053919585.1. NCBI lineage: Eukaryota > Metazoa > Mollusca > Cephalopoda > Sepiida > Sepiolidae > Euprymna > Euprymna scolopes. Next base: position 46,117,157 of record NC_136526.1, on the reverse strand, counting down.
GAGTTATATATTATTCATTAATTGGAATGACAACTGTGAGTTATATATTATTCATTAATTGGAATGACAACTGTGAGTTATATATTATTCATTAATTGGAATGACAACTGTGAGTTATATATCATTCATTAATTGGAATGACAACTGTGAGTTATATATTATTCATTAATTGGAATGACAACTGTGAGTTATATATTATTCATTAATTGGAATGACAACTGTGAGTTATATATTATTCCTTAATTGGAATGACAACTGTGAGTTATATATCATTCATTAATAGGAATGACATCTGTGAGTTATATATTATTCATTAATTGGAATGACAACTGTGAGTTATATATTATTCCTTAATTGGAATGACAACTGTGAGTTATATATTATTCATTAATTGGAATGACAACTGTGAGTTATATATTATTCATTAATTGGAATGACAACTGTGAGTTATATATTATTCATTAATTGGAATGACAACTGTGAGTTATATATTATTCATTAATTGGAATGACAACTGTGAGTTGTATATTATTCATTAATTGGAATGACAACTGTGACTTATATATTATTCATTAATTGGAATGACAACTGTGAGTTATATATCATTCCTTAATTGGAATGACAACTGTGAGTTATATATCATTCATTAATAGGAATGACATCTGTGAGTTATATATTATTCATTAATTGGAATGACAACTGTGAGTTATATATTATTCATTAATTGGAATGACAACTGTGAGTTATATATTATTCATTAATTGGAATGACAACTGTGAGTTATATATTATTCATTAATTGGAATGACAACTGTGAGTTATATATTATTCATTAATTGGAATGACAACTGTGAGTGATATATTATTCATTAATTGGAATAACAACTGTGAGTTATATATTATTCATTAATTGGAATGACAACTGTGACTTATATATTATTCATTAATTGGAATGACAACTGTGAGTTATATATCATTCATTAATTGGAATGACAACTGTGAGTTATATATCATTCATTAATTGGAATGACAACTGTGAGTTATATATTATTCATTAATTGGAATGACAACTGTGAGTTATATATTATTCATTAATTGGAATGACAACTGTGAGTTATATATTATTCATTAATTGGAATGACAACTGTGAGTTATATATTATTCATTAATTAGAATGACAACTGTGAGTTATATATTATTCATTAATTGTAATGACAACTGTGAGTTATATATTATTCATTAATTGGAATGACAACTGTGAGTTATATATTATTCATTAATTGGAATGACAACTGTGAGTTGTATATTATTCATTAATTGGAATGACAACTGTGAGTTATATATTATTCATTAATTGGAATGACATCTGTGAGTTATATATTATTCCTTAATTGGAATGACAACTGTTAGTTATATATCATTCATTAATTGGAATGACAACTGTGAGTTATATATTTTTCATTAATTGGAATGACAACTGTGAGTTATATATTATTCATTAATTGGAATGACAACTGTGAGTTATATATTATTCCTTAATTGGAATGACAACTGTGAGTTATATATCATTCATTAATAGGAATGACATCTGTGAGTTATATATTATTCATTAATTGGAATGACAACTGTGAGTTATATATTATTCCTTAATTGGAATGACAACTGTGAGTTATATATTATTCATTAATTGGAATGACAACGGTGAGTTATATATTATTCATTAATTGGAATGACAACTGTGAGTTATATATTATTCATTAATTGGAATGACAACTGTGAGTTATATATTATTCATTAATTGGAATGACAACTGTGAGTTGTATATTATTCATTAATTGGAATGACAACTGTGACTTATATATTATTCATTAATTGGAATGACAACTGTGAGTTATATATCATTCATTAATTGGAATGACACCTGTGAGGTATATATCATTCATTAATTGGAATGACAACTGTGAGTTATATATTATTCATTAATTGGAATGACAACTGTGAGTTATATATTATTCATTAATTGGAATGACAACTGTGAGTTATATATTATTCATTAATTGGAATGACAACTGTGAGTTATATATTATTCATTAATTGGAATGACAACTGTGAGTTATATATTATTCATTAATTGTAATGACAACTGTGAGTTATATATTATTCATTAATTGGAATGACAACTGTGAGTTATATATTATTCATTAATTGGAATGACAACTGTGAGTTGTATATTATTCATTAATTGGAATGACAACTGTGAGTTATATATTATTCATTAATTGGAATGACATCTGTGAGTTATATATCATTCATTAATTGGAATGACAACTGTGAGTTATATATCATTCATTAATTGGAATGACAACTGTGAGTTATATATTATTCATTTATTGGAATGACAACTACTGAGTTATATATCATTCATTAATTGGAATGAAAACTGTAAGTTATATATTATTCATTAATTGGAATGACAACTGTGAGTTATATATCATTCATTAATTGGAATGACAACTGTGAGTTATATATCATTCATTAATTGGAATGACAACTGTGAGTTATATATTATTTATTAATTGGAATGACAACTGTGAGTTGTATATTATTCATTAATTGAAATGACAACTGTGAGTTATATATTATTCATTAATTGGAATGACATCTGTGAGTTATATATCATTCATTAATTGGAATGACAACTGTGAGTTATATATCATTCATTAATTGGAATGACAACTGTGAGTTATATATTATTCATTAATTGGAATGACAAGTGTGAGTTATATATCATTCATTAATTGGAATGAAAACTCTGAGTTATATATTATTCATTAATTGGAATGACAACTGTGAGTTATATATTATTCATTAATTGGAATGACAACTGTGAGTTATATATTATTCATTAATTGGAATGACAACTGTGAGTTATATATTATTCATTAATTGGAATGACAACTGTGAGTTGTATATTATTCATTAATTGGAATGACAACTGTGACTTATATATTATTCATTAATTGGAATGACAACTGTGAGTTATATATTATTCATTAATTGGAATGACAACTGTGAGTTATATATCATTCATTAATTGGAATGACAACTGTGAGTTATATATTATTCATTAATTGGAATGACAACTGTGAGTTATATATTATTCATTAATTGGAATGACAACTGTGAGTTATATATTATTCATTAATTGGAATGACAACTGTGAGTTGTATATTATTCATTAATTGGAATGACAACTGTGACTTATATATTATTCATTAATTGGAATGACAACTGTGAGTTATATATCATTCATTAATTGGAATGACAACTGTGAGTTATATATCATTCATTAATTGGAATGACAACTGTGAGTTATATATTATTCATTAATTGGAATAACAACTGTGAGTTATATATTATTCATTAATTGGAATGACAACTGTGAGTTATATATTATTCCTTAATTGGAATGACAACTGTGAGTTATATATCATTCATTAATAGGAATGACATCTGTGAGTTATATATTATTCATTAATTGGAATGACAACTGTGAGTTATATATTATTCCTTAATTGGAATGACAACTGTGAGTTATATATTATTCATTAATTGGAATGACAACTGTGAGTTATATATTATTCATTAATTGGAATGACAACTGTGAGTTATATATTATTCATTAATTGGAATGACAACTGTGAGTTATATATTATTCATTAATTGGAATGACAACTGTGAGTTGTATATTATTCATTAATTGGAATGACAACTGTGACTTATATATTATTCATTAATTGGAATGACAACTGTGAGTTATATATCATTCCTTAATTGGAATGACAACTGTGAGTTATATATCATTCATTAATAGGAATGACATCTGTGAGTTATATATTATTCATTAATTGGAATGACAACTGTGAGTTATATATTATTCCTTAATTGGAATGACAACTGTGAGTTATATATTATTCATTAATTGGAATGACAACTGTGAGTTATATATTATTCATTAATTGGAATGACAACTGTGAGTTATATATTATTCATTAATTGGAATGACAACTGTGAGTGATATATTATTCATTAATTGGAATGACAACTGTGAGTTATATATTATTCATTAATTGGAATGACAACTGTGACTTATATATTATTCATTAATTGGAATGACAACTGTGAGTTATATATCATTCATTAATTGGAATGACAACTGTGAGTTATATATCATTCATTAATTGGAATGACAACTGTGAGTTATATATTATTCATTAATTGGAATGACAACTGTGAGTTATATATTATTCATTAATTGGAATGACAACTGTGAGTTATATATTATTCATTAATTGGAATGACAACTGTGAGTTATATATTATTCATTAATTGGAATGACAACTGTGAGTTATATATTATTCATTAATTGTAATGACAACTGTGAGTTATATATTATTCATTAATTGGAATGACAACTGTGAGTTATATATTATTCATTAATTGGAATGACAACTGTGAGTTGTATATTATTCATTAATTGGAATGACAACTGTGAGTTATATATTATTCATTAATTGGAATGACATCTGTGAGTTATATATTATTCCTTAATTGGAATGACAACTGTGAGTTATATATCATTCATTAATTGGAATGACAACTGTGAGTTATATATTTTTCATTAATTGGAATGACAACTGTGAGTTATATATTATTCATTAATTGGAATGACAACTGTGAGTTATATATTATTCCTTAATTGGAATGACAACTGTGAGTTATATATCATTCATTAATAGGAATGACATCTGTGAGTTATATATTATTCATTAATTGGAATGACAACTGTGAGTTATATATTATTCCTTAATTGGAATGACAACTGTGAGTTATATATTATTCATTAATTGGAATGACAACTGTGAGTTATATATTATTCATTAATTGGAATGACAACTGTGAGTTATATATTATTCATTAATTGGAATGACAACTGTGAGTTGTATATTATTCATTAATTGGAATGACAACTGTGACTTATATATTATTCATTAATTAGAATGACAACTGTGAGTTATATATCATTCATTAATTGGAATGACAACTGTGAGGTATATATCATTCATTAATTGGAATGACAACTGTGAGTTATATATTATTCATTAATTGGAATGACAAGTGTGAGTTATATATTATTCATTAATTGGAATGACAACTGTGAGTTATATATTATTCATTAATTGGAATGACAACTGTGAGTAATATATTATTCATTAATTGGAATGACAACTGTGAGTGATATATTATTCATTAATTGTAATGACAACTGTGAGTTATATATTATTCATTAATTGGAATGACAACTGTGAGTTATATATTATTCATTAATTGGAATGACAACTGTGAGTTGTATATTATTCATTAATTGGAATGACAACTGTGAGTTATATATTATTCATTAATTGGAATGACATCTGTGAGTTATATATCATTCATTAATTGGAATGACAACTGTGAGTTATATATCATTCATTAATTGGAATGACAACTGTGAGTTATATATTATTCATTTATTGGAATGACAACTACTGAGTTATATATCATTCATTAATTGGAATGAAAACTGTAAGTTATATATTATTCATTAATTGGAATGACAACTGTGAGTTATATATCATTCATTCATTGGAATGACAACTGTGAGTTATATATCATTCATTAATTGGAATGACAACTGTGAGTTATATATTATTCATTAATTGGAATGACAACTGTGAGTTGTATATTATTCATTAATTGAAATGACAACTGTGAGTTATATATTATTCATTAATTGGAATGACATCTGTGAGTTATATATCATTCATTAATTGGAATGACAACTGTGAGTTATATATCATTCATTAATTGGAATGACAACTGTGAGTTATATATTATTCATTAATTGGAATGACAAGTGTGAGTTATATATCATTCATTAATTGGAATGAAAACTCTGAGTTATATATTATTCATTAATTGGAATGACAACTGTGAGTTATATATTATTCATTAATTGGAATGACAACTGTGAGTTATATATTATTCATTAATTGGAATGACAACTGTGAGTTATATATTATTCATTAATTGGAATGACAACTGTGAGTTGTATATTATTCATTAATTGGAATGACAACTGTGACTTATATATTATTCATTAATTGGAATGACAACTGTGAGTTATATATCATTCATTAATTGGAATGACAACTGTGAGTTATATATCATTCATTAATTGGAATGACAACTGTGAGTTATATATTATTCATTAATTGGAATGACAACTGTGAGTTATATATTATTCATTAATTGGAATGACAACTGTGAGTTATATATTATTCCTTAATTGGAATGACAACTGTGAGTTATATATCATTCATTAATAGGAATGACAACTGTGAGTTATATATTATTCATTAATTGGAATGACAACTGTGAGTTATATATTATTCCTTAATTGGAATGACAACTGTGAGTTATATATTATTCATTAATTGGAATGACAACTGTGAGTTATATATTATTCATTAATTGGAATGACAACTGTGAGTTATATATTATTCATTAATTGGAATGACAACTGTGAGTTATATATTATTCATTAATTGGAATGACAACTGTGAGTTGTATATTATTCATTAATTGGAATGACAACTGTGACTTATATATTATTCATTAATTGGAATGACAACTGTGAGTTATATATCATTCCTTAATTGGAATGACAACTGTGAGTTATATATCATTCATTAATAGGAATGACATCTGTGAGTTATATATTATTCATTAATTGGAATGACAACTGTGAGTTATATATTATTCCTTAATTGGAATGACAACTGTGAAGTATATTATTTATTAATTGGAATGACAACTGTGAGTTATATATTATTCATTAATTGGAATGACAACTGTGAGTTATATATTATTCATTAATTGGAATGACAACTGTGAGTTATATATTATTCATTAATTGGAATGACAACTGTGAGTTGTATATTATTCATTAATTGGAATGACAACTGTGACTTATATATTATTCATTAATTGGAATGACAACTGTGAGTTATATATCATTCATTAATTGGAATGACAACTGTGAGTTATATATCATTCATTAATTGGAATGACAACTGTGAGTTATATATTATTCATTAATTGGAATGAAAACTGTGAGTTATATATTATTCATTAATTGGAATGACAACTGTGAGTTATATATTATTCATTAATTGGAATGACAACTGTGAGTTATATATTATTCATTAATTGGAATGACAACTGTGAGTTATATATTATTCATTAATTGTAATGACAACTGTGAGTTATATATTATTCCTTAATTGGAATGACAACTGTGAGTTATATATTATTCATTAATTGGAATGACAACTGTGAGTTATATATTATTCATTAATTGGAATGACAACTGTGAGTTGTATATTATTCATTAATTGAAATGACAACTGTGAGTTATATATTATTCATTAATTGGAATGACATCTGTGAGTTATATATCATTCATTAATTGGAATGACAACTGTGAGTTATATATCATTCATTAATTGTAATGACAACTGTGAGTTATATATTATTCATTAATTGGAATGACAAGTGTGAGTTATATATCATTCATTAATTGGAATGAAAACTCTGAGTTATATATTATTCATTAATTGGAATGACAACTGTGAGTTATATATTATTCATTAATTGGAATGACAACTGTGAGTTATATATTATTCATTAATTGGAATGACAACTGTGAGTTATATATTATTCATTAATTAGAATGACAACTGTGAGTTGTATATTATTCATTAATTGGAATGACAACTGTGACTTATATATTATTCATTAATTGGAATGACAACTGTGAGTTATATATCATTCATTAATTGGAATGACAACTGTGAGTTATATATCATTCATTAATTGGAATGACAACTGTGAGTTATATATTATTCATTAATTGGAATGACAACTGTGAGTTATATATTATTCATTAATTGGAATGACAACTGTGAGTTATATATTATTCCTTAATTGGAATGACAACTGTGAGTTATATATCATTCATTAATAGGAATGACATCTGTGAGTTATATATTATTCATTAATTGGAATGACAACTGTGAGTTATATATTATTCCTTAATTGGAATGACAACTGTGAGTTATATATTATTCATTAATTGGAATGACAACTGTGAGTTATATATTATTCATTAATTGGAATGACAACTGTGAGTTATATATTATTCATTAATTGGAATGACAACTGTGAGTTATATATTATTCATTAATTGGAATGACAACTGTGAGTTGTATATTATTCATTAATTGGAATGACAACTGTGACTTATATATTATTCATTAATTGGAATGACAACTGTGAGTTATATATCATTCCTTAATTGGAATGACAACTGTGAGTTATATATCATTCATTAATAGGAATGACATCTGTGAGTTATATATTATTCATTAATTGGAATGACAACTGTGAGTTATATATTATTCCTTAATTGGAATGACAACTGTGAGTTATATATTATTTATTAATTGGAATGACAACTGTGAGTTATATATTATTCATTAATTGGAATGACAACTGTGAGTTATATATTATTCATTAATTGGAATGACAACTGTGAGTTATATATTATTCATTAATTGGAATGACAACTGTGAGTTGTATATTATTCAATTATTGGAATGACAACTGTGACTTATATATTATTCATTAATTGGAATGACAACTGTTGGTTATATATCATTCATTAATTGGAATGACAACTGTGAGTTATATATCATTCATTAATTGGAATGACAACTGTGAGTTATATATTATTCATTAATTGGAATGAAAACTGTGAGTTATATATTATTCATTAATTGGAATGACAACTGTGAGTTATATATTATTCATTAATTGGAATGACAACTGTGAGTTATATATTATTCATTAATTGGAATGACAACTGTGAGTTATATATTATTCATTAATTGTAATGACAACTGTGAGTTATATATTATTCATTAATTGGAATGACAACTGTGAGTTATATATTATTCATTAATTGGAATGACAACTGTGAGTTGTATATTATTCATTAATTGGAATGACAACTGTGAGTTATATATTATTCATTAATTGGAATGACATCTGTGAGTTATATATTATTCATTAATTGGAATGACAACTGTGAGTTATATATCATTCATTAATTGGAATGACAACTGTGAGTTATATATTTTTCATTAATTGGAATGACAACTGTGAGTTATATATTATTCATTAATTGGAATGACAACTGTGAGTTATATATTATTCCTTAATTGGAATGACAACTGTGAGTTATATATCATTCATTAATAGGAATGACATCTGTGAGTTATATATCATTCATTAATTGGAATGACAACTGTGAGTTATATATTATTCCTTAATTGGAATGACAACTGTGAGTTATATATTATTCATTAATTGGAATGACAACTGTGAGTTATATATTATTCATTAATTGGAATGACAACTGTGAGTTATATATTATTCATTAATTGGAATGACAACTGTGAGTTATATATTATTCATTAATTGGAATGACAACTGTGAGTTGTATATTATTCATTAATTGGAATGACAACTGTGACTTATATATTATTCATTAATTGGAATGACAACTGTGAGTTATATATCATTCATTAATTGGAATGACAACTGTGAGTTATATATCATTCATTAATTGGAATGACAACTGTGAGTTATATATTATTCATTAATTGGAATGACAACTGTGAGTTATATATTATTCATTAATTGGAATGACAACTGTGAGTTATATATTATTCATTAATTGGAATGACAACTGTGAGTTATATATTATTCATTAATTGGAATGACAACTGTGAGTTATATATTATTCATTAATTGGAATGACAACTGTGAGTTATATATTATTTATTAATTGTAATGACAACTGTGAGTTATATATTATTCATTAATTGGAATGACAACTGTGAGTTATATATTATTCATTAATTGGAATGACAACTGTGAGTTGTATATTATTCATTAATTTGAATGACAACTGTGAGTTATATATTATTCATAAATTGGAATGACATCTGTGAGTTATATATCATTCATTAATTGTAATGACAACTGTGAGTTATATATCATTCATTAATTGGAATGACAACTGTGAGTTATATATTATTCATTTATTGGAATGACAACTGTGAGTTGTATATTATTCATTAATTGGAATGACAACTGTGAGTTATATATTATTCATTAATTGGAATGACAACTGTGAGTTATATATTATTCCTTAATTGAAATGACAACTGTGAGTTATATATCATTCATTAATAGGAATGACATCTGTGAGTTATATATTATTCATTAATTGGAATGACAACTGTGAGTTATATATTATTCCTTAATTGGAATGACAACTGTGAGTTATATATTATTCATTAATTGGAATGACAACTGTGAGTTTTATATTATTCATTAATTGGAATGACAACTGTGAGTTATATATTATTCATTAATTGGAATGACAACTGTGAGTTATATATTATTCATTAATTGGAATAACAACTGTGAGTTGTATATTATTCATTAATTGGAATGACAACTGTGACTTATATATTATTCATTAATTGGAATGACAACTGTGAGTTATATATCATTCATTAATTGGAATGACAACTGTGAGTTATATATCATTCATTAATTGGAATGACAACTGTGAGTTATATATTATTCATTAATTGGAATGACAACTGTGAGTTATATATTATTCATTAATTGGAATGACAACTGTGAGTTATATATTATTCATTAATTGTAATGACAACTGTGAGTTATATATTATTCATTAATTGGAATGACAACTGTGAGTTATATATTATTCATTAATTGGAATGACAACTGTGAGTTGTATATTATTCCTTAATTGGAATGACAACTGTGAGTTATATATTATTCATTAATTGGAATGACATCTGTGAGTTATATATCATTCATTAAGTGGAATGACAACTGTGAGTTATATATCATTCATTAATTGGAATGACAACTGTGAGTTATATATTATTCATTTATTGGAATGACAACTGTGAGTTATATATCATTCATTAATTGGAATGAAAACTGTAAGTTATATATTATTCATTAATTGGAATGACAACTGTGAGTTATATATCATTCATTAATTGGAATGACAACTGTGAGTTATATATCATTCATTAATTGGAATGACAACTGTGAGTTATATATTATTCATTAATTGGAATGAAAACCGTGAGTTGTATATTATTCATTAATTGGAATGACAACTGTGAGTTATATATTATTCATTAATTGGAATGACATCTGTGAGTTATATATCATTCATTAATTGGAATGACAACTGTGAGTTATATATCATTCATTAATTGGAATGACAACTGTGAGTTATATATTATTCATTAATTGGAATGACAAGTGTGAGTTATATATCATTCATTAATTGGAATGAAAACTGTGAGTTATATATTATTCATTAATTGGAATGACAACTGTGAGTTATATATTATTCATTAATTGGAATGACAACTGTGAGTTATATATTATTCATTAATTGGAATGACAACTGTGAGTTATATATCATTCATTAATTGGAATGACAACTGTTAGTTATATATTATTCATTAATTGGAATGACAACTGTGAGTTATATATTATTCATTAATTGGAATGACAACTGTGAGTTATATATTATTCATTAATTGGAATGACAACTGTGAGTTATATATTATTCATTAATTGGAATGACAACTGTGAGTTATATATCATTCATTAATTGGAATGACAACTGTGAGTTATATATTATTCATTAATTGGAATGACAACTGTGAGTTATATATTATTCATTAATTGGAATGACAACTGTGAGTTATATATTATTCATTAATTAGAATGACAACTGTGAGTTATATATTATTCATTAATTAGAATGACAACTGTGAGTTATATATCATTCATTAATTGGAATGACAACTGTGAGTTATATATTATTCATTAATTGGAATGACAACTGTGAGTTATATATCATTCATTAATTAGAATGACAACTGTGAGTTATATATCATTCATTAATTGGAATGAAAACTGTGAGTTATATATTATTCATTAATTGGAATGACAACTGTGAGTTATATATTATTCATTAATTGGAATGACAACTGTGAGTTATATATTATTCATTAATTGGAATGACAACTGTGAGTTATATATTATTCATTAATTGGAATGAAAACTGTGAGTTATATATCATTCATTAATTGGAATGACAACTGTGAGTTATATATCATTCATTAATTGGAATGACAACTGTGAGTTATATATTATTCATTAATTGGAATGACAACTGTGAGTTATATATTATTCATTAATTAGAATGACAACTGTGAGTTATATATTATTCATTAATTAGAATGACAACTGTGACTTATATATCATTCATTAATTGGAATGACAACTGTTAGTTATATATTATTCATTAATTGGAATGACAACTGTGAGTTATATATTATTCATTAATTACAATGACAACTGTGAGTTATATATTATTCATTAATTGGAATGACAACTGTGAGTTATATATTATTCATTAATTGGAATGAAAACTGTGAGTTATATATCATTCATTAATTGGAATGACAACTGTGAGTTATATATCATTCATTAATTGGAATGACAACTGTGAGTTATATATCATTCATTAATTGGAATGACAACTGTGAGTTATATATTATTCATTAATTGGAATGACAACTGTGAGTTATATATTATTCATTAATTGGAATGAAAACTGTGAGTTATATATCATTCATTAATTGGAATGACAACTGTGAGTTATATATTATTCATTAATTGGAATGACAACTGTGAGTTATATATCATTCATTAATTGGAATGACAACTGTGAGTTATATATTATTCATTAATTAGAATGACAACTGTGAGTTATACATTACTCCTTAATTGGAATTCATTTTTGAGACGAGCATTATATATATATTAATTTATTTTTATTTTGGACTATTATTCTCATCTTCATTGGTTGTTTTTTTTTTTGCGCTTATCTCGAAAATGAATTCCAATTAAAGAAATAATATATATTCCGATCGGTACGGACCCGACTATGGAAGATCCAATAATAAATAAACGTGGATTTATAAGATCAAAGAATCCAACCTCGATCACCCTTCAGGGCCCATGGCGCAGTTGATAGAGACGTTTAATCTCTACGGTTCCAGATGGACATTGTCTGAAGATAGCAGTTTCAATCCTACCCAAAGCCGGCCAGAGGTTTACTTGGCCAAAACGTGGTGAGACGACTATAACTACGGATGGCAGTGATTGCTGAGAATGCAGTTAGGAGATTCGAAGTTCCTATCAGTCGCGGTTACTACCTGACGAAGGCCAGAGGAATAGTTGGCCGAAACGTCGTGAAAAAACAACAACCAATAAAGGTGAGAATAATAGTCCGAAATAAAAATAAATTAATACAACTATGAGTTATTCAACATTTTTCAAAGCTCGAAACTCTATCATCATAACCAGGTGCATATTAATGTCATAACTAGAACTCCTATCTTTTTCAAAAAAATGTTTCAATAGGGATAGTTGCTAAAGCAACACTGATTATAGCATTTAGGCTAATTTACAGATACGATCAATTTAGATTAAACGATGTGCTCAGAGAAGGAAGAAGCAAATTCATTTATTTTTATCCTTCAACGAAGTTGATCAAATAAGCATGCAAATACCAGCAAAACAATGTGGCAGCCAACGTACTTCCTAACTTCCGGTGTAACGCTACCATAAGCGGTGACAGGGCAAATTAGTTCCTTCACTTTTATAGTTTCTGAGTATTTATATTGTGGAGCGATTTATTGAAATCTATATATATAAAAGCGAAAATGTATGTATGTATGTATGTACGCTTTTCCTCGATGTCCACAGAAGGCTTCTTTCAGAGAAGCGCTCGCTCGCTTCACAACTTCTTAAAACTTTTTATATCATTTATAAATTGTAATATCTTGCAGTTAACCATGGCTCTCGCCTGTCTATTTAATTTTATTGACTTTCAAACGTTAATTATTTAACATTTCCCGCATCGGCACGCGTTACATTCGGTTTTCGGTATAAACAAAAAGCGAAACTCGACTGTAATCACTGGCCGAAGGCCACACTGGCCCGTGCGCCCTCCGGGGCCCGGGTGACAAGATCAAAGTGTAGTATCTGTTCCGACAGATGCTGCAAGCTATGACTAGCAAAGACCAGCTATGACTAGCAAAGACCAGATGTGGGGGCAACCCCACATGCCTGACCTTTAACCAGCTCCCATTTCCCACCTCTCGGGAGCTGGTCCCCTTTTTCCCTTCCCCCTCCCTTCACTCCTCACATTAAAAATCGGCCTTGTGCCTAATTTGCTCGGTGGGGGAGCAAATAAATACCCACTGGCCAAAAGCCAGACCGGCCCGCGCGCCCTCCGGGGCCCGGGTGACATGATCAAAGTGTAGTATCTGTTCCGGCAGATACTGCAAGCTAGGACTAGCTATGACTAGCAAAGACCAGATGTGAGGGCAACCCCACATGATTGACCTTTAACCAGCTCCCATTTCCCTCCTCTCGGGAGCTGGTCCCCTTTTTCCCTTCCCCCTCCCTTGACTCCTCACAATAAAAATTGGCCTTGTGCCTAATTTGCTCGGTGGGGGAGCAAATAAATATCCACTGGCCAAAAGCCAGACCGGCCTGTGCGCCCTCCGGGGCCCGGGTGACAAGATCAAAGTGTAGTATCTGTTCCGGCAGATACTGCAAGCTATGACTAGCTAGGACTAGCTATCACTAGCAAAGACCAGATGTGGGGGCAACCCCACATGCTTGACCTTTAACCAGCTCCCATTTCCCTCCTCTCGGGAGCTGGTCCCCTTTTTCCCTTCCCCCTCAGTTGACTCCTCACAATAAAAATCGGCCTTGTGCCTAATTTGCTCGGTGGGGGAGCAAATAAATACCCACTGGCTTTCGGCCAGTGGTCTCTAGAGAGCTAAGTAACGTTTGGTCAATGTCGACTTCGTCATATCAGATGATAGCTTTCATTTCGAGACGAGACGCTCCCCCTAATAAACGGGGAGCGGGTTTTTAAAAACAAACAAACCGATTTATTGACCTCATTAAAAACTGTCCCGCACAAAATGCTAACTGCTGAATACCTATCGCCGTCACGTCAATCAAAAACGCGCACCTGTTTTTTTTTTTTCACACTTTACTATTTTCCAACTGCGCGTCGTAAAGGCTTCGTTTTTTTTTTCACGGGCACCTGCTTTTTTTTCACATTTCGGGTTTTTTTCACACACACCTACAAACACCCGGGCAACGCCGGGTATCCCTCGCTAACATAATTATGCAATTAAAAATGACACAATTAGTTTTTATTTGACCTTTCAATAACAGAATTAAAAAAATAATTTTTTAAAAAATTTTTTCCCCAAATTTTATAAGAAATATATGTTTATAAAATTATAAAAATAAAAGTCATTTTTTAAAAAATTTAAACATAAAAGTTTTTTATTTGAATGTATGTAATGCATATATGTGTATGAAAGTATAAAAATTAAATCCAAATAAAAATAACAAATAAAATTATTGAAATCAAATTAACAAAATTACGAACATCATAAAATAACGTATCCACTACATCATATTCCCAAAATAGTTTAAAAAAGGTTTTTAAAAGTTTTTTAATAGTTCTCTAAGAAAAGAATCAAACGAACTTTAATAATTCTTAATAAAAATAAGATCGAAAAAACTTTCAATGATTATTAAATAATAATAAAAAACAACGATCGAACGTAATAAAAAAAGAGTATGTGCAGATGGGTAGATATAGGTGTGGGAGAAAAAAAAAGGAACTGATTTGCTTTGTCACGACTTCCGGTAGCAGCCACATAGGAAATTAGGAAGAACATTAGCTAACTATAACCGAATGTGTATATCTTACCTCGACCAGACATAGTCGTACCAACGTTGGACTCGTTTTTGAAGCTCCTTAGGGACATTGTGTGATTGCATATATGATTTTGCACCGTCCTATAATGAGAAAACAATAGAGTGAATAAATGAGAAAGATGTAGTTTGCTTGAAGCATTGTGCATAGTGTGAAAGAAGTTGTGTTTGAAGGCTATATCAATGCAGTTCATGGGAAACACTGTACACACAAATTAGCGTATAAAAGATAATGACAATATTAGAACGAATTATCAATAATTATGCTTTTTTACCAACGGAACGTGTCGTTCAAGATTGTAGATGTTGATGTGCGTAATTTTCGAGAGGAGTATTTCTTCTTCAGGGTGGGGTGGAAATTAAAAAAAAAACGTGTAGAACTGCCTGCTTTATTTATTTTTATTTATTTCTTTATTTCCACAAGTCAGTGTAGCAAACCGGCTGTCAAATCCACTTCCAGGATACGAGTTGTGAAAATATTAAGTATTGCTGAGAATGCGGTTTGTGGGATACGAGTTAGCATATAAAAAGAATAAGGACAATTTTAAAGTAATTTTCAGTAATTTTCTATGATCAGTATTCAATAACAATACATAATAAATAAACCAGAAATATGTTTATATGTATTAATAAATAAACAAACAAATAGAATCAATAAGTTGATATATAGAAAATAAACAAATAAATAAACAAATAAAAATGTAATAAAACAAAAAGATAAATTCATTTCTGAATTTTTGAGATGAGGATTAGTTATTCGTATTACTTTTAATCCCAGCTTAATTGCTATATGGGTAGTTTTAGAAATAGAAGTTATATAATCATATTTTGGGGTTCCCATCAGCGAGTTGGCAAGGTCACAAAAGGTTAGGTTTGACAGGTATCAACCTAGAGAGAATGCACCGGAAATTAGGGGTGACACAGGAATTGTGGTTGTAGGCTTCCGGTTGACGACCACATGGGCTGAGAGTGGTTTAGGCAGCAGAAGTATGCAGATCGGAGATTCGTCTTTCCGACAACCAGGGTTCGAGATGATAGGCTTGTCTTGAAATAAAAGATTGAAGCTTCAAATCCATCTTGTTGTCATTAATAAAAGCACACACATATACACACCCATATATGTAAGAACACAGACACTTAAAAGTACCGGAAAAGTAAACGAAATAGTAAAGTAAACGATTACGTAATAGTAATAAATAAATAAACACGCAAAAGCCTTCTTTTAACAGATGGAACCTCCGACCTTCTTCAGCTATATCATATCAAACTCGGGAATGTTTCTGTCGAACTTCAGAACTTGGACGGAATTTCGAACGAAATCGTTTATTTACTTCACGGGGGTAGCATGCTCTTGTTCCGTCAGCCATGACTGGTTAGAGACCCTAAGTAATTCGCAATTGTACTTTTCGGTCGCCCACACTGAGGATTGAACCTTCAACTGTCAGGATAATATCACTTTTTAGAATTGATTTTTTCAAGTATTTTAACCACTGCGCCACGGGTCCTTGCAGATAAATTATTAAAAAATTAAATATATGCATATGTATGGGTGTACTTTTGTGCATGCGCATGTATGCATGTGTGCGTTTACGCACATATATGTAGATTTGTACACTTATACAAATTGACGTGTACACTTTAGCAGGGGAACTAATCTAAGTGCACATAGAATTACCTCCCTTAGACCATTCGCTTTACCCAATAGGTATATTACCTCACTCTAATACAGCAGTCATTAACTCTCCTAAGTACACACTTTAAGCATAAGACGCAAAAATTAACCCGTTTATATATATATATATATATATATATATATATATATATATATATATATATATATATTCATATATAAATAAAAAAAACACTAGCGAATAAATACTGGAAACTCAAAGAAAGCAGACATTCGCCGGTAGTCGAATGGAAAATAATAAGACAAGCTACCACGTGTAGGGACCTAGATGAACCATGTAGATTATGCCTTCATGAAAAATTTGCTATCCTGTACTTTAAAGAACCCCAACATCTATTAAACTGTAGAAGAGAAATAGCAAATAACTGTGTTCACAAGATAAAATTTACTCTAGGAAAGCGATACAAAATAGTTTTAAAACTAACAATAACAATAGAAAATAAACAAATAAATAAATTAAATAAACATGAATATACATAAACGATCACACATATATGTATGTATGTGTGTATATATATATATGCATATATGTACGTACATATATATATATATATATATATATATATATATATATATATTTATATATAAACTAACAAAAAAAAACACTAACCTAGTTTTAAAACAGATCCTTTGTCCGATAAATGCATGCCCATTGGCTGATAGGAAGGGCGCGGTGGATACTAGAAAGCTGATTGGCTAACTAAAATCTCAATAGAAGAGGAGCATATAAAAACGATAAACAACCACAGAATTCGCGCATAAGAGCGAGGAGTCCTAGAGTGGATGAAACGTGGAATATTCAGTGTAGCTTAATCGCCATATATATTTTATAAATTACCAAATTACTATACATATATACTAGCATGGGTGCCCGGCGTTGCCCGAGTATTTGGAAGTGTATGTTGAGCAAAAAAGAAAAAGCAGTCAGTTTTTTTTTAATTTGACCCCTAATATGACCCCTTAAAATTTATAGTTTCGGGCTCAAATCACTTTATTAAGTTAGATCCAGGTTCAAGGAACCTATATCTAAAATTTCAAGTGTCTAGACCCAAAATTTTCGGAGGAGTTTGGTAGAGTTCTTAAAGGTCAAATCGTTGAAATTTGACCCCTTAACAGCCAAATTTCTGGCTGACACTGGTCACATCAATTTTCTCAAATCTCAGTACCCGGTATTTCAAATTTCGAGTCTATAGACTAAAAATTGACAGATTTATTGCGTAGGGAAATGTACACAGACAGACAGACACACAGACACACACGTTCACTTTTATAGATATATAGATATATAGATACGTATATATATGTATATATATATATATATATATATATAAAAAGCTATGATAATGCCTAACAATGCTAAATATCCATCAAAACTCGTATCCTGGATATTAATTTGACACGCAAACGATGACACTGACTTCTGGAAATAAAGAAATAAATAAGACATAAAAACCGACATAAAATCTCGCTGTACGTATAGTTTCTTTCTTTTTCTTTTCCTCCCTGTAGAAGAGATACTACTCTCGAAAATTAGGAACATGAACACCTACTATTTTGTACCATACATTTTGTTGGTAAATAATCGTAATATCGTAATATAATTGAAAATTCTTGAAAACTAGTGGCTGCACCGCATCGGCACACACAACGCCGGGTCAAACACAAAATCAAGTACACTCAACATCAAGTACACTCAACATCGTCTTACCATCAATGCTTTTCTTGTGAATTCTGAGTATGGGAACTTCACATATGCACAAAACAAAATCACCGAAAAACAAAAATACCCTAAGGGTAAGGATAATGAGTAACCGTTGGATAAAATGATTGTTTAAATTATTACGAACTTGCCAGGATTCGAACCTGGAATCCTCTGATCCGTAGTCAGACGCGTTATCCATTGCTGCACAAGTCCTGTCCGTATGCCGAAAGATGTTACCGCGACTGTATACAGACAGTGCTAAGTTCCTTTATTGAGATTGTCGGACTGACTTCCTCATCTTGGTTGTTATAGTCACAACGTTTCGGCCGTTTTGCCCTCCGGCCTTCATCAAGTGTTTTGTATCGAACTGGGGAACCGTTTGTTAGAGTCTCGAACCCAACCCTTTATTATTATTATCACGGGGGTACCGTGTTCGGACTCCAGCTCGGCTCTGGGACATAGTTACTGATTCTCTGTTTTGAATGTTACTTTTCACTGCCTTAGTTTACAGTTACCCGAAGGTGCTGAGTTCAATCTTGAACGAAGGCAGTGAAAAGTAACATTCAAAACAGAGAATCAGCAACTATGTCCCAAAGCCTAGCTGGAGTCCGAACACGGTACCCCCGTAATAATAATAAAGGGTTGGGTTCGAGACTCCTAAGAAACGGTTCCCCAGTTCGATACAAAACACCTGATGAAGGCCGGAGGGCAAAACAGCCGAAACGTTGTGACTATAACAACCAAGATGAGGAAGTTAGTCCGACAATCTCAATAAATGAAGACACGTCATCTCAAAAATACAGACAATTACTAGTGCTAAGTTCCGTTGACATGGGCAGGTAACTTTTTCGACAAAAACAAAACGGCCCCCAAAAACGTTATTTCAGGATTTTCTGTGACTCGGCGTTGTTCGTTATGAACAATATATAGAAAAGAAAAATCTAGGGATTCGCACCGTTTAGGGAAAAAGAATTTTTCAATTCAGTACATACGTTTAAAAGTTTTATTGGTATATAAGCGTACACACACATAAATAAATAAACATTTAGAATTTTATTAATAGTATAGATTCCTTCTAATACTGTCATTATACTTTTATATACTAACTCGTGTCCACGGTGTTTCCCACGAACCGCATTGATATAGCCTTCAAACACAATTGATTTCATAATGAATATTAGCAGCTTTATTTGGGAGTTATTATATTCAGCATAATCTTAATAGATTTTACATGGCAATAAAAAAAAACTTATTTTTTGTGATGTTAGGTTAGATTTTCTGTTGTATAATTTCCACTCTTATGTGTTCGTTTGTTCGCCACTTGTACATTACTGTTTTTATGGACGAATATTTTTGTTTTCATCTTGAAAATCCTAGAACAGAGAGGGACAATTCAAGTAGAGCGTATTCGAAAATGTCAAAGGTTCGGGTTAAAAACAATGCAATAACACAAAATGAAACATTAATTATCTGCACATTTATTGACTTAAAATAAAACCAATAAAACTTTTCGTAACAAGGTCAAAATTCTAAAATGGACGAAAATTGTCATTGCATGAAAATATATAGCTTTTAAAATTTATAATTAATTTTGAACAGTTATTAATGGCACGCGTGTGACTGTTTTTATCGCTTTTAGAAAACTTTTTTTTTTGCTGTAAGCAATAAAATAAAATTAAATTAAAAATTACAATTTCTTGTTTGTTTCGAAAAGTTATATTTTGTAAAAAAAAAAAGAAAAAGATCCTTTTCTCACCCTCCCCCAACAACTAAAATTCATATAATGACAACTTTCATTGATTTTCTTAATTTCAGAACAAGGGGAGGTAATTCAAATAGACCGCATTCGAAAATATCAAAGGTTCACGTTAAAAACAATACAAAAAAAAGTATAAGATTAATTACCTGAGCGTTTATTGAATTAAAATAAACACACAAAAGTCACACGCATTCCAACCGCCTATACCCTTGACAAATGACACCCTACCTGAGAATTCCATCTTCAAACTCCCCGGTCTAATATTTGCGGGCAATATGAACTGAAATAAATACATAGAGGACATTGCAAAGGCTGCTGCAAAGAAGGTGGGTTCCCTCTATCGAGCTAGAAGACTACTCACAACTGAAAGTATCCAGTACCGCTACAAGGCCACCATTCGCTTTTGCATGGAGTATTGTTGCCACATCTCGGCTGGTGCATCTGCAACTAGTTTCTCCCCCTCTTGGATAGGGTCCAAAAAAGAGTTATCAATCTAATCGGTCCCACTTTATCAATTAAGCTCCAGCCCCTGTCCCATCGCCGCTATGCTGCATCACTGTGCCTGTTTTACAAATATTGGAATGTGTTCTAATGAATTTGTGTCACTCGTCCCCCCCCCTCGTCGTACATATCCCTGACAAACCTGCTTAGCAATAAGATCTCACCTCCTTCACTGTTGGTGTCCCTAAATGCAGTGTTTACCGATGTATTGGAAAATTCAAGATGGCGCTTCACTCCCTCTTTAACACGGTAAGTTTGGAAAAGGTGTTATGAATAAGTCACGGTAACATATATTGAGTGAGTTTTAACAGTATTTTATCCAGTTTTTTTTATTTATAACACCTTTTCCCAAACTTACTGTGTTAAAGTGAGAGAGTCAGACGCCATTTCGAATTTTCCAATACATCGGTAAACACTGCATATTTTCGAGCTGAATAAACGTGTTACATTGAATAAAAACACGAAAAATATATCCAGTTAGGTAGAAAAGTTACTTATCTTGCGTTTGATAACATTTATTTGTTATATATTTGTTTTTTGACAACTTTTTCGAATCTATGTGTACAGTAATACAAACCCAACGTTTTTTATTGTGAAGTCAATTACTTCAAAAGATGTTCATGCTGTGTCGTTATCGGGGATTTATTTGTAACTAATTGACTAACGAAAAACAAAATGGCGCCTACGAATATTATCGTGAAAACTAAGCATCGCGATTGGTTTAAAGAACTTCGATGTTTATTCTTATGTACACACAGGCGCGATACTAATACAAGATTAAAGATGGACTGAAAACAATGAGAAAAATTTTTAAAGCTAAAATCTATTGAAAATATTAAATTATACAAGTGGAGATGTAAAAAATTCTATCAATTCTTTTTGCACAACGCTGTTCATATTTCATATTTCATATTTCCGAGAGTAAATATATGAGGTGCCTTCAATAAATTTCCAGACTTTTTTCGTAGGGGCACTTTTATTGATAGTACACACATGAAACTGCAGTCCCCTTTGAAGTAATCTTCTCTGGATGCAATGCCCTTGTGCACCGTTCCAACAACTTCTGGAAGGCCCCACGGAAGTCCTCTTGTGTGAGCGTGTCAATAACCCTGGTCACAGCCGCTACAAACTCCTCAATTATATCATGTTTTTTTTTCTTTAAGCTAAGAAAATGACCAAAAGTAACAGGGAGCAAGGTCTTGAGTATAGGGTGGGCGAGGAACCGTCTTAATACCCATCTTGGTCAAATAGTCTGTAACAAGGATGGCGTCGTGGACTTGTGCATCTGCGCAAATCTTCTGCATCTTCAGTTCCTCGCGAATAATTGTGTGTACAGTTCCCACACTGACATCAAACTGTGCATTTATTTTCTCTATAGACACATGACGGTCCTTGTTCATGAAATTCTTTATTTGACCAATCAACTCTGGTGCGCTGACTTTCGTACCCGTCTCACACCTCTCACCATCCAACACAGCCTCCCTGCCTTCTTTTAATCTCTTATGTCACTAAAAAAAACTGATGCTCGATTCACACAAGATGGTCCAAAAGTAGCGTTGTTTACCTTAGGGTGACAAAGTTATCGTTCCACCCTATATACGCATATATTATTAGGCGATATAATATATTGTGTGTGTATATATATATATACACTCGTGAACAGAAACAAAATGGGCCATGATTAAAATTGGAACAGAAAAAAAATGGGCCATGATTGAAATTGGAAAGAAAACAATTTTTAAAATTTTTATCGCTTGTTTGCTAATAATTAGCTGTTATTTAGTATTTTTCAAGTTATTAGTATTAAAGATGAGTCCAAGAAAAGTAAGACGACATCTTGACGGAAAAATTAAAAACCGAATTGCAGGATTACGACAGGCAATTTTGACTTACAAGCAGATTTTCGACATTTTGAAAGAAGAAAAGGTGGCAACATCTCTTTCAGCTGTGAAGAGAATTGGGCAAAGGTTCGAAATTGAAGGCACAGTGAGCAGGAAAGTTGGTTCTGGTCGCCCCAGAGCATCCACAATGAAGGACGATCACAGGCTTAAAATGACCGTTTTGAAGGATCACAAAAAAACTTATGTTGAACATAGCAAACAATTCGAAACAGCAAAAGGAAATTCTCTTTCTAGAGTGACAATATCCAGAAGGATGAAGGAAATGGGATTTTCATCAAAAAGATGTGCAAAAAAACCTTTGTTAACTAAGAAGAACATCAGCGACAGAAAGACATTTGCATCATGTTATGGTACGAAAGATGCAGATTGGTTTAGAAATGTTTTCTGGTCGGACGAATCAAGATTTTGCCTTGCCAGTGATGCCCCTGAACGTTGCATCCGAAGATCCGGAGAAAGATTTTCACCGAATTGCATAAAAACCACAGTAAAACATGGAAACGGAGGAATAATGGTATGGGGGACCTTTTCTGCTGCAGGAGTTGGGGAAATTATCAGATGTGATGCGTCAATTAATGCCAAAGAATACATTCAAATATTAGAAAGAGGTCTATTACCAAGCATCCAGAAGTTAGAAATGAACAATGACATTATTTTTCAACATGATAATGCCCCTGCACACACAGCAAAAGTCACAAAGAAGTGGCTTACTGATAATTCAATTGATGTGATGTTTTGGCCTGGCCAAAGCCCAGATTTAAACCCAATGGAAAATATTTGGGCTATAATATCTCGTGCATTAGTCAGAAAAACTTTTACCAACAAAGAAAAATTATGGGAAGCAGTACAAAGAGAATGGAATAACATCTCCTCTTCACAGTGCTCCAAGTTGGTTGAGAGCATGATAAAAAGAATTGATCTTTTAAAAAGATCTAAGGGCAATTCCATTCCATACTAAGTTTTTATTAAAGTAAATATCTTGCTCTTTATATTTTTTACTCATTTTCGTTTATTATTTAATTGCATTTTGTGTAATGCAGCTTTTTGTGCAATAAATTGTAAATTTCTTTCCTGGCTCATTTTTTTTTGTTCATGAGTGTATATATATATATATATATATATATATATATATATATATATATATATATATATATATATATGGTCCCTTACGTAAAAAAGTCAATCGTTAAACAATTTTTTGTATAATAAACATTTAAACCTTGTGTGTAAACAACAGTGTTCAGTACTTCAGTAGAGCATTTTAGTATGAAAATATATCTACAGCAAATAAGCAGCGTTAAAAAGATCCATGTTTCATTCCAGCAGGAAATCATCAGGTTTAGTCTATATACGGCATAATCACGTTGTCACATCGGTTCTCGTCAAATCACTGAAGATAAGCAACGTTGAGCCTGGTCTAAAATAGGCGACCATTTATGAATTCCAGGTGCTGTATATGCTCCCCGCTTATCTCGACATTGTTTCCAGTCGTCTAGCACTTCTCCTTGCCACTTGACTTAAGCAGCGAAAATTCCGGGGAGCTGTGTTTGGAGTTGCGCAGCCCGTGCCTCACAATTACCCGTGCAGCTACCTTTTCAGGAGGTATCCATTGTCTTTCGAGACTGAGCTGGGGGCTCCCATTTCCAGTCAAGCTAATGGTTTAGTGGTAATGCTTAATTTTGATGACATCCTAAACTATAACAGGATATTTTGATGTGTTCTTGTATCACATAGAGATGCGGATAAAGCATGTATATACATGCCGTGTCGTATAGTCATTTGCTACAGAGTTTAAAACAGACTTCGTAGCTTAGTGGGGGATGCCCTTTTCCCTTCCCTGCAACCTCTTTCCCACAGAAGGGACGTTGCGAGCCTATCTTTGTTTATCGTCATTTCCACGGCAAGTGCTCGTCTGAGCTCCAATCTATGCTCCTCCCTCATCAATCTTTCTCGAAAAACCCTCGTCTAGCTGAAACCACTGTCAATAACTTTCTCCACTCTTTCACTGTGCCTTAATCAAAACGTAGATTCCATGAACAAAGCTTCTTTCTTAGAACTGCATGCCTATGGAACTCGTTTCCGTTTGCCTGCTTTCCAGCTGACTACAACTTGGTTGTCTTCAAGTCCAACATAAACAAATTCTTGATGAACCGCCCCCTTAAGTAATTCAATCTACCAAATTTCCATTACTAACGATTACTACGCTATTATACCATTGATTAGTGTACATTCAATAACCCCTATCCTCGAGTGGCCTCAGTGACTTGATAAGTGGTGACTCTTATATATAAAAAATATACACACATAAATCGTGACTCTTGAATCTATGTCTAAATTCGTGTTTCTTTAATATATAATTCGTTGTTATTTTAGGGTGTTTAACACATTCAACAGACAGTTCAAAATAAACGTATGTATCTAATATGATCTAAACATCTATACGGTGTATGTGTGTGTGTGTGTGTGTGAGAGTGAGTGACGTGTACGTATACACTAAACAGGTTCAATAAACACGACAGTTCCATGAAACCTTTTTTTACAAGGAATCACCACTTATCAAGGCTTGAAGGCAACTCGAGGATAAGGGTTAATAAATGTAAGGTGGTAGTGTAGTAATCATTAATGGTATAGATTGGGTAGTATTTGGATTATTTAATAGGACGGTTCAATGAGAACTTGTTTACATTGGACTTGAAGCCTATCATATCGTAATCGTCCGGGAAGCAGGCCAAAAGGATCAGTGTTCTACACGCGGACAGTTCTAGGAAATAAACTTTGTTCATGGAATCTGCGTTTAGATTTAGAGAGTGGAAAAAAATTGTTGATAGTTTTTTTTTTTTTTTACACAGAGATCAACACTTATCAAGGCCCGGAAGCCACTCAGGGATAAGGGTTATTGCAAGTACATTACGTTAGTGAGGAGATTTGATGAAGTGTTTACTTAAGGGGGCGGTTCATTAGGAATTTGTTAACATTAGACTTGAAGAGATCCAAGTTGTAGTCCGGAGGGAAGCAGGCAGACGGAACAGAGTTCCACAGGCGTGCAGTTCTAAGAAAGAAATTGTAGTGATTGTAGCTAGTCGATATAACTTCCCAGCGAACCTCTTGGTCCAGAGTCTACTCTTAATTTGGAACCTAAATACACAAAAACAGTTGGTAACGGACTATTATCCCCAGTTTCATACCGATGTCATTGCCTTGTGGATGCTGAAATACAGCCTTCCATGGAATAGCAACGTTGAGACAATTTTTTTAATATATATTTTAGATTGGAGCTTTTACTTCAGCCTGCACGGTCTGTGTCTTTCCCAGAGTCGCAACCTTTAACTTAGCTTTTTTTGCGTCTTCTCTTTAGGGTTCTATTCGAGCTTCCCATCGAATCTCAAGGTTTAAACTCTACTCTTAATCCGGAAATTTATCCTCAGATATAACAACACATCGTTCCTTTTTATGCAAAAAAAAAAGGTCAATCGTTAAACTATTTTTGTATTATAAACATTTAACACGTAACTGTAAATAGCCTAAACTGGTTTTAAAACTATTTGCTTTTCATTTATAATTTATTATAAAACACATTTTTTGCAAGTCACAAATTTCTATCATGTTATTGTTTGGACCGGTGGTTCCCAACCTATTTTGGGCCATGCCCCACCTAGGCATTTCTAAAATTCTGATGCCTCCCCTTTGTGATATTTAATTTTTGTTATTAAAAATCCCTCTGTTATTCAGTGAAGTAAGCTTAAAAGGCCATTAACTTGTATCTAAACAAGGTTCCAAAGAACATGGCATCTGAAAAATAAATAAATATATGAAAATATAAAAAAACAAGCACTCCTATTTCGTTGTCCATTTATTAAAGAGATAAAAAAAAACAACCTCATCCTATATCATTTGTGTATTTCTTTCTTTATTTGTTTGCGCACTGTTATCCTCATCTGTATAGTTGCTGTTTCACGAAGCCCCTGCCAACCACTTCACTGGCCATCGTCAGGCAGCCAACCACGCCTCTATCCATTGCGCCACGGGCCACGCAGTTGGCTGCCTGACAAGAGCCAGAGAAGTGGTTGGCCGGGGCGTCGTGGAACAACAATTATAAAGATGAGGATAACAGTCCGAAAATAAATAAATTCATCCTATTTTCAACTTTTGTCCATACTTCACATCATTGTAACACCTGGTTCCCTGCATTGCTATAGCCTTCTTTATCCTTTATTGTATTTATTTGCTTCCCCACCAAAGCAAATTAGGCACAAGGCCGTTTTTAATGTGGGGTAAAAACCAGCACGCTTAAAAGTAGGCAAAAAGGGGGCACTCTGGTTACCAAAAATAATAATTGTCTCAGTATAGAGGGTTTCCCCTCCATTGACTGGTAAAAATTACCGTAATTGCAGCATCTGCAGAACAGATACTACACTTTGATCCCGGCCCGAAGGGTAAAGAACAACAGAAAAACCTTTATATATATGCTATATATTTCATTAAATAAAATGGACATATTTTTGTCTATAAATTATATTTTCGATCCTTTTCAACTTCCAAATAACAGTCTTCACTTCTGGTAGGAACTGGCTGATGTAATCACCATATTAGTCATAAGTCCGAGTACTTTCCAATCCTCCAGGATTTATCGTCAGGGATAAATTAATTTAACTGATTTTGAACAATATATATATATATATATATATATTTGTAGTCATCGACATACAGTCCTGTTTCGTTGTATCACAACGCATCAGTGCCGCTAGACTAGCATCTCTCCCAAGCCAAGGATTAAACCTAGAAATTTAACCACGGAACTTATATATATATATATATATATATATATATAAGTTCCGTGGTTAAATTTTAAATTCTGAAAAAACAACATATAGAAACATATATTCGATTTAAGAATTTATTGCTTGACAAAAAGAATATATAGAAGGGGTTATTTTAATTTCTTTAATCCATGGATTTTCAACAATGGCTCATATCATCAGAGAAAATGAAATGCAGTTAGCAAAATGTTCAGCTGCGAATGGACGCTATTTTGCTTTTCAGCACAATTATTGAAAGTATTTTTTTGAGTGGTTGTGGATAATTATATGGAGAAAATTATACGAAAAGAGAAGTTGATACAACCTGGATAATCCATTATTCCTCTAATGATATGAGCCATTGTTGAAAATCCATGGATTAAGGAAATTAAAATAACCCCTTATATATATTCCTTTTGTCAAGAAATAAATTCTTAAATCGAATATATGTTTCTATATGTTGTTTTTTCAGAATTTAAAATTTAACCACGGAACTTATATATATATATATATATATATATATATATATAAAGTTCCGTGGTTAAATTAAGTTTCCACGGAACTTATATATATATATATATATATATATATATATATATATATATATACATATATATATATACATATATATATATAAGTTCCGTGGTTAAATTTCTAGGTTTAATCCTTGGCTTGGGAGAGATGCTAGTCTAGCGGCACTGATGCGTTGTGATACAACGAAACAGGACTGTATGTCGATGACTACAAATATATATATATATATATATATATATATATATATATATATATATATATATAACATCCAGTTATTTTGTAGAAGGTTTTTATTCTTCAAGCTCTTTGTATCTTAAATCGTTAGTTTGTAGTGTTTGGTTTGGTTGTTTTATAGTGGATTTTATCGTTTTTGTTCCCTGCTCTGCAGAACATGAATGGGTTTTTAGATGGGAGAGGGAAAAGGGTTACAGTATTAATGTTTGGTACATTACAAGTTAAGAAATCAGCCAGGAAGTGGAGGAGTTAGAAAGAGAAAAAGGGGAAAATGGGAAGAAAGAAAAAGGGGGGGGGGAAGTTGGATTGTTGTTTTTGGTTTTGGTTTTGCGGAACATAATTAAGTTTTGCTTCTCGGCCTTTTGGCTAAGATCAAAGTGTAGTATCTGTTGTAGAAAAAACAAAAATCATCAATAGGTTCTCTACATTGCAATGCAGACGACAATATATTTTGGATTGCTTCACTGCAGGGGAGTCATTTGGAGCTCCCTCCCGATGTTCCGCGAATGCGTCCCTAACTATAGCAGTCAATCAATCGATTTAGTTTAATAATAGGTGACTTCATCGGTTTCGACGACAACAAAAAATATGGTAGGGTGAAACTTTCGTTGATCATCATTAAATCCCGGGCAACGTCGAATCTCCTTGCTAGTCAGTAATAAAATACACTATGAATTAGGTGCCGTATTAAAGGGAGCACCACATCGCAATTACACGCAAAGATCGTGCAAGTTTCTTAACATGTCTAAGAGTGGGACGACCTGTGATTGATGCATCATCCAAAATGCGACACCATTTCATGTCTTTACTTTATTTAAGACAGAGTTGAAAGAAAGACTACGTTAAAGACGTTGCACTTCAATGATAACATTTCGGTTCTGAAATGTGGCATGTATTTTTGTGTTAACAAATCAAAGAATTACGAATAACAAGAATGTTATGTTTGACGTTCATCTTCGTCGCCAACTGTTATGTTTGCAGGTTGAACCAAATAACGTATAAGGCAATACTAATGAAGACTCAACAACAAAGGTAGATCAATAAGAAGTGTATTAGAAAAAGTATATTCACAGTATATTTACATAATGTCAGGTAAGAGAGTCTTGGCTGGAGAACATATCTGCTCTCGGCTCGGCTTTCGGTGACTTCTGATTAACACACTCTCAGACTAACCGAATCTTGCTATTTATGTGTAATATTATCCACATATGTAAATGAGTGAGTGCCACCACAACAAAGAAAAACAACAACAAAATAAAGTGAAAATGTTTAAAATTTAAACGATCTTACTAGTAATCTTTCGAATTCTTGTCGGCTAGCATTTCTGTTCGTAATGACATTCCCGACTTGACCTGAAATTAAAAAAAAAGAAAACAATGAGAATATATATACATATACACACTGACACATACACATACACACACACACACACACAATATATATATATATATATATATATATATATATATATATATATATATATATATATTGAAACTCCGCGGAATAAGGACTTTGTAAATTGTTTTCTTGGAGTATTCAGTCGAAAAAACAATTTTGATTGTAAAGTTCAACTTACAGTTTTTTCTTTCTCTTATAATAAACTATACTCTCTATTGCGCATTGAGCTTTTTCTTCGGCTGAGATTAAATTATCTATAATTAAGTACTGGCGTTTATATTAGTGTAAAGTTTACCATTGCGTATATCAGGTAAACACTACATCCCTTTGATTTCATTAATATATATATATATATATATATATATATATATATATATATATAATGGGTTAAGAAACTGGGAGAGACTGAAGGAGTAAGGAGAGAGGAGTTATCCAGAGACTAAGTAGTATACCAGGGTTCGTCAGGCTGGTGTGGATGAAACGCGGACTATTTTATGTAGCTTGTTTCCTTTCTTTATAAGGGAAATGGTTTCCATAATGTTTTATTGTTAAAGTTTTTTTCATTCAGCAAATGTGGCGGAAGGCAATTCTTGTGACAATTTTCAAACGGCATAATGTTTGAATTTAGCGGAATAATCTTGAAACAATTGTAACTGTCGTTGAAATACACTATTTGTTGCTATCAACATATTCTTTGAAGTCTTGGTTGTTGTTAAAACAACACACAAACACACACACATGTGGAAATATACTTTATTTCCTTATAATATATACCAATCCTTATTTAATAAGCTCAATGTAATTACAGAGCAATATAATGAATGAATGACAAAAGTCTATATTCCAATTATTATAAGGTATTTGCAGCGTCTCTTCCAATTTTTGTATTTTTAATCATGTCACACTTTCTTTCCTTGTGACGGATTGATTGTTGCTATTTCTTCTGATGAGTTGAGGGCAAAATAGATTCACTGATTAATATGATAATTAAGTGATTGATTTTGTACTACAAAACAGATACTGTCGAGAATTATAAATGTAGACTGTGTTAAAGGAATAAATTGTAAGACACAACATCATGAACTTTGGTATATAGACTTTTGTCATATATATATATATATATATATATATATATATATATATATATATATATATATATAAGTGTTTACTGGCTTTTGTAATGTGGATTACCGGTGTGAGAAATTGTGTAGAAAATGAACAAAATTAGGTAAATATATTTGATATCTTGTAGAATAATGAAATACCGTACATCTATTTATATTTTCAAAGTAATATACAACATCACATACAAAAACCTGTAAATAGGGACTTACAGTTTTTTCAGACCGAGATTTTTGGTGTCTTTGATATTTCGGGATAACATCCCTTTATCAAAATGAAATAAATAAAAACCGATAAATATTTACAAATGTTTCACTATTACCTACATATACCTACCTACCCTTCCGATTTACCCTATTTTTAATTCC
This sequence comes from Euprymna scolopes, assembly GCF_053919585.1. Classification (NCBI taxonomy): domain Eukaryota; kingdom Metazoa; phylum Mollusca; class Cephalopoda; order Sepiida; family Sepiolidae; genus Euprymna; species Euprymna scolopes. The sequence goes on along the minus strand of NC_136526.1, from coordinate 46,085,046 downwards.
TATTTATCATATTATCCTATTCCTTCATTCTCATTTCATATCTAAATGTCATTAAGCACAATTGTCTTCTATATTTCTGTATTTTGTATAATTCTGGCCCTTCTTTTCTCATGATGAGAAGCATTTGGCTTCAAAATACCATTGTCTAAAGAGGTTTTTCTTAATTTTCCCTTTAACTTTTTCTTTCTTGATCTGATGATATCATTCAAAAACGATAGTGTTTAAATATATCGTTAAGTGGTAGTTCATTTAGAACTGCTTTAAAGTTTCACCGCTCACTCATTTTTCGACCACATTTCAAATAATTATTATAGTTTATAAATCACCTTCTCAGCTATAATGTGAATGTTTTTTTTCAATTTTCGTTCAGTAAAACAGGAATTATGATGAATTTACTGGTGTTCAAAATCGTAAAAAAAAACAAACGTAAGGAGGTGAGCGACGTTTTTTATGACGGGTTTCCATAGCAACCCCGTCGCTTCACCGACTACTGTTGCTACCAATATGCACATAAAGTTATCAACAGTACATAAGGCCCGAGCAAAGCCGGGCTGAACTGCTAGTATATATATATATATATATATATATATATATATATATATATATGTATATATATATATATATATATATATATATTTGTTTTTCTTTGAACGAGATTCGAAAACGGGACCTAATACTTTATATATATGTGTGTGTGTGTGTGTGTGTGTGTGTGTGTGTGTGTGAGTGTGTGTGGTGTATGTTTGTGTGTGTGTGAGTGTGTGTGTGTGTGTTTATGTGTGTGTGTGTACGTATTTCTAATTTGTCAAAATTTCAACCTAAGGGTCACAATTAAGAACGCGTAAAAAAGTGTCTTCCATTATCATTTAAATTTTCAAAATGGACGACATTTTCGTTCATTTTTGGAAATTGCTAAGATGGTATAACAAGACAAACGAATAAGTGAATTCACATTCATGTTTTGGTTTCTTATATATTTTCTTTCTACAAAAATTAAATAAACGAGTATACTTTAGATTCTCGAAGATTACCGATTATTAATTGCTTCAATCACACTTTTATTGATTTTGGAATGCGAAAACATAGCTTCTTGGGTTTCGGTCGAATCCAAATCGTTATCACCTCCCGGCATCAGTCCATTAAGCTAAACGACTAAAATAACATTTTAAAGAAACAACATCACATGTTCTACTGTTCACATGTTTATTATATTGCCGGAAACTGAAGTAAGACCTAATATCTATATTCATGCAATTATGTCAAAAATGTTCGTGCGTTTGTATGTTCCTACTTACGATGTCTCCCCACGAGGACAGAGTTAGACACCAGGGTCGTTTTTTAATGTGGAGAAAAGGAACAAACATAAAAATTGTCTCAGTTGTGAATGATTTCTCCTCCACTGACAGAGAACAAAAAATTGAAGTGCAGCATCTGAAGAACAGATATTACATTTGTACGTGTTTGTCGTCTCTACGTGACTTACACATAATTGATTATTATATTGTACCCAATATATATATATATATATATATATATATATACGAGCAAACAGTTAATAAAACATGTTAGAAAACACTTGGAAATGAGTTGAAAACATATTTAATCTGAAAAGGAAACACTAGATAAGTGGATAGTCCTTAATCCGCAGAGTTTCGAAGAAATACTTTCCTTCTCATCAGAGGGTAGGAATTAGCAAAATGCGGGGTCGGGTTTTGCATGCAAAAGTATTTGATGAAACAACAAATAAGTCAAAGATCTTACTTAAAAACAAAAAAAAGTGAAGCAGAGGGAATATGGTAAAGAAAAAGGTGATTACACATTAATAAAGTTAATTAATAAATAATAATTAATAAAGTTAATTGAATTTCCATTTTTATTTTATTTTATATATATATATATATGTATAATTATTTTTTTACTATAATAATTAAATACCTACAGACACTAGTGTTTCATCCTTTCGGGAATCTTAAGTGCAGGGTGCCACAATTAACACCAGTCGACAAATTCGAACTCGGCGACACAAGCCATCTCTGGATCGATTAGCAATGACCATATCCAATCGGCTACCATTAACCGCGTGAAATAACGTTGAATTTAAACATCTTAATTTTAAATGTTCTTTACATTAGTCACAGAGTGATCTAATCGTTATACGATGATCTATGCATACGCTCTAAATTGACCGACTTTATATATATATGTATATATATATATATAACATAACTTACTACCTAGCTCTACGTATGTATCGAACATTGTTGAAGTAAATACTAAAAATTTACGCATAAAATTATATCTTTGAATATTAATTTATGTCATTAAATAAAATAGTTATATATATATATATATATATATATATATATATATATATATATATATATAGTAGTAAGTTATGAAAATATATATGGCGATTTAAGCTACACAGCTTCATCCTCGTTAGATCGTCAGGCATAAACCTGACGAATCCTCACGAGGAATTAACGCGGAATATTCTCCGTAGCTAAAATTGCCACATATATTTTCATAACTTACTACCTAGCTCTACCTATGTATTGAGCACTTTTGAAGCAAATACTGAAAATTTACGCATAACATTATATCTTATATTAATTTAGTTATGGAAATCAAATATTCAAAAGCGTAAACTATTAAAACAAACTCTTAACTAAATTATTTAGTTATAAAATTCAATCCACGAGGATGCATTTTCGTTTTTTCGTAAATGAGTAAGCCATTTTAATCTTTTGTTAATATTCGAAAAAAAAAAAAAAGGATTATTTCATAAGCCTTCAAGATGTTCAGGGTATTTGAAAGCATTTAGACTGCCGAATAGAAAGCAGTTTATTGTTTCAGGATTCTTCACAAATGCTTATGTATTTAAGTATTTACATCTAATAATTTTATAAAGATTTAAACTATACTGTGTCAATTGCTTTATCGCAGGTTAATAAAATATCAATCTTTCACTAAATATACGTCACACAAAAATGAAAAATCTATCATCAAATGACTGTTTCAAGGTTGGTTATTTCCCAAAACTTTTGTTCAAATCCATGCGATATTCACGAAGTTATGACATTTTATTTATTATCACGTAATTTATACTATCCGTCGCTTTATTGCAGGTCTTTCAAAATGATAAAAAGGGTGGGGCGATTTACGGTTATCGAAAAGGAAATGATTGTTTCTGGACTCGTAGAAGAACTTTGACTTCATTCGTGAACAACCCTAACACCAAATCCAGAAAGGATAAGAGCATAAAGGATAAGGGAAACCTTTCATATCGTAATATTCGGAAAATTCGTAGGGAAGTCAACCGAAACCCAAACAGCACCAGTGCTTCCATTTTCGCAAAAGCTGGAATCGCTACAAGATTCAGACAGGCCTGATGTAATGTGTTGAATGAGATGGCAAGGAACATCAAAACTATTCCAAGGCCTCCATTGAGCAAACAACATAGAGAAAAACGAATGGTTTCGGCACAGAATTGCATGAAAATGGATTACCAACGTGTCCTATTTACAGATGAGACCCGTGCTACTCTTGACGGTCCGGATGGATGGGACAAAGTTTTGAGCTCGAAATGAACTCCAACCCCTTACAGAGTTCATCGCCAACGAGGAGGTGGAGTCATCATGTTTTGAGCGGGAATCATTGGAGATAAGTTGGTTGGATCATTCCGACTCCCAGAGGGTGTAAAACTTATCATCAATGGATACACAGCCTTTTTGAATAAACATTTGTCATCATGGATAGATGACCTACCATTGTCACGTCGCTTTCAGATGATTTTTATGCATGACAATGCACCATCCCATTCTGTTAGGGCGACTGCAGCCTTCCTTGAATCTATGGGCTTCTTTGGAGAATCTCTTATGGTCTGACCACTGTATTCTCCAGACCTTAACCCCATTGAATATCTCTGGCCAATATTAAAAAGAAGAGAAGGAGGAGGAGGAGGAAGAGGAGGAGGAGGAGCAATTTACAGCAATTTACTTCAAAGGATGCCTTGTGGAGAACATAGTTGATATTGCTAGAGCCATAACTCCTTTTTGAGATCAAACAATTGACTTCCCCGGGGGACAAAAGGTTGTTTAAAGTTATTTTTAAATTTTTAAAATGGTGGATATGTCGATAAATAATTCATTTATTTGAGACTTAGCACCTTGTACGTGCTTTTTCTCATTATTTGCCAGAAAAATATAATAAAAAAATATAATAAAAAAATATAATAAAAAAAATATAATAAAAAAATATAATAAAAAAATATAATAAAAAAATATAATAAAAAATATAATAAAAAATATAATAAAAAATATAATAAAAAAATATAATAAAAAAATATAATAAAAAAAATATAATAAAAAAATATAATAAAAAATATAATAAAAAAATATAATAAAAAAATATAATAAAAAAATATAATAAAAAAAATATAATAAAAAAATATAATAAAAAAATATAATAAAAAAATATAATAAAAAAAATATAATAAAAAAAATATAATAAAAAAATATAATAAAAAAATATAATAAAAAAATATAATAAAAAAATATAATAAAAAATATAATAAAAAAATATAATAAAAAAATATAATAAAAAAATATAATAAAAAAAATAAAGTTCGCATGATAAGACATTGTATTTTGGGCCTAAAACAATATTTTAATAGACCTGCAATAAAGCGATGGGCAGTGGAAATTCAACGATAAAGAATAAAATAACTAACCTTAAAGCAGTCGTTTTATGACACAATTTTTATTTTGTTGTGACGTATATTTAGTGAAATATTCATGTTTTACTAATCTGCAATAATGCGATTGACACAGAAAGTTATTGCTGAATTTTTAATTTTGATTTGAAATGATGTATTTTCAAAAACGTTTTCGATAGAATACCTTTACTTTATATATTATATATTATTTTAAGAAACGTTTTTCGCTCTATCTAATCATTTAAATTACGATCGTTTTACAACAATTATACCATATTTCAGAACATTGAATACACGATGAAAAACAAAACAACAAATTCGCACGACTCTTCTTATTTTAATTCAAGCTAGGCCGAAAAGCTGTTGAAACAGCTTGTGATATCAACAAAGCGTTTGGCCCACGAACCTCTACTGAACGCACTGCACAATGGTGGTTTAAGAAATTTCGTGGCAGCGATGAAAGTCTTGAAGATGATGAGAGTAATGACTGGCTATCGGATGTTGACAGCGATCAATAAAGTGCCTTAGTTGAAGCCAATCCACGCACAAAGACAAAAACTTGATAAGTGGGCGTCTCACGAAATGAACGATAACCAAACGAAACGCCGTTATGAAGTGTGATAGTCTCTTTTTTTTTACACAACAAGAAAGATCCGTTTCTCGGCTGAGTTGTGACTTGCAATGAAAAACGTGTTCTTTACGACAACCAGCGACGCTCAGCTCAGTGGTTAGACGCCGAAAAGCTCCACGACACTTCCTGTAGTTAGAGTTGCACAAAAATGGTCATGCTGACCGGTCTCATCCATTACAATTTTTTTAAAATGCAAGCGAAACCATTATGGCGGAAAAGTACTGTCAATAAATGGATGAAATGCACCAGAAACTTCGACAACAACACCCAGCATTAGTCAACAGAAAAAGGCCCGATCCTCTTCCACGACAATGTCTGACATAAAAGCCAAGGATGGAATACTGCTGCCATATCTGGGTAGGAGCTGCTAAAAACAGCCTATCCTGTCTCGACAGAGTACAAAATAGACTTCGTGGCTTAGTGAGGGATGCCCTTTTCTCTTCCCTGCAACCTCTCTCCCACAGAAGAGACGTTGCAAGCCTATCTTTGTTTTATCGTTATTTCCATGGCAGGTGCTCGTCTGAACTCCAATCTCTGGTCCCCCCCTCGCCAATCTTTTACAAAAAACACCCGTCTAGCTGAATCCACTGTCAAAAACTTTCCCCACTCTTTATCTATGCCTAAATCAAAACGTAGATTCCATGAACAAAGCTTCTTTCTTAGAACTGCACGCCCGTGGAACTCTGTTCCGTCTGCCTGCTTCCCTCCAGACTACAACTTGGATGTCTTCAAATCGAACATAAACAAATTCCTGATGAACCGCCCCCTTAAGTAGACACTCTAAATATCCACACTAACGTACTGTACTTACAATAATCCTTATCCCTGAGTGGCTTCCGGGCTTTGATAAGTGGTGACCACCTTGTAAAAAAAAAAAGAAAGAAAAAACTCACGTTGCTAAACCGACCCTGCAGAAGTTTAACTAATTGGGTTACAAAACTCTGCCCCATCCGCCATACTCTCAAGACCTCTCACCTACCAACTACCACTTTTCAAACATTTCGACAACTTTCTGCGTGAGAAATGCTTCAAAAACCTAAGCGATATAAAAAACGCCTTCAGCGATTTCATCGCCACCAGAACGCAAGATTTTTACGTTACTAGCATAAATGCACTTGTTTTGTGTTGGCAAAAGTGTGTTGATTCTGATGCTACTTATTTCGATCAATAATTTTTGTTTGAGCCGAGATATGTTCATCTTAAGAACCGAAAAACATTTTCTTGTCAACCTAATACGTTCGGCATAATCAAGTTGACATACCAGTTCCCATTAGATTATGGAAGTTAAGCAAAGTCGAGCCAGGTCAGTACTAAAATGGGTGACCATTTGGGAATGTCAGATGCTGTAAGGTGCTCTCCGCTCATCTCGGCATTGTTTCCAGTCGTCCTGAACTTCTCCCTACCACTGGACCCAAGCCGATCCAGGAGAGATGTGGTTGGTAATTGCACCACCTTTGCCTCAAAATTTTACATGCAGCTACCCTTGCAGGGGCTATCCATTGTCTTTCGAGACTGTACGGAGGTTTAAAAAATAACTACATCAACTTAGCAACAATTAGTTTTCGTATTATGGACGATCTTTGTTAAATTAATAGTAATAATAATTATTATTAAATTAATAATTAACCCAACGATAGCAGAATTATTAGGGCTTTACTATTCATGTGTGACAAATTAAGACACGACAACGGCACGACAACTTCTACCACTGATCCTCTGTTCGAGCGGAAATTAATATTTATAACTTTATTTCACCCAGGCTTTTTATTATGTTAAAAACATTCCTTTCCAGGCCTATAAAAAATATCGAGAGTTTTTTCTTTATCTTTTGAGGTTTTGTCAAAAGTAAACGCTAGATTGTTTTTTACAAGGGAGCCACAACTTATCAAGGCCCAAAGGCCACTCGAGGATAATGAATGTAATGTGGTAGTGTAGTAACCGTTAGTGGTGCAGGTTGGGCAGAATTTGATTATTTAAGGGGATTGTTCAACAAAAATTTGTTTACATTGGACTTGGAGGCTACCTTACTTTAGTTGACCGGGAGGCAGGCCAATGGAACGATGTTCTACAAGCAGGTAGTTCTAAGAAAAAAAAAACTGTTTATGGAATCTGTGTTTAGATTTGGGTGCAGATAGAGAGTAGGAGAAACTGTTGACAGTGGCTGTAGCTAGTTGAGTGTTTTAATTTTTATGCCTGAATATTGTGACCAAATTTTTTTACGTGCCAAAATCACTTTCAGACTCAGCGGCAACCAGTGGTCGTACCTGATTGTCCGTTGTCAGAGTTTAAATTGTGGCACTAAATCTCGGCGGGTTTAATCGGATGCAATTCTCTATCTATATAAAAGCCAAGTCCGTCCAAGTATGGAGTACTGTTTCTACATCTGAGCAGGATCTGCTAAAATAGCCTATTCTGCCTTCACAGAGTACAAAATAGGCTTCGTAGCTTAGTGGGGGGGTGCCTTTTTCTCTTCCCTGCAACCTCTTTCGCACAGAAGGGACATCGCGAGTCCGTCTTTATTTTATCGTTATTTCTATGGCAAGTGCTCGTCTGAGCTTCAATCTCTGGTCCCCTCTCGCCAAACTTTCACGAAAAACACCCGTCTAGCTGAAACCACTGTCAATAATTTTCCTCACTCTTTAACAGTGCCTAAATCGAAACGTAGATTCCATGAACAAAGATTCTTTCCCAGAAATGCACGCCTGTGGAACTCTCTTTGCCTGTTTTCTAGCTGACTAAAACTTGGTTGTCTTCAAGTCCAACATAAACAAATTCTTGATGAACCGCTCCCTTAAGTAATCCAATCTACCAAATTTCCATTAATAACAACTACTAGGATATTATACCATTGATTACTGTACACTCAATAACCCTTATCCTCGAGTGGCATCTGGGCCTTGATAAGAGGTGACTCCTATGTAAAAAAAAAGAAAGTTCTATGGGCGTATGTCATTCACAAGCGGTTCTCAGTCGGATGCCAGTGTTTGCTCGAATATCGTGGCAAAGTCTAACAGACAGAGTTCTGTAGGAGCAGTTGTCTTGCCTTTGTCGTGCCATAATTTGTCATACAAGAATACTAAAACTTATAAGCAAGCAATTTGATTTACACAATTCTGCCCCAAAATGATCAAAATGTTGTTTATTTTGAAGAGCTGAATCTGTGGCATTGTTGGTTTCCAGAAAACGCCACGTAACCTAGAACCACGACGGCGACGACGACCACCACCACCACTACCATCATTATCATTATTATTATTATTAAAAAATTGAAAAATTGTCAATTGAAAAAACTACGAATTCCCGGTATTTTAGGTATCTGCAATTATAGGTACCGCCAACATCCTTAGGAAAACCCTTGATCTTTGAAGCTCCTGGTTTGGAGTCGGGATTGAGGGAAATCCTCTGGAAATGAATATCATCCCTTTCTAGAGAGACGTTCATAAACGAAATCAGAATTATTATCATTATGATGATGATGTCTAAGTAGTTCTAAGTTTATTTTTAATGAAAATTATTTAGTAAGCATGAGACATAGACAAGATCTCAGCTGAAACCGAATTTATGGTTCTCGATCACGATTCAAGAAAAGTAGGTACCTCCAACGCGCGCCACAGTTTTATCCCCCCCCCCCAATATGTAACGCTAGGTGTATCAGAATTTTGGGGGAATTTTTGACACCCCTAACACAAAACTGCAAAGAAAATATAAAAATCTCGTAATTTCTTATTTAAATGTGCATTGTTTATTTTCTTTATGGAATATACTTCCAAAATAAACTATTAAAGTCGTTTAAAAAATAATAGAAATATTATTTTTTATTTTAAAAAACAGTGTTTACAAAGTGCCAGAGAGACGTTCATAAACCAAATTAGAATTAGAATTATTATTATTATTATTATTATTATTGTTTTTTTTTTTTTTTTTTTTTGTTAAGTGTAGAGGTGTTGTCAGTTAAAATATGTATCGGGAAAGTTAACTTTGGAATTTTAATGTTAAAACCAACAATTAGAAATTCAGCTAGCGTAACCAAAATTCCATGACAAACATCAAGCGATGATTCTTGATTGCTACGTTGCATTGGCGAGGCAAGGAGCAGTTTGAGGATACACGTAGAGTTAGTTTAGGTTTGGCAGTCGAGTTGAACAGACAATCAGAATCAGTTAGCGACCGAGGTTGGGTAGCGGACGGTCTCAGTGGCTCCTCTAGGTCGAGGAATCTATCAGGAATAAAGAGAGCAAAAAGTAGAATAAGGAAAGCGACTTCCAAACGTGGGACACCTGGAATAAAAGCTGCATGAAAATATGACCAGGGACTTCATAGTTGTTCCTTGAAGCTTTTCCAGATCCGTCAAACAAGACCCAAAGATGGACGAAGGTATATTTTCCCTATTTGCCGGAAGTAAAACTCCACAGAACTGTTATCCGCCCCTTTTGTTGTAAAACTGGCTGTTTTAAATCGGTATTGTCCGTATTTGTTAAGCAAACACGCACGCACACACACACACACACGCACACACACACGCAAACATACATACACGCACACACATACACACGCACACGCACACATACACACACATATGCACACACCCTAAACAATGGTTTGGTTTGGTTGTTTTGTTTTACGGCATATCAACCATTTTCAGGTTATTTAATACCGAATCCAATTATTTTGGAAACAATTTTTATGCTTTAAGTTCTTTATATTTTCAAATATTTATTTGTAGAGTTTGGTTTGGTTTGGTTGTAATACGGCATATCAACCTTTTTCAGGTTATTTAATGCCGAATCCAGTAATTTTTTAAATATTATTTATGCTACATCGACTTATTTTATAAAAGGTTTTCATTCTCAAAGCTTTTTGTCAATCGCTAGTTTGTAGTGTTTGATTTGGTTGTTTTATAGTGGATTTTATCGTTTTTGTTCCCTGCCCTGCAGAACATGAATGAGTTTTTAGATGGGAGATGAAAAAAAGGGTTACAGTTTTAATGTTTAGTTCATTTTAAGCTTAGGAAACCAGTCATGAGGTGGAGGAGGGGGGAGAGATAGAAAGAGAAAGGGGAAATGGGAAGAAGGTAAAAGGGGAAAAGGTAGGTTGTTGTTTTTTTGTTTTTGGTTTCGCAAAACATAATTAAGTTTTGCAGAAGGAAGGAGAGAAAAGACAAAAAGCATCAATGTTGGGTGCATTTCGTCTGAGGAGGCCAATATATTCAGACAGCCTGATCTGGTAACACCACACACCCTAAACAACCACAGAGACACTGTTATAACTATATACACATATACTGACATGACTAGACGATTACAACACGCTAAGTTACATACGTTACGAGAGAACGCAAATACGTTACATACGTTACGATAGAACACAAATACGTTACATACGTTACAAGATAACACAAATACGTTATATACGTTACGAGAGAACACAAATACGTTACATGCGTTACAAGAGAACACAAATACGTTATATACGTTACGAGAGAACATAAATACATTACATACGTTACGAGAGAACGCAAATACGTTACATACGTTACGAGAGAACAAAAATACGTTACATACGTTACGAGAGAACACAAATACGTTGCATACGTTACGAGAGAACACAAATACGTTGCATACGTTACGAGAGAACAAAAATACGTTGCATACGCACGAGAGAACAAAAATACGTTACATACGTTACGGGAGAACACAAATACGTTACATACGTTACGGAAGAACACAAATACGTTACATACGTTACGAGAGAACACAAATACGTTACATACGTTATGAGAGAACACAAATACGTTACATACGTTACGAGAGAACACAAATACGTTGCATACGTTACGAGAGAACACAAATACGTTACATACGTTACGAGAGAACAGAAATATGTTAACACGGTAAATAGACTCTTCAGAAGACTATTTTATACAGGGTGAAATCGTAGTATCGGGGGTTTCATTCAATTTATACAAGACCATAAAACAAAAGTCTCAGATCTATCATCTGTGTTGGTAACATCTAATTTAAATCCAAGGCGACCAGCAAATCGGACAATGAATGCACCAATATCCAAAGACAGGGTTAGACGATAAATTTGTCGCCCCCAAAGAAAACAACACTACAGCTAAATTTTAAAACTTTTATTGCAAAAAATCAATACAGGTAACTTGATTACATAATTGAGCTGATATCTATTCAATGCAGCCGCCTTCAACTTACATCGCTGCCTCGATACGGGTCCGGAACTGGGAGCATATCTTTTTCACAGGCGCCGGCGGTAGCTCGGCGAATACTCAGCGGATTGCGACGATCAGGCTGGCTTTGGTGTTGTGGGAGGTCATGTTGGTGATGTTCTCGACGTACGACCAAACAAAGTAGTCCAGCGGGTTCAGATCAGGGAAGGAATAAAGTACAAAGTCGTAGCACTTCTCTCTGAAGCCTTGGTCACTTTGGACTTGTGGGCCGGCGCCGAGTCTTGCTGCCAAACCCAGGGTCTGCCAGCAGCCACCCGATTGCACCAGCGGATCACCACACTCTTCAGCACATCCAGGTACACTTTGGTGTTGACTTTAAACCGACTTCGAAGATGTGAGGTGACCCTCACTTGAAACCACACCAAAGACCATAACCGTGGCTGGAAACTTTGTTTTTTTCACCCTGTGTACATCCCTGTTATTTGTGGCATTTCAGCGATGTATTTTGAGGATGCTGGCAATGGTCCTGTTGTCATAACTTGGATAGGTAGAGAGCATGAGTTGTACAGCGATGCATCTCCGATCTTGCTCGTTGAAGATTGTGCCACTTTCAGACATGATAGAAGGCTCCTATCGCTTTTAGGATTTGTACACAAATGGCCAAGTAGTAGATGGTCTGCAGAAAAAAAAAACAAAAAAGAAACCAAACAAACAAAAACCAGTTTTCATCAAACGGAAATGGAATCATGTCGTCTTTTCTTGGGCGACAGTTGTATCGTTCCACCTCACATATACTCGCAAATACACACACAGCCCGGCTATATAACAGATCTCTCCACATTAAAAACCGACTCTGCGTCTTACATTTTTCTCGGGGTGAGGCGAATAGATGATTATATCTAAAATAAGTTTAAACACAAAATTACATATGCAGGTAGGTAAATAGCCATTTATCTTGCCTTTGGTAACATTTATTTATCATATATTTGTTTCCTGACTAATTTTTCGGTTTGTTGTCTATAATAAAATATACACATAAAAATGTTACTTAGGCAGTTTGGTGCTTCTTCGTTATTCGAACAAAAATCGAAATATTTTATTTCAATTAAAACCAATGTTATCTAATTATTTGTCATGTCGAAATTATCAACATATCCAATTAATTATGAAAAACGATGAAGTGGAAATATATATATATTATTCCTTAATTGGAATTCATTTTTTGAGATGAGCATTATGTTAATTTTTTTTATTTATTTTTATTTTTTTTTTAAATTTTTATTTCGGACTATTAGTCTCATCTTTATTAGTTGTTGTTTTTGGATCGTTTTGGACGTTGTGAACGAATAAAAAAAAAGATCCAAAAACAACAACTAATAAAGATGAGACTAATAGTCCGAAATAAAAATAAAAAATAGATGAAGTGTAAAGTTAATTATTAATGAAAATAGTTTTTGAAATAATCAAACGGAAATGGAATCATGTTGTTTTTTTTCTTGGGCAACAATTGTATCGTTCCACTCTGCATGTACTTGTAAATACGCACACAGCTCGGCTATACAACAGATCTCTGTACGTTTAAAAACGATTCTGCGTCTTAGATTTTTTTCTCGTGGTGAGTCAAATAAGTAGGCGATTATCCGTCTATAAATAATAAAAAAAAGACTGCATTTCCCAATGAAACATTTGTAGATCACCTGCACACGTTTTGCATTCTATGCACCGACAAATCTTAACGGAAAGTGGCGCCTTTCGGATGACAGGCACAGCCAAAACATGAAAACGGCTTATACAAACGCTATAAATACCGATTTGGACATACAAGTACACACTTTTGCAGAATTTATCCCGAAAGTCACTTTTTTTTATTATTTTTAATTTTTCTCATCACTTTCTTCTAGCTTGAAATGGATAATCCTACCGGATGCAAGGCAGTCATACGCAATCTCATACATTCCAACCGAGATAGCCTTTAAATTTCTACCCGTCTCATTAAGCGCAAATATTTGTGTCTATCTTGCACTTGGTTCACCGGGTAGTTTTTAAAATTCCTTTTCATGTGTCCAATTGCTCTTATAATTGCAGGAATGATGGAAATCTACTTAATATTCCGGTTTCTTTTAATGTTGTACATAAGACCCTGGTATTTCGTTATCGTTTCAATCTTGGTGTTACATGAAAGGGCTGTCCCCTTCTCATATAAGTGAGAGGACATATTAGATAAGTAAAATGATATTAAGATAAGGTTAGAATCGAACCCTGTATGCCAGTGTTAAAGATGATAATGAAAAATGGAATGTTAGAAATTCAGTCCATTGTTAATTCTTTTAGAAATAGTTAAATATTGTTCATGTCAGAAAAAGAGTCGATTGTCAATTCTTTTAGAAATCTGGATATTAAATAACGTCAGTTAAACGAATCCACAATGCAAGTTAAAATATAATGTTTAAAAATAGGTTAGAATTAGAATTGAGGATTCTTTGTTTGCCGAAAGTGTGTCTTGGACAAACATGTGTAAATCCATGTGAAGTAGTCACGTTGGTAAACACACTTCTGACGTCATAGACAAAGCAGTTTTCTCAATATAGGAATCTGAGGGGTCGAAGTTAGATAGTTGATGAGTTGATGAGGATCAGATATCAAGAGCAGATCACACATGGTGATAGTCAGTTGTAGAGGAGAGCCCCTTAGAAGCGAAGGGAGGGAAATAGACCATGTAAATCAAAGTTTGAATTCCTGACGTCACCGATCGGTCGATTGAATAATAAAGAAACCAAATATGTTTGTAACTGTTGTCTTGTGTCGTCATTCCTTACAACCAAAAAAGGTAAATGTGTTTTTATCATCATCTTTTACCGAACTCTTGTACAACCCTTCCAAATATTATATCCCTCCTCCATCACATATACGGCATAATTATGTTGACACCGGTTCCCGATGGATCACCGAAGTTAAGCAACGTTGAACCTGGTCAGTACTAAATGGGTGACCATTTGGGACTTTCAGGTGTTGTATGTGTTCTCCGTTTATCTTGGCATTGTTTCTGGTCGTCCTGGTCTTCTTCTTGCCACTGGACTCAAACAGTGCCGATTCAGGAGAAGTGTGGTTAAGGATTGCGCAACCATTGCCTCACAATTACACGCGCTACTGCCCCTAAGGGGTATCCTTTGTTTTTGTCAAGACTGTCTCCCCTCCTCTAATATGTGTAACCAAAAATTATCACAGTCTGTATAAATGTCCACCCCCCCTCGTCACCGTCGTTATTCTTGTATTACGAACCCTGTATCACATGTACCCAATATGTACCCCTATGCAACATTGGCTCTGTTAAACCCAGCATCATTGGGGGGACACTAACTTCTACTAAGGTTGCTTCTTTTTCCTTCTTGTCCCATATCACTATGTTAGGCTTAATAGATTTCGGGATATGTAAGAATAAAAAGTTAAGTTTCTTTGTGTGTTTTTTGTGTAGCTCCAAACTCCTCCACCTAAACGAATTCATATATTAGAGCGTAAAAGAAGCGTGGCTAAAATACTACGCATGTACTGGCGGAGATTATTTAATGAAGAAACACAGTACTTATGGTAAAGAACTAGTTTCAGACATGACCACACAAGGGAGCAAAGTGTAGTATCTGTTCCGGCAGATACTGCAAGCAAAGACCATATGTGGGGGCAACACCACATATAAGTTATTGGTCAATATAGGGGAAACCCTTCATACCAATTGTCACTATCCAGCTCCCTTACTCCCCGGGGAGCTTGTCCCCATTTCCCTTTCACTCCCACATTAAAAAACGGCCTTGTGCCTAATTTGCTCAGTGGGGAAGCAAATAAATACCCTGTAACCAAAGACCATATGTGGGGTTAACCCCACATATCAAACCTTGGTCAATGTATCCAGCTCCCATTTCCCATCCATCGAGAGCTGGTCCCCTTTTCCCTCCCCCTCCCCCCTCTCTCCACGTTTAAAAACGGCCTTGTGCCTAATTTGCTCAGTGGGGAAGCAAATAAATCCAAGCCACACAAGCAGATTGATGAACCCAACAAGAAGTTAACGAAAGTATTCCGAGATGCCTTAAATAAATTTCCAGATTTTTTTTTTTTTGTACAGTCATTTGAAATCGTCGTAGATTCTTGAAAATTCAGTATGTTATTGCTATACATCTTATGCGGTGACGGACTAGTTTTTACATTTGCGTGTTCAAATCAACAGCTAGAACAGGAATTGAAATACACCCTACTAAAGCCTGATCGTCGCACCTGGTGAATTAAAAACAAATGCAATCTGGACTTTAGAAGAACAGTCTATATATCTATAAAAGTGAAATTGTGTGTCTGTGTGTACATTATTCTACCAAACTACTCTGTCAATTTCCAGTCTACAGACTTGAGATTTGACATAAGGGATATTGAGATTTGGCAAAATCTTTTAAATCTGTTTTCGGCCAGGAATTTCGCTCTCGAAGGGTCAAAGTTCAATGATCTGACCTTTGGAAACTCTACCCAACTCCTCCGCCAATTTTGAGTCTACACACTTGAAATTTTAGATGTATGATTACTTGGACATGGATAAAATGTTTTTTATTTGATTTGAGCCCGAACTATAAATAACTATAAATGTTAAGGGGTTAAATTGATAAAAAAAAATTGACCTCTGCGGTCTCTACCAAATTACTCAGCCAATTTTTTTTCTAAACATTTGAAATTTTACATAAAGTGTATTCAGACATAGGGCAAGCTTTTAATGAGTTTGGCCGAAAATTTGGCTGTCAAGGGGTCAAAGTTCAAAAGATTTTATCTTTGCGGTTTCTAGCAAACTATTCAGCTAATTTTGGGTCTAAACATTTAAAATTTTGCATAAAGGGATTCAGACAGGCAGCAAGCATTTTATTTAGTTTTTGGGCGAACATTTTGTTGCCAAGAGGTCAAAGTTGAAAGAGTTGACCTTTGCAGACTTTACCAAATTTCTCTGCCAATTTACGGTCTAAACACTTGCAATTTTAGATGTAGGTTCCTGGACACGAGTCAGACTTTTTAATATATATATATATATATATATATATATATATATATGTGCACATAACGTTATGAACTGTGCATAGGGCCCGAGCAAAGCCGGGCTGAACTGCTAGTATACAATAAAATTATTTTCAACTTGAAAAAATGCCACGTAGGGATGATTCAAACTTTTTTCGGACAATCTTGCATGAATCAGGCATCAGTTTTTGAATGGCATAAGAGATTCGAAGAAGGCAGAGAGTCTGTGAGCGATATTCAGACGTGACTTTTAGTTATTTCTTAAGCTCAAGGGAAACCTTAAATGATGTCGCTATTAGATAATTGATGAGATGAAAGAAGCTGTGATGAAGGTTATTGACATGATCACACGGGGCCTTTCAGAAGTTGTTGGGACGGTACAACAAGTGCATTGCAGCCGGAGGAGATTACTAGAGTTTCATGTGTGCACTATCAATAGTTGCTACACGGAGTTGTAGAGGTGAGCCCCACCCCATTCCCAGGATTGCCCCTGATACCCCCCCTTTATAATGTTTAGCAAGACGGTATAAAGTACACACCCTTTTTTTTTTTTGTAAAACCCTTTGGTATGACTCGATTGAGGATTGAACCCTCTTCTCCCAACTCATGACCAAACAATTTTACCATTATGCCTTTTTGAAAATCTAAAACGAAGTCATATGCTAACGTGTAAAAAGCGGCTAAAAACGAAACCATATATTTAAAAAAAAGTTTTTTGATTTTTAACATTTCTTGTGTTATTACGAAACAAACAAGCAAACAGACAAAGAAAGAAAGAAAGAAACAAACAAACAAACAAACTAACAGAAAGACAGACAGCCAGCCAGCCAGCCAGACAGACAAACAAACACACAAACAAACAAACAAACAGACAGACAGACAAATAGACAGACAAACAGACAAACAGACGAAAAACAAACAGACAAACAGACAAACAGACAAACAGACAAACAAATAAACAGACATACAAACAAACAAATAAAAGAGACAAACAAACAGACAAATAGACAAACAGACAAACAAACAAACAAAAACAAACAGACAAACAAACGAACAAACAGACAAACAAACAAATAAATAAACAAACAAACAAAAATACAAATAAACAAAAATACAAACAAACAGACAAACAAACAAACAAACCTACAGACAAACAAACAGACAAACAAGCAGACAAAAAAACAAACAGACATACAGGCAAACAAACAAACAAACAAACAAACAAACAGACAGACAGACAGACAGACAAACAAACAAACAAACTGACAAACAGACAGAAAAACCAACAAACAAACAGACAAACAAAAAAACACTTTTTGTATTATCAAATAATCACACAAATATTTTTAGAAAATTTGGTACTTCACGAGGAACGATGTTTTTATTTAATGATTGCAAAGCACATGTGCAAAAGGTTTTCTTTGGTTTATTTAACCACGAAAACTTTTTGAACATACTATTTGAGACCAAAAAGGGTGGGAGGGAAAAGCATTATTTGAATGAGTATATGAAAAAATAATTTAACAATAAATAATAAGCTCTTTTTGGTGGAGGTTATTTAGTGACGAAACGCAATACTTGTAAAAGACTTGTTGGGTACAAGTTGTATACATTTTCGGTGATTCTGCGACGTTTCGATGTGAAGAATTGCGTGGGTTGTCCCGTGGGCATATATTCATTCGCTGCTTATGTCTAATAGTGAAACAGACCGCGGACGCGTGTATGGCGGCTGTATGCAAATGCCGAGACATGTGCGAAGTGACGTCACGGCACGAAAAAAGAAAAAAAAAGGCGATAAAAACAATGTGTGCATACGACGAGCACGTTCGAGAATACAGAGATCAGAGACAAGGAGCACGATCATGTTTTATTCGGGGAAAGTACCCAGAAATAAATGTCGTTTCAACGGAAATAGAATCGAGTCATTCTTTGTCTTGGTCTTCTTTGCGGCGTACTCTGCTACAACGTGTTTGGTTCCAAGTATTTGCATGTTAACGTATTAACGAATCTAAGTTTACAATAACACTTTACTTATGAACTCATCCTTCAAACTGCTCGGCTTAACATTCGCAGGCAACAAGAATTAGAACAAATACGTTGAAGACACTGCCAAGTCTGCTGCAAAGTGGCTCAATCTAGTGCGCTAAAACATTACTCACACCCGAGAGTATCCTATATCTCAACAACGCTACCATTCGTCTATATATGGGGTATTGTTGCCACAGCTGGGTTGGTGCATCTACAACTAGTCTCCCTGTTAGACAGGGTCCAATAATAATAATAATAATAATAATAAGAAGAAGAAGAATGTTTTAATCGATTTACCCTGCTAAAATCAACTGATTTGTTTTCAAATTTGACCTCCTAGCAGTAATTTTGTCGGCTAAAAAACAAATCAAAATCTGCTACAGGTTCAAATAAGCCTGACGAATCCTATAGTTGGATGAAACGCAGAATATTCAGTGTAGCTTAATCGCCATATATATTTTATAAATTACTAACTAGCTCTACCTACTTATTGAGCACTTTTGAAGTAAATACTTTAAGTTTACGCATAAATCTATACTTTCGTATATTAAATTTATGTGAATAAATAAAGTAGTTATATATATATATATATATATATGCATGTGTGTATATATATATATATATATATATATATATATATATATTTGTAGTCATCGACATACAGCCCTATTTTGTTGTAGCACAACTCATCAGTGCCGCTAGACTAGCACCTCTCCCAAGCCAAGGATCGAATCTAGAACCATCGTGTTGAGAGTTGACAGTCTCCCCACTAGACCACGGAAGCGATGTCCGCAAATAACCTGTCCGAATGTCTATTTAAACAAACATCCGTCCACTACTTTTACAGTGCTCAAATCGCCTGTTTATAAACAAACAAACAGCGAGCCACGCATTTTTCAACCAATTAAGTAGCGGGTGAGATTATTTGCGACAGTGCCAAAGAGGGGAGCTTAAAATAGATTTGTAGTCATCGACATACAGTCCTGTGTCGTTGTATCACAACTCATCAGTACCGCTAGACTAACACCTCTCCCAAGCCAAGGATTGAACCTAGAACCGTCGTGTTGACCGTCGACAGTTCTCCCACTCGACCATGGAAGCGATGCCCGCAAATAACCTTTTTTTATTATTACATTTTCACCCCAAACAAGGCACATTGCCACTTTGGTGTAGGGAGCTACTATAAGGGGCAGCAACTACTGGGGAACTGTGTTGGGATTTGGGCAGCAAGATGTCGGTTCACGTTACACTTGAACTTCTGCATGTCAGTACAATTAGGGAAGCAGGGACCTGGAATGGAATTCCAGAGTCTAGCGGTTCTGGGGAAGAAACTACTGGAGTAGAAAGATCTTTTACATCTAGAGATCTCTACTGTATAGGGGTGGGATTTAGCTGCCTGTCGGGTTTGTCAAGAGTGTCTACGTCGTGGGGGCACAAGTGTCTGCAGTTCGTCAGAGCATTCACCATTAAAATACTTGTAGAAAAGGCAGAGGGATGCAACATTTCGTCGATGGGACAGAGGCTGAAGCTTAGATGCCAGTTCAGGGCCTATCAGATTTGCAACTCTCTTTTGAACCTTGTCTAGGAGTGAGAGACTAGCAGCAGATGCACCAGCCCAAATGTGACAACAATACTCCATACATGGGCGAATGGTGGCCTTATAGAGGTACAGGATACTTTCAGGTGTCAGTAATTTTCTAGCATGGTAGAGAGAGCCTACATTTTTCGCAGCGGCCCTGGCAATATTTTCAATATAATTGTTCCAACACATGTTTCCTGTGAACGTTAGGCCAAGCAGTTTGAAAGATATACTCTCAGACAGGGAGTCACTGGCCATTGCTATTGGTGGCAGAGACGGTTTCTTGTAATTATTGAACGAAACCAGTTTAGTCTTGGCAGCATTGAATGTGACCCTCCATTTTTGTCCCCATTCCACTACAGATTGGAGGTCATCTTTTAGTGTTTTTGCCATTTCTTTAGTTATGTGTTCATTTGTTTTCCTGTCGTGCCTGTTATAGAGTGTAGTGTCATCAGCATATATACCCATCTCAGAGGCAGTTTTGTCGGGGAGGTCATTAATAAATAGTAGGAACAATAGAGGTCCAAGGATAGACCCCTGAGGCACTCCCGCATTTATATCACACTGTTTAGATGTACGACCGTCGAGGGCAACCTGGACTTTTCTCTTATCTAAGAAGGATTTAATTATGTTAAGTATTCTACCAGTGATACCGTATGATTTAATTTTCCTGAGGAGACCCTCATGCCATACCCTGTCAAAAGCCTTAGATATATCTAGAGCTTCCACTCTGCCCTCCCCCGCTTTGTCCAGTGAATGGTATATACGTTCAGAGATTACAGTGAGGATGTCAGCTGTGGAACGGGCTTGTCTAAATCCATATTGTTTGTCAGTTAGAAGTTTAGCATCTGTAAGGTGCCGGACTAGAGCATGGTTAATTATGGTCTCAAACCTGTCCGAATGTCTATTTAAACAAGCATTCATCCACTACTTTTACAGTGCTCAAAACGCCTGTTTGTAAACAAACAGCGAGCTTATATATATATATATATATATATATATATATATATATATATATATATACTAGCAGTTCCGCCTGGCTTTGTTTGGACCCTATGTGCTGTTCATAAGGTTATGTGCATATATATCTATTAAAAAGTGTGAATATGTAAAGTAATGCCTTTCTGTATAATAGTCTTCCTTAACTACCATAGAGAAAAGACAGACAGACATTTTCACTTTGATAGATATATAAATAAATAGATAGATAGATAGACAGATTGGAGGCAATATATAGTAATGATTTAAAAAGTATTAAAAAAAAGACTCATGTGCCACCACTGAGAATCGAAACCAAAACGTTCAGCTCATGATTTACTTTGCTACTGTCGTCAATGACTGGGCTATAAAGACATGTTTACTGCAAGGCTAAAAATTAAAACATGAACCAATAGCTACTACGTTATGCATTAGTAATGGCAGCGTTCGACCTTCACCTAGAAAATTTCATTTTTTTTTCATTTTCCCACTTTTGCACTGATTTTTCCGGGCTAAAACCCAAATATAAAGTTTCACGTGGATTCAAATACCTTATATATGAAGTTTCATGTGTGTAGACCAAAAACTCTAGGAGGCAAAATTTGTTAAACAAAAATATATACGTCTACATAAATATATATGAAAACACTTTTGTGTTCACTGTAACTTTTTATGGAAATATTATGCACGTATAAATCATGTAGAATATCTGCATGAATATGATTACACGTAATAGTTAACTAAAGACGATCATCCCATAAGAAAACCGAAAACACTAATAGGGAATTAATTAAAATGAATGTTTAAAAGAATATGCAAATTAGCTAGATCTTTTGCAGGTGAATACAATTCAACAACCAAGATATAAGAAAATTGTATTTTCTTTTTAAATAAATAGAAAGGAGGTTTTTAATATGAATATCAATACACACAAAAGAAAAACGAATTTATAGGAGTATATATATATATATATATATATATATATATATATATACTAGCATGGGTGCCCGGCGTTGCCCGGGTGTTTTGAGGTGTATGCTGAGCAAAACAAAAAAAGGGTAAATTTTTTAAAACTTTGACCCCTATTATGACCCCTTAAAATTTATTGCTTAGGGCTCCAATAAATTTATAAAGTTAGATCCATGTCCAAGAAATCTATATCTAAAATTTCAAGTGTTTAGACCCAAAATTCTGGGAGGAGTTTGGTAGAGTTCTCAAAGGTCAAATCGTTGAACTTTGACCCCTTAATTGCCAAATTTCTGTCTAAAACCCAATCATATCGATTTTCCCCAAATCTCAGTACCCTGTATATCAAATTTCGAATCTGTAGGCTTAAAATTGACAGAGTTATTGCGTAGGGAAATTTACACAGTCACACAGACACATACACACAAACGCTTTCACTTTTATATATATACATAGATATAAATTTTTCATCCAATGCCTATAGGCACCGGTAAAATGTGAACAAATTCCTCAGAATCTTTCTAACGTTTTTTCTAATGGCTGGAAATACTTGATGCTTCACCAAGACTATCAAGGGTATTTTTTTTTAATCATTATGCCATCATTAGATGGGTTACCTGCCTGGCTTGCTGTAAATCTTCAATACCTGCAACACTCATGCAGACCCAGAATATTACCTTCCCACCACCATGCTTGACTTTGTACTCCTCACCTGGTCGCCGCCACGCATGCTTAAGGACATCAGAACCAAACAAATAAAATTTCGTCTCATCAGACCACTGGACATGGTTCCATTAATCTATAGGTTTTGTTGACATGTCTTCAGCAAACTGTTTGCGGGTTTTCTTGTGTATTGCCTTTAGAAGAGGCTTCCTCCTGGGGTGACAGCCATGCACACCAATTTGAGGAGTACAAAGATAAGTGTGTCATGCCTACAGCCAAGCATGGTGGTGGGAATGTCATGGTCTGGGACTGCATGAGTGCCGCAGCTGTTGGAGAGTTACATTTCATTGAGGGAAACATTAACTCTAACATGTACTGTCAAATACTGCAGCAGAGCATGATCCCATCCCTCCAGAAACTGGGTCGCAGAGCAGTGTTCCAGCATGACAATTACTCAAAACATGACAATTACTCAAAACATGACAATTACTCAAAACATGACAATTACTCAGAACATGACAATGACTCAGGACATGACAATGACTCAAAACATGACAATGACTAAAAACATGACAATTACTCAAAACATGACAATTACTCAGAACATGACAATTACTCAAAACATGACAATGACTCAAAACATGACAATTACTCAAAACATGACAATTACTCAAAACATGACAATGACTCAAAACATGACAATTACTCAAAACATGACAATGACTCAAAACATGACAATTACTCAAAACATGACAATTACTCAGAACATGACAATGACTCAAAACATGACAATGACTCAAAACATGACAATGACTCAAAACATGACAATTACTCAAAACATGGCAATTACTCAATTACTACAATGACCCAAAACATGACAATGACCCAAAACACACGTGAAAAACAACCACTGCTTTACTGAAGAGGCTGAGGGTGAAGGTGATGGACTGGCTAAGCATGTCTCTCGACTTGAACCCAATAGAACATTTGGGGATTCCTCAAGCAAAAGGTGGAGGTTCGCAAAGTTCTAAATATCTGCCAGCTCCACGATGTTCTAATAGGTAAACTCCATGCCCAGGAGAGTAAAGGCAGTTTTGGATAAGTATGGTGGCTACACAAAATATCGAGGGTTGACATGTTGTATGTTAATAGTGACAACTTTTCATAAGGGGTGTACTCACTTTTGTTGCCAGGGATTTAGCTTTTAATCGCTATATTTTGAGTTATTTTGAGGGGGAAATAAATTAACTCTGTTATATATATGCTGCAGACAGACTAATTTTCATTGTGTCAAAAAAAAATCATTTTTTCAGTGTTGTCCCATAAAGAGATATACTTAAATATTTGAAGAAGTGTGAAGGGCGCACTCACTTTTGTGATACACTCTTTATATATATATGATTGAGGTCTTATGCAGATTGTTAAGATAAATATAGCCACCATTACCCACTATTACGTTTAAGAATCATATTTCAAAATTTATACTGACTGGTTTATTAATTTAGGAGCAAATTCTGTATATACAAAATATATTAACATAGGGACACACCGAACTTTATATATAGATACATCGTTAAATTTCTGATATGTTCCCTGATTAAAAAAAAAGTACGTAAACGCAGCTAGTATTGATTTAACTTGAATTGGTTACATTGTAATGGCTTGAAAAAAAACAAAACTAAAGTTTGAAATTTAATTGTTGCCTTGCGGTTTGATTTATTTAACAAATTTGTCATCGCTTTATTCAGATCGCCAGTTCGTAACAGCAAATATGACAAGACGAATCGCCAAAAGGTTTCAATTTCCACTCTGCTTGTACACACATTGCTGCAGATGTCATCTCCATAACTAAACCCGATATCAGATACATTATCTTCTGCCAAGTCTCTTCAGATTTCTGATAGTTTGGAAAATAAGAGACATGATGTCGGCTTTCAGCCAGCCATTGTTTCAGTCTAAAGCACGGTAACTTAATCGCCATTGCTCAAAGACCATGTTGCATAGAAAACCCACATCTATTTCAGTCAACTGGAATATTAGTTATGAGTATAATTTGGATACTTTGTTCTACTGTTTACATCTTGAGTGTCATGTACACAACGTTTCGGTCGATGTAACCCCCGACTTTCTTCAGATATATCTTGTCCTGGTGCTCTTTATCTGTGCCTAAATCAAAACGTGGATTCCATGAACAAAGCTTCTTTCTTAGAACTGCACGCCTGTGGAACTCTGTTCCGTCTGCCTGCTTCCCACCTGACTACAACTTGGATGTCTTCAAGTCCAACGTTAACAAATTCCTAATGAACGGCCCCCTTAAGTAAACAATTCATCAAATCTCCACACTAACGTACTGTACTTGCAATAACCTTTATCCCTGAGTGGCTTCCGGGCCTTCATAAGTGATGACCACCGTGTGATAAAAAAAAAAAACAGATGGTGAAACAGAACCTTTCGACATTCAGGTTGGTGTTATTCAAGGTGATACACTTGCGTCTTTCCTTTTCATTATTGCAATCTCTGTGGATACAATCAATGAAAATGGACTGATGTATCAACCGAGAAGTTCACATAATATTGCACTTTACATTATCGATGCTGACTTTGCTGATGACGTTGCGCTGTTGTCTGACAACCTCATTAGCGCCCAGGCACTCCTATCTTCTTTTGAATCAGCAGCATATATACATTCATACGTACGAGGGGTGTTCCAAAAGTAATGCCTCCTATTTTTAATTCCGCCCGAATGGATCAGAAAGGGATTGCGAATTGCATTGCTATGATGACTGAACTTATGCATTCATGACCTGAAAGTTTCATCTCTCTGTTGCAGATATTGACGGTATGAGACTCTGAGAAAACCCCTGTCATGAACGTGCGTCGGAAGCAGAGGATGCATCATTGAATTCCTCCATACAAAAATAAAATTGAACTGATCAACATTCACCGGCGCCTGTGGAACATTTATGAAACCGCTGCAGTTGATGTCAGCACAGTCAGAAGATGGGTCCATTGATTTCAGAGTGGCGACAAAGATGTGAGTGACAAAGCGCTCTCTGGACTTTTTCGACCGAGGCGTTCAACACAGGCTAAAGCACATTGAGATTGGCGGTGATTATTTAGAAAAATGAACTCTGGAGCACACAAGGTCGCTCGTTTTAATGATACCACTCCTGTCTTCGTAGACCTTTAACATCTTAGTTTTTTTGAGTAATTAGGAGGCCTTACTTTTGGAGCTATCCTTGTATATACTAGCAGCAAACTGTACAGGGTTTCACAGGGTTTTGCTGATGACATTGCGCTGTTGTCTGACAACCTAATTAGCACCCAGGCACTTCTATCTTCTCTTGAATGAGCAGCATAGTGTACAGATTCAACTGAATGGTACCAAGACTGAGTATATGCCAGTTAACATTCGCAACAACTACGAAATTAAAACCTTCACAAATAACACTCAAACGTGTTGAAAACAACAACTATTTAGGATCATACATCAGGAACTCTGAGAAAGACTTGAACTGGCGGGGGGGGGGAGAGGCAAATGGTTAATAAATATTAAATGACCTATGACCTGTTGGGTCAATATTGGTATTTTGTACATTAGAGTATGTGTGCAGTTTGCTGTGAATCTAAATAGATATTTTAAAAGTATAGAGTTCCAACGTTTTTCATAAAGTGGCAATTTATGTGTAAGAACTCTAATAGAAACAAAGTATATTAAATTATTTTTATTTCGGACTATTATTCTCATCTTCATTAGTTGTTGTTTTTTTCATCTTTTATTGGTTTGTTTATTCACAACGTTTCGGCCAACTATTCCTCTGGCCTTCGTCAGGTGGTAACTGCGATGGATAGGAACCTCGAATCTCCTAACTGCATTCTCAGCCAACACTGTCATCCATAGTTGCTGTCGTCTCACCACATTTTGGCCAAGTAAACCTCTGGCACGCTTTGGGTGGGATTGAAACCGTTATCTTCAGACAATGTTCATCTGGAACTGTAGAGATTCAACGTCTCTATTAACTGCGCCACGGGCCTCGAAGATAGCGGTTTCAATCCCACCCAAAGCGTGCTAGAGGTTTACTTGGCCAAAATGTGGTAAGACGACAACAACTGCGGATGGCAGTGATGGCTGAGAATGCAGTTAGGAGATTCGAGGTTCCTATCCGTCGCGGTTACCACCTGACGAAGGCCAGAGGAATAGTTGGCCGAAACGTTGTGAATAAAAAAAAACAATAAAAGATGAAAAACAACAACTAATAAAGATGAGAATAATAGTCCGAAATAAAAATAAATTGATATATGTAATGCTCATCTCAAAAATGAATTCTAATTAAGGAATAATATATAAACGTGTATCTTTCTGTTTCTCAACGTATAAATAAAAACTGGTCACACATTTCTGGTGTGTGAATTATTGAAAAGGTCTTTCCTGTATGTCTTTCATTTTTTTTTCTTTCTTTAATCATCAATTTTCACAAAGTCCATACAAGGTATGTAATTGTTTGATTAATTGACTTTATTGACTTTTATAATTAGCCGACATCGTCAATCTGCTTGTGGAATCGTGTCTGATATTAGTGTTTTTTTTTTTAAGCGTTAAGCATGTGATTTTGCTAAATGATGAATGTAATGCTCGGGAATAGTTTTGGTGGCTATACGTCTCGCTTCTAGATTGCTTTCGAGTGATATTGTATGTTGTTTTCTTATATTTTGTTTAATGAACTTATTCTGTTGAGGATGGAGTTGATCTAATAGGTGTGGAGTGTGCGGTATTATATTAATTTTTTACCTTATTTCGTATAAGCTATAACACCGGATACATCAATTACACATACAAATATATACACACATACATTCAAATACATAAACGTAAGTACACGGCATCAACATGTAAGTCGATAACTATATATATATATATATATATATATATATATATATATATATATATATACTAGCGGGGGTACCCGGCGTTGCCCGAGTGTTTGTTCCCGGGACGGGGGGGGAGTTTTAAAAAATGTTATGGTAGGTAAGTAGGAAGGATCAAACCCGGAGTCATGAGTAAAAGTAGGAAAATAAAGTGTGAAAAAAAAAACAAAAAAAAAAAACATCTGCAACGTTAACAGTTCGGCCACCAAGAAAAGTCCATTCCAGTTGTTTAGGAAAAAAAAAAAACGACTACGGTAGGTCGGCGCGAACGTGAAAATATAATGTGAATTGTCCAGCACGCTAACCACTACGCCACAGAGCACTGCAGCTTAGTTTAGTGATTTTAAATAACTTCACATGAAAGAACTACGAAGCCAAACCGGTGTTCTCTTCTCAACTGTTCCTTGTGAACGATCCCCAAACGGTGTTAAGTGGTGGCAGGGCGAGGAGGAATTTATAAGAGAGAAAATATTTTACCACTTCCATTGATCTTAACCGATTTTGGCCGTGACTTCTCAGCAGAAAAAGTATAGAAATCTAAGATTATCGAGGAATTTGAGAAATAATAAGCCTATAACACACCTCAGATATTGTTCTGCCGTTTGTGCATATTATATTTGCATGAAATATCTTGATTTTTAATCCTATTAAGGTTAAAATCAGATGGGAAAAAATGAGTTCATTTTATTTATATAGAGAAGAGAAGAGACAAGAGCAAATAGTTAATGTGGAGAAGGTCTGAATATAGAATGCCTATAAAAAAATGGAGAAAATCTTGAAATCCAATCTTGCTCGCAAATTCAAAATCCATACTTATTGAGAAAAATTGAAAAAATTGAAAAAAAAAAATTGAAAAAAAAATTGAAAAAGAAAAAAATTGAAAAAAAAAAAAAAATTGAAAAAAAAAATTGAAAAAAAAAATTGAAAAAGAAAAAAATTGAAAAAAAATTTAAAAAAAAAATTAAAAAAAAAAAATTGAAAAAAAATTGAAAAAAAAATTGAAAAGAAAATTAAAGAAAAAATTGAAACAAAATTGAAAAAAAAAAATTGAAAAAAAAAAAGTTGAAAAAAAAATTGAAAAAAAAAATTGAAAAAAAAAATTGAAAAAAAAAATTGAAAAAAAAATTGAAAAATAAAATTGAAAAAGAAACAAAATTGAAAAAAAATAAGATAAAAAAAATTGAAAAAAAAATTGAAAAAAAAATGGCAAGTATCTTCCAACGTTTTTCATAAAGTTGCAGTTTATGTGTAAGAACTCTAATAGAAACAAAGTATATTTGAGTAAAGAAGCTACCGAGGTTGTTTAGAAGCTTGTTTTACGTTAGAGATTGGAGCATAGTGTGGAGAAGGTGCTAGTCTGAAATAGTTTTTAAAAAGGCATGGACTGCTTATAACAAGATGGAGAAGATCTTGAAATCCAATCTTGCAAATTCAAAATCCAAGTTTTCCGCATACTTATTGAGTCAATCTTCCTCCATGGATCTGAAACTTGGACTCTTTCAGCAAAACAGCAGCGTCGTTTGGATGGACGTTACACAAGTCTTTTGAGAAGAGTACTTAATCTCTCATGGCAAAATAACCCAACTCTAGAAATGATATATGGAGACTTACCGAGAGTATCAACCTCAGTTTGTAAAAGACGTGTTTATTTTGCTGGGCTTTGTGCACGTGCCACAGATAAACTTGTTTCATCGTTTTTACTGCGGAAGCACCCATTATCTTACAATCGATCACGAAAGTTAACTTTTCCAGATATGATACAACAAGATACATTTATCTCCAAGGAAGATCTTTTGAGTGACATAACAGATAGAGGATACTGGAAGGGTGTAGTGAGTTCAATCTCGGCTGAGGTCCCAAGATGATGATGGCATCTTGTCGAACTCGGGAATGTTTCTGTCAAATTCATGAATTTAGACAGAATTTCGAACAGAAACCTTTATTTACTCCACGGGGGTAGCATGCTCTCATAATGTCAGCCATGACTGATAGAGGTCCTAAGTAATTCGCAATTCTATTTTTCGATTGCTTACAGTGAGGATTGAACCTTTAGCCTTCAGGAGAATATCAATTTTACAACTGATTTTTTCAAGTACTTTAATCACTGCGGAGGTATAAGTTTAAAACCTTTGTTAAAATAATTGCGGCATATTCTTTTTAGATTTTGGATGTTTCTTAGTCTTTATTACAAAACAAAAATGGACATTACTCCCATAGCGCTTATGAAAAGCGCTTATTAAATATAAAAAATGAAGTGTTTCCAAACTGCTAACATCGCTTATAAAACAATAAGCAACAACAACAGATCTTATATTTAAAATCGACAAATAGTGTGCATAAAACCTGACTTTGCATCGTTTCTCAATGGTAAAACCTCAGATTGCGGAATGTGCCGTTATGAATTCGATCCCTGTCTAGTAAAGTTTTGCCATGCTGATGACGGCTGGTTGCTAGAAACATGTGTCCACGAATTACTTCCCTGTACGTAAAATATTAAAATAATACGGTCTATCAACAAATAGCAAAACAAAACAAAACAAACAAACAAACAAACAAACAAAAAATCAGGGGCAACGTTGTCTGTCTGTATGTTGAAAGGGATCTTTCTACCAAACCCATACGTCAATTTTTAGTCTATAGATATAGGGGATTAGGACCTGTGGAAAAAATTCGATTTAGGACATGGACGTTAAAGCAGATAAACCCAGTCAAGCAAGGAGACAAGACCTCATAATAGTTAACACTCTCTCTCGCCCTCTCTCTCTCTCTCTCGCCCTCTCTCTCTCGCTTGCTTTTTATATTTCCTCACAGCGATGCCAAAGAAAAACCACCAACATTTATTTCTCTCATTCTTCCTCGCTCGCTTTGTACATTTGTTCCAGTAATTAATATCTTTTTAAAATATAGTTTATTTAAATACACTTTAGTTAAACCTGCGCAATCTATTATGATCGTCGCCGAAATAAAAATAAATGTTTCGGCAATATCATCTACTGGTTCCTCGACATTGCTCATACGTTAACTTTTTCATGGATGTCAAGTAAATTTGTACATTATGTCAGCCTTCACATTTTTCTTTAGATTGACGACTCATAGGTTTTCGGTTATGCTAGTTAAGAAAATCTCATTCAAATTATGCAGAGACAAGTACTTATAGAGATATAGAACCCGTATTATGCAGTGTAATTCACTGGCTGACAGGTTAGTATGCACGCGTGATAAACCAATCTACGTTTCTCCTACCACCACTCGCCAATTTTTTTTTTTCATCTGCGAGTGGGTATGCTGACAACGATTATCATGGTTAAATTTGAGGAAATTATCCTCCCCCATAAAAAACAAAAAGAGGTTTTCTATTCCGAGAGTCGTTCTTTAGATATGGATGTTGGGGCATCTATTCTGAACACCGTCCTTAAGATGGGGAAGTTAGTGGTGCCTATATCGAAAGCCGGTCTTAATATGAGGAGTTTGGGATGTCTATTCTGAAAGCCGTTCTTAACATGACAATACTCAAAGAAGTGAAGGGAAGAA
>NC_136526.1:46043800-46048800 GCF_053919585.1 Euprymna scolopes | reverse complement strand
TTAAAATATTGTAGTAAGATTAAATGACTGCTTAAGAATGAATTTTCTGATTGGTTAAAATATTGTAGTAAGATTAAATGACTGCTTAAGAATGAATTTTCTGATTGGTTAAACTATTGTAGTAAGATTAAATGACTGCTTAAGAATGAATTTTCTGATTAGTTAAACTATTGTAGTAAGATTAAATGACTGCTTAAGAATGATTTTTTCTGATGAGTTAAAATATTGTTGTAAGATTAAATGCCTGCTTAAGAATGAATTTTCTGATTAGTTAAACTATTGTAGTAAGATTAAATGTCTGCTTAAGAATGATTTTTTCTGATGAGTTAAACTATTGTAGTAAGATTAAATGACTGCTTAAGAATGAATTTTCTGATTAGTTAAACTATTGTAGTAAGATTAAATGTCTGCTTAAGAATGATTTTTCTGATTAGTTAAAATATTGTAGTAAGATTAAATGACTGCTTAAGAATGATTTTTTCTGATGAGTTAAAATATTGTTGTAAGATTAAATGCCTGCTTAAGAATGAATTTTCTGATTGGTTAAAATATTGTAGTAAGATTAAATGACTGCTTAAGAATAAATTTTCTGATTGGTTAAAATATTGTAGTAAGTCCTAAAAGTCGTACATATCATCGCCGATGCATAAACTACATTTACCAAATGAATGCATCGACGTACGACTTTTAGGAGACGAACCATTAAAGATATTTATTTATTTATGTTTATTAAACTTTTTTTAAATTTACACTCTTAACTTTCAACCATATTTTATCTTATTTTATTTTTATGTTTATTCTCAAATTATCGTACCTTGTTTATCAACATCAAAAAAGTAACTATTTTCCTTTATATTTTAAATATTTTCCAGATACATCTGCCTTACTTAAAAAAATGCTATGTTTATTTTGGTGTCTTTAAAAAAAATCCAATATTTTTGCTGATGAGGAGACTTTGTTTCAAAAAACCAAATGTCAAAATTATTGTCCATGACTGGATGTCTATCTCAATGAAAACATCGTTTCCGAAAAGATCGTACAATTTATTGATTTTGTTTGTTCTTCCTTATGAAATAGATTTATAATTTTAATTATAAATTATCAATCATCTTACTTAATATTAAAATAGCTCTAGGATATATATATATATATATATATATATATATACATATCGAGCTTATTATATATCTACATTACAACGAGCACTGTTTTCTTTTTTATTTTAATTGTATTAATGAATTTACTAATACATTAAAATATACTCTGCTCTGTAAACTCTAGTTCTAATCCCCTAAGTATATATATATATATATATATATATATATATATATATATATATATATATATATATATATATACTAGCAAAAGTACCCGTCACTGACTGGGTTCAAAAACAGCCTACAGAAAATGGACTCTGATTTATGAAAGTATGATAGGTTATGAAAAGGAAGAGTTGTAATGAGATAGCTTCGAATTTGGGGGTATTAAAACCAAAGCAAAATATGATGAAAGTAAAAATAAAATAGATAAACCCCATAATTTATTATACCATACCCGTTCACACTGAAACACTTGTCACAATATTCTGTGGATCTATATGAAAAAACCTTGTTAAACTTTGCGACATATTTACATTCTATGAAGGTCAGGCGCGAACGAACACCCCATAATTTTATTATACCATATTTCTTCAAACTGAAACATAATTATCAAAGTATACTTACGCAGATAAATATGAAAAGTCTTTATTAAAGTTTGTGCCTATTTCCATTCTATGGAGGCCAGGCGCGAACGCAGACCCCACAATTTTATTATATCATCCCTATTTAAGTTAAAACATACTTATAAAAGGATTCTTATGTACATCTATATCAAAAACACTTGTAAACGTTTTTTTTTTAATTTTTAAATTTTTTATTTCCATACTTTGTGGACCAGGCGCGAACGCAGACCCCACAATTTTAATGAACCACTGTTCTGCCAAATCAAACATACCCATTCCTGTGTCTCGATACATCTTCTATCATTATATGTAGTCAGTTTTCTATAATAGTCAACCATATAGGAGCCTATTCGTGATCACACACACACACACACAAACACACAGCTTTATATATATATATATATATATATATATATATATATATATATATATATATATATATATATATATATTTATATATATATAGGAGGCATTAAAATGAAAGATTAGTTGTGCTCCATAATTTGTTTTGCTACATAGTCACTTCTTGGCCTTCGGGACAAGATCAAAGTGTCGTATCTGTTCTTCAGATGCTCCACTTCAATTTTTTGTTCTCTGTCAGTGGAAGAGAAATCCTTCACGACTGAGACGATTTTTATTTTTGTTCCTTTTCTCCACGTTAACAAACGACCCTGGTGTCTAACTCCGTCCCGTGAGGAGGCATTGTAAATAGGTACATAGTCACCAATATTTTCAATTCAATCTTGCTAGCAATGAAAAGTGGTTGTGCGTGGGCATCTGGAGCGCTTTTTCATACGAAAGTCGTTCCAAAACTAAAACCTCCCTTTTTCCTTTTAACTGAAAGTTATAGGGCTAGGGAGACATGAGTAGTGGCATTAATACGAGCAAGCGTTGTTGTTACAGAATATATTTTTTCTACATAGTCGCCACCATTCTCACTGCACCTTTACCAAGAATATATATATATATATATATATATATATATATATATATATATAATAGCAGCAAAACCCGACGTTGCCCGGGATTGAATGATGATCAACGAATGTTACACACGCCTATATTTTTAATTTCATCAAAAATCGGTGAAATCGCATATTTTTCAATCAAATCGATTGATTACCTACTATACTTGGAGCCTATCGCGGTTCAATGAGAGAAAGCTTCACCTGCCTCCCCACAGTGACTTGCTCCACAATACATTGTAGTTTATATTGCACTGTAGAGAACCTACTGTTAGTTTCATAAAATTATTTTTATATATAATGGCTTGAATTAAAGTTTAAAACGCGAAAATCATGTATCGTGGTACAGTTGTGCTCTAAACAGAAACATTTTGAATGAGCTTCTGTCATATCAAAGAACCTACTGTTGATTTTATATGCGGACCTTTCTTCTTGTGCGATGACAATGGCTTTGATTAAAGTTTAAAATTGAAAAGTTAAAACAATTTGGTTCAATTTTGCATTAAACAAAAGCATCCGTTTCAAACGCGTTCAGAGAACCTACTGTTATTTTTATATGCCGGGCTTTTCTGCTTGTGCGGTAATAAAACTTCCCAAATGCACTTGCGATGTTAGGCTGTATAAGGTGTTAACGTTTGGTTAAAGTCGTCTGTTCCTTATTTCATCAGATGTTTTAGATTATCGATTATCGATACTTCTTGAAAACATTCCGATACAAGCCTATCTAAAAACACTGCCAGATACATAAGGTACATTTGTGTGAGATTTCATATGAATTGACTCTGCCTTTTTACAATCCATAATGAACTCTCTCTGTATTTCTCTCTCTCTCTCTCAAACACACATATACACACACACACACCAACACACACACATAACAAAGATCCTCTTATAAAATAGAGAAGAATCGATATACATCTATCTTCTACGCTTATATAAAAGAACCCATGTGCGTGTGTGTGTGAGTTGGTGCATTCATTCTGTTTCTCTTTTCCTTTTTGTTACTTTTTTCTTTGGTTTTTATTGTTATTACGCTTACCGACCTGATCTGTGTAACTTGTTGATATTTTGTTTTCGAAAAACCAAACCAATGGCTCGTGTCTTGAATTATTGTCATATCTCACATATTTTACAGTCACCACTGCTGACAAGAGCGAGAGAATGCAACTTGATTTGTTGTACCCGTTTTTTTCTCTTTACCTACTCGCTGAGAATAACGACACATCAACCTGTTGAGCGAGGACCTTCTATGGACAACGGTAGGTGCAGCAATCTTATAGCATTTCAGATCGTGGAGTCTCAAGAACATTACAACTTTTGTGTCCGATGTTTTAAAAAAGTTATGTACCTACGTGTTATAGAACTTTTATAACCGAGCGTTGCTGATTGCATGGCCCCGCCAATCGTTGGAGTGGCATACCAGGACTTGTCATGCCTCGTTCTTGTGTTATAAAAATGTACTTTATGTATCTTACGGTGTTCTTAGATAGGTTTTGTATCGAAATGTCTTCGATAAATATCGATAATTGATAATAAAAACATCTGATAACTTTTTCATTTTAAGCTTAAATTGAAGTCGTTATCTCCGCACAAGACGAAAGTCCAGGTATATAAAATCAACCGTAGTTTTTTTATATGACTGGAGCACGTTCAAAATGAATGTTTCTGTTGAGAATACAATTGAACCACGATACTTGACTTTTGCATTTGGGAGCATCAAACATTCATTGATCATCATTTAATTCTGCATAACGTCGGGTCTGTCTGCTAGTATATAATATCGAACATATGTTGGATCTATTCGATTATGTGTGTCTCAACTGTTTTAATTCTTTTAAATTTACGAATAAATCGTACTCTTTCCCTTTTTATAAGGGATAGGAGGAACAGAAAAGGGATTGTATTTAGTTACTCATATTTTATTTACTTAAAGTGTTTACATCTTATCACTTATTCTTGTTTAATATATTATAGTTTTTCTCCGGCTATAAATTTTGTTATCTCTACTTTTTCAGTCAGGCATAGAAAACATGACGAAAATTGCGAGGTTCCAGCTTTTCTAATTATCTTCTATTCAATTCTTGGTATTTTATTTTCCTAATTAACTAAAGAAACTACAGAGGTACAGTTTTAATTAAAACAATTGCAGAGAATTTAACCCCTAAGTCATACATGTTAAGTTTCTTTTTAACCCACGTGTTAATTGTATCTTTTTACTATTGAGGTATCTATTATATAAAGGGCAGTTATCTGTGTGTATGTTTGTATGTCCAGCTAAAAATAAAAATACAAAACAAACACCCACAAAGTTC
>NC_136526.1:46036300-46038800 GCF_053919585.1 Euprymna scolopes | reverse complement strand
TCGCAAGCATTAATTAATGAGAAACGAATTACCTCCCTTTATAGTCGTTCTTTATCAATTAAAAATCATTTAAACCATTTCCTCTCCAAAAACTTAAAAAAAACATGGCTGTCTGTTAACGGTTTTAAATTGGCTATTTTATTTTATAATTAAAAAAAAAAGTCACGTTGAGAAGAGACTGTAACTTTGTTTTTGTTTTAATTATAGCTTTTATGTTAATATAGATTCTTTTGAAAATTGAAATACACGAACAAGTGAATTGAAATCTGTTCCTTTATAATTTATATAAAATATTATTCAGAAAATAAAATAATGTGTTGTGTTAGATTTTCATTAGAAAAAAAAATGTACATTTTTTTAAATTAGTTCTTTTTAGGTTTAAAAAGTTTTAAAAAAATTATTTAAAAAATTTATTTTTAATTTGTCGTTATTTGTTTTGTTTTATTTTTTTTATTCATTTTATTCATAATGTGTTTTAAAACTTGAAACTACTGTGGAATTTCAATGGGTACTGCTAGTTTATTATTATTTTATTATTATTTTATGATGACTGAACTTATGCATTCTGTGGCCTGAAAAGATCAATTCTAGAAAGCTCCGCTGATATTCTGTATTCTCGTTCTCCTCATTGAACAAAATTCAACCAGGGTCTCCCTGTCTCTTTTTACTGACTTGATTTTACAATAACACTGACGTCGACCCGATCCCTTCTGCTTCTCTGTATTGATGCCTCTGTCCAGTCTTGAAAGACAAAGGATGCCCCCTGTAGGGGCACCTGCGCGTGTACTTGTGTATCCCCAACGACACCTCTCCTGATTCGGCACTGTTTAAGTCCAGTGGCAAGGAAAAGTTTAGAACGACTGGAAACAATGCTGACATAAGCGGAGAGCACATACAGCACCTAGTAGTCCCAAATGGTCACCCATTTGGTACTGGCCAGGCTCATTGTTGCTTAACGTCGGAACCAGTGTTAAAACGTGATCTGTTTCTCCGTATGCTTTTTAAAAATTAGCCGTTCTGTGTATTCAATCTTTTGCGGACTGTTATCCTTATCTTTATTGTTTGTCGTTGTTCCACCACGTTTCGGCCAACTCATCCTCTGACCTTCTTCAAGTGATTAACCGCGCTGGGATAGGAATGCTGAGTCTTGTAACTGTGGCCCCAGTAATTACTGTTGTCCCAGAGTTGTTGCTGTTGTGTGTCACCATGTTTTGGGCTACAAATTCTCTTGCCTGCTTTTGGGTAGGATTGAAACCATTATATCTAGGTGAATAAGGCAGATGACACAAAGTTCCCCAATAACAGTTTGAATTTTACCTAAAGCTGGTCTAACGGTTTGAATTTTACCTAAAGCTGGTCTAACGGTTTGAATTTTACCTAAAGCTGGTCTAACGGTTTGAATTTTACCTAAAGCTGGTCTAACGGTTTGAATTTTACCTAAAGCTGGTCTAACGGTTTGAATTTTACCTAAAGCTGGTCTAACGGTTTGAATTTTACCTAAAGCTAGTCTAACGGTTTGAATTTTACCTAAAGCTTGTCTAACGGTTTGAATTTTACCTAAAGCTTGTCTAACGGTTTGAATTTTACCTAAACGGTTTGAATTTTACCTAAAGCTGGTCTAACGGTTTGAATTTTACCTAAAGCTGGTCTAACGGTTTGAATTTTACCTAAAGCTGGTCTAACGGTTTGAATTTTACCTAAAGCTTGTCTAACGGTTTGAATTTTACCTAAAGCTTGTCTAACGGTTTGAATTTTACCTAAAGCTGGTCTAACGGTTTGAATTTTACCTAAAGCTGGTCTAACGGTTTGAATTTTACCTAAAGCTGGTCTAACGGTTTGAATTTTACCTAAAGCTGGTCTAACGGTTTGAATTTTACCTAAAGCTGGTCTAACGGTTTGAATTTTACCTAAAGCTGGTTTAACGGTTTGAATTTTACCTAAAGCTAGTCTAACGGTTTGAATTTTACCTAAAGCTGGTCTAACGGTTTG
Source organism: Euprymna scolopes (assembly GCF_053919585.1). NCBI lineage: Eukaryota > Metazoa > Mollusca > Cephalopoda > Sepiida > Sepiolidae > Euprymna > Euprymna scolopes. Next base: position 46,036,811 of record NC_136526.1, on the reverse strand, counting down.
AATTTTACCTAAAGCTGGTCTAACGGTTTGAATTTTACCTAAAGCTGGTCTAACGGTTTGAATTTTACCTAAAGCTGGTCTAACAGTTTGAATTTTACCTAAAGCTGGTCTAACGGTTTGAATTTTACCTAAAGCTGGTCTAACGGTTTGAATTTTACCTAAAGCTGGTCTAACAGTTTGAATTTTACCTAAAGCTGGTCTAACGGTTTGAATTTTACCTAAAGCTAGTCTAACAGTTTGAATTTTACCTAAAGCTGGTCTAACGGTTTGAATTTTACCTAAAGCAGGCCAGAGGATTAGTTGGCCAAAACGTGCTGAGACAACAACAACAACAACTATGGAAGGCAGTATTTCTATCCCACCGTCGTTAACAACCTGAAGAAGGCCAGAGGATGTTTTGTATAGGGATGGGATCTTTTTAAAATGGCGAATATGTTGTATAGTTGGGTATTCATATTGGGGAGAGACGAGGGGGGGCATATAATACAAGGTATACGATGCTGATGAGGGA
>NC_136526.1:45998800-46031300 GCF_053919585.1 Euprymna scolopes | reverse complement strand
TAAATGAAAAATTTCGAAATAGCTTACCGACGATGGTGGCAAATATAAAAACGCCAATGAGGTAGCTGAATATGACAAAGACGAACCTGAAAGTAAAACAAACATTTGAAAACGTTAAAATTTTTATCAAAAAAAAAAACACGAACACGCTTAATAATTACCTCGTGTATCTTTTTCTGATAATTTATATAAAAATAATGTATATACCGCTCCCCATGTGGGGGTACCAAATTGGTTAAAGGGAAAATTATATATATAGCATATAAGCGACGCTCTTTGTGTAAACAAATCGAGCGGAGGTATTTCGAACGATATCAAAACATCGTTAAACTCACTACTCGTTCAAGCAGCCGCCAATAGCGTAATGGTTAGGAGCCTTGACTGCCGTACAAACGGTCGGGTTTCAATCCTGGCTTGAGGTAGTTGCCTGTCTAGCCGCACTGATGAGCTGTGAAACAGCGAAACAGTACTGTATGTGGATGACTATATATATATATATATATATATATATATATATATATATATATATAATTTTCCCTTAAACCAATTTGGTACGCCAAAGGGAAAATTATATATATATATATATATATATTTTGTGTACAGAAAGTTGTTAGTTGAGACAGGTCATTGGTACCGTCGGTTTCAAGCCCGATAATAAGGCCCGTTTAAGGTATCCTTATCAAGCTCTCTTCAGCCAATATTCGTCTATCTTATAACCGGAAGTGTGAAGTATATATACCTCGCGAATCCACGTTCAAATCTCGTTTTGTTTAATCCCCCCCCCTTTTTTTTTTTTTTTATCTCTCTCTCTATATATATATATATATATATATATATATATATATATATATATATCGGGTAATGTAATACCTAATTTTCAACTTTGAATTATTTAAATTTAAGATCTAATTTCGAAAAAATGTTTTTTTTATATGAATCGATTTTAATTTGAACCCCATTTAATTTTAAAATCTCTTTCCTTATGTATAAAAACTTCAAAATCTGTATTGGTATCGGTTAAAAACTTAAAAATTCGTTTAATTATATCGAACATTTAAAAATTTCCAAAAATACGTTTAAAGTTTTAAAAAATATATTTTTAATTATATCAAATCACGTTTAAAAATTTCGAAATACGTTTAAAAATTATTTTTTAAAAACCCAAATCTTTCAAGGTTTGGGGAAGTGAGTATTTATCTATCCTAAGTGATTTCCCTAGTTTATTAACATTATTATATTTTTCTATAGTTTTAAATTCGAAATAGATTATAAATTACATTTATAAAATATAATATATATATATATATGACATTAATTAAAAATCTATAATATAATTGCGATTAAAATCCAAGTTTACCGACTAATTATTTATGTATTTACAATTTTTTTTTTTTTTTTTTTTTTTTTCCTTATATATATATATATATATATATATATATATATAAATAAAAACAACATCTAAGTGTTGTTCTTTTCATTGATCCAATTTATTAGGAGACCCTTCCTTCTATGTATGCAACTTTTCAAAGCTTCACTCCTCACATTTAAACATTTTATTTTTGGGTCATGAATGGACCGGAGGATGTAGTATTTCTCTGCGTTACAGAGTGAGCATTGACTTAATTCCGGGACGTAGGCTGGTCTATGCTCTATTTTTCTCCATTTTATGGAAAAGGGTGTATTTTTTTCTTTAAGCTCCCACACGCGGGTAGCTAATGCTGTATTCATCCTTGTTTTAGCTCTAAAGGAGCTCATATGTGCATAATATCTTTGTTTAAATTGGCCTTTTGTCATACCTATATATATTTCCGGTATATTTGTGGATTGTTCCGTTACTGTGGCCTCATAGACAAGGGATTCAGCTTTACAATTACCCTCCAATGGATAGCTATTTTTGGTCCTGCAAGAGCAGCCTGCGTTATCTATCTTTTTTGGTTCTTTGGATATTATCGACTTTATTGATGGAGCTGTCGAGTAACTAACTTTCACCGTGTTTCTATTAAAAAGTTTATGTAGTCTATGTGTTCTTGGAAAATGTTTGTCTAGAAGGCTAAGAAAACAATGCCCTACTCTAGTTTTAGTGTTCAATGAAAACGGAGGTAAAAAAAAAAAAAAAAAAAAAAAAAAAATTGTAAATACATAAATAATTAGTCGGTAAACTTGGATTTTAATCGCAATTATATTATAGATTTTTAATTAATGTCATATATATATATATATTATATTTTATAAATGTAATTTATAATCTATTTCGAATTTAAAACTATAGAAAAATATAATAATGTTAATAAACTAGGGAAATCACTTAGGATAGATAAATACTCACTTCCCCAAACCTTGAAAGATTTGGGTTTTTAAAAAATAATTTTTAAACGTATTTCGAAATTTTTAAACGTGATTTGATATAATTAAAAATATATTTTTTAAAACTTTAAACGTATTTTTGGAAACTTTAAATGTTCGATATAATTAAACGAATTTTTAAGTTTTTAACCGATACCAATACAGATTTTGAAGTTTTTATACATAAGGAAAGAGATTTTAAAATTAAATGGGGTTCAAATTAAAATCGATTCATATAAAAAAACATTTTTTCGAAATTAGATCTTAAATTTAAATAATTCAAAGTTGAAAATTAGGTATTACATTACCCGATATATATATATATATATATATATATATATATATATATATATATATAGATAAAAAAAAAAAAAAAAAAAGGGGGGGGGATTAAACAAAACGAGATTTGAACGTGGATTCGCGAGGTATATATACTTCACACTTCCGGTTATAAGATAGACGAATATTGGCTGAAGAGAGCTTGATAAGGATACCTTAAACGGGCCTTATTATCGGGCTTGAAACCGACGGTACCAATGACCTGTCTCAACTAACAACTTTCTGTACACAAAATATAAGTACGCTCTTAAAATTTGGATTTTCCTTTTAATTGAGCACTCTGCTGGAATTCTTTTTCCAAAAAAACTAATCATATATATATATATATATATATATATATATATATATATATATATATATATAATTTTCCCTTTAACCAATTTGGTACCCCCACATGGGGAGCGGCATATAAATTATTTTTAAAATATAATAACCCACTGACACGAGTTTCGTCGTCTACGACTCATCAAAGTGGCTGAATCTAGCAAGATTCGAAATCGGGACCCCATGGTAAGAAGTCTAAACCCTTACCTCTCGTCCACCTCGCTGATGAATCGCATTTTACGTAGATGTTATTTGTTTTTTTTTTTTGTTTTTTTGCGATACGTCTTGAATGCATTCAATCATTTACGAAAGTGCATTTTTACCTAAATGCGAGTTGGGAATAAGTTTCCTATTTTTTGAATTCATTCAAAACGTACCAAAAAATCAAAAAACAAATAACATCTACGAAAATCGCGATATATCCGACCAGTCAGCGACGTGGACGCGGAGTAAGGGTTTAGGCTTCTTACCATTGGGTCCCGATTTTGAATCACGCTAGATTCAGCCACTCTGATGAGTCGTAGACGACGAAACACGTGTGCGTGTATAATTATATTTTTAAAATAATATATATGCCGCTCCCGATGTAGGTGTACCAAATTGGTAAAATGGAAAATTATTCCCAACTCGCATTTAGGTAAAAATGCACTTTCGTTAATAATTGAATTTTTTCAAGACGTATCGCAAAAAACAAAACAAATAACATCTATATATATATATATATATATATATATATATATATATATATATATATATATATATCTTATTTATAATATTCCGAATTTTATTATGATAATGCAGTTGAGAATTCGGTAATCGTTCATATACCAATAAATTTAAACTCAGAATAAGGTGACTTGATTTGTAAGCTTCAAAATTACCAGTTTTTATAATCGTGCATTCATATATTATTTCCACAAAATCAAGACAAAAATATTGGATAAATAACAAGTAGTGTATTTTTATTGTTCGTTACAATTGTTTCGCAACCATTCGGACAATTTCAAGCCTTATATCGTTTGAAAATATTCAAAAGAACGGCCTCTCTTCAAACGGTGAGAAAAACACCTTTTTAATGAATATATATATATATATATATATATATATATATATATATATATATAAAGCTGAATGTATGTGTGTGTACGTGTGTGTGTGTGTGTGTGGTCACGAATAAGTTTCTTATGTGGTTGACTATTTTAAAAAACTGATTACATATAATGATGGAAGATGTATCGAGACACAGGAATGGGTATGTTTGATCTGGCAGAACGGTGGTTGGGTCTGCGTTCGTGCCTGATCCACAAAGTATGGAAATAAAAAATTAAAAAATTAAAAAAAAAATGTTTACAAGTGTTTTTGATATACATGTACATAATAATACTTTGATAAGTATGTTTTAACTTAAATAAGGATGGTATAATAAAATTGTGGGGTCCGCGTTTGCGCCTGGCCTACATAGAATGGAAATAGGCACAAACTTTAATAAAGACTTTTCATATCTGTCTGCGTAAGTATACTTTGATAATTATGTTTCAGTTTGGAGAAATGTGGTATAATAAAATTATGGGGTATTCATTCGCGCCTGACCTCCATAGAATGGAAATATGTCACAAAGTTTAACAAGGTTTTTTGATATAGATCCACAGAATATTGTGATAAGTGTTTCAGTGTGAACAGGTATGGTTTAATAAATTATGGGGTTTATCTTTTTTTTTTACACAGTGATCACCACTTATCAAGGCCCGGAAGTCACTCAGGGATAAGGGTTATTGCAAGTACATTACGTTAGTGTGGAGATTTGATGAAGTGTTTACTTAAGGGGGCGGTTCATTAGGAATTTGTTAACATTGGACTCGAAGACATCCAAGTTGTAGTCCGGTGGGAAGCAGGCAGACGGAACAGAGTTCCACAGGCGTGCATTTCTAAGAAATAATCTATTTTATTTTTACTTTCATCATATTTTGCTTTGGTTTTAATACCCCCAAATTCGAAACTATCTCTTTACAACCCTTCCTTTTCATAACCTATCATACTTTCATAAATCAGAGTTCATTTTCTGTAAGCTGTTTTTGGACCCAGTCAACGACGTGTACTTTTGCTAGTAAAAGTTGAGGCCATTTTCCAGAGGTAAGGTAACCAGTGAAATATAACGAGGTTAATACAAGAGTGCTCAATACCAATGGAGAGCAAGGTATGCTTTCAATTTATTTTTACTTAAGGAGTAACATGTTGCTACACAGTCATGGGCATGTTTCGGTCTTACAGTATTTTGTAACTAGAAATCTCTTCAGGTAATCACGCTTATATTAAAATCGAAATAAGTAATGAAAATTCAAAATTCATCTTACAGTAAAAAAATGTTTTTTTTTTAGATAAAAAGTATGCTCCCCCCTTTTTTTCCCCTTTTTGTTACTGTAAGATGACTGTTGAATTTTCATTACTGATTTCGATTTTGATATAAGCGTGATTGCCCGAAGAAGTCCCTAATTTCTAAATACTAGAGGACCGAAACATGCTCATGACTGTGTAGCAAGACATTACTGCTTATGTAAAAACAAATTAACAGTGTATATACAGGGTGTCCACAAAGTCTAACTACATTATGTAGCCAGAGTTCGTGGGCACCGTGTAGATTATGTAGCCAGACTTTATGGGCACCCTGTGTGTATATATATATATATATATATATAAAATTATTACTATGATAATTTTTTTAATACCTATGGACATTAATGTTTCATCCTTTCAGGAATCTATCAATGCAGGGAGTTATGATTACAGCTGGTTGAGAGATTCGAACCTGGCCACAAAACCATCTGACTCTATTAGCAAGGAACAAGTCTGGCTACATAATCTACACGGTGCTCACAAAGTCTGGCTACATAATGTAGTCAGACTTTGTGAACACCCTGTATATATATATATATATATATATATATATATATATATATATATATATATATAGATATAGATATAGATAATGCTCCCTATCTTGGGTTGAGCATATTGCGAAGTGATATACAAACTGCCATGAGCGTATTAAGTGATGCTCTTTGTGTAAACCAATCGAGCGGAGGCATTTGGACGATGTCAAAACATCGTTAATTCACTACCCACACAACAGCAGTCGTGTAGCGCAATAGTGAGAAGACTTGACTGTCATTTGGGCGTCGGGTTTCGATCCTGGCTTGAGGCAGTTGCCTGTCTAGCCGCACTGATGAGCTGTGGATGACTGTGATGCTCCCTATCGTGGGTTGAGCATGTTGAGCAGTGATATACAAGCCGCACTGATGAGCTGTGAAACACCGAAGCAGTACTTTTAAATTCATAGTATTATATTACGAATACAATATTTTTTAAATGAATTATAAGATAATATTTATTTCTAACTAATTTTTACATAATAACATACAGATAGTTTTAAAACTTTATATATAATATTCTTTTTATTTTTATTTTCTTATTTTTATCTATTTATTTATTTATTTATTTTTTTTTTATTAATTTATTTATCTTTTAATAGACCTACTTTCCATGACTCAATTTACTATAGGACGCGTGTACAAACATCCAGTTTATTTCCCTTACTTTTCTCAGAGTTTATAGACTAATATGACAGTTAACATTAGATCACTACTTCCTCTTCTTTTCTTCCTCTTTTTTTTCTTCTTTTTTTTCTTCTTTTTTCCATTACGCGCTGTTCTATTTCTTTCACTATATATCCGTATACTTTCGCCCCTTCTTCCTAGGTTAGTAAACGCGTGTCAAGGCATTTACATGTCAGAACGTACATCTTAGAGGCGTGTGTGTGTGTATGTGGGTGTAGGTGTATGTGTATGTGTTGCGTGTGTGTGTGTGTGAGTGTGTGTGTGTGTGTGTGTATCTATGGTTACATCGAGCTGCCGCTTATAAGTGTCTAATCTAATATTTTTATTTGTTATTTTTAATTTTTATTTTTTATTTTTTTAAATCCCTACCACCCTCTCTATAAATGTATTAAGTGGATTGCTACTACCACCACCTTTGGTTTTTTGAGGGTCGAAGCCCGATCTTTTCTTTTCTTTTTCAGTATCAAAAATGTAATTGTCTGATTTAGATGCTTGAAAATACCATAAGGTTGAAATAAATTATTGCATCGACAATTATGTAATTTCCGTGTTATAATTTTTATCTTATTGCTCTGTTTACCACATTGAGCTCTCATACCCGGATTTTCTCTGGAATTATTCCATTATAACACTATATATATATATATATATATATAATTATTTACTATAATAATTACACTAGTGTTTCATCCTTTTGGGAATCATCAGTGCAGGGTGTCACGATTAACATCAGTCGATAGATTCAAACCCGGCAACAGAAGCCATCTCTGGCTGCATTAGCAAGGACATAATCCATTCGGCTACCGTTAACGGTATAAAATAACTTTGAAATGTAAACATTTTATTTTTAAATGTTTTTTACGTCAGTCTGAGTGATCTAATCAACTGAAAGTGCTCAATGATAAGAAACGAGTTTCTTAAAGGGGCTGACAAAAATTATTTACTGTAATAATTATAAAATTATATATATATATATATATATATATATATATATATAAAGCCGATATTTTATTTTTCTTTTAATTTATATATATATATATATATATATGTGTGTGTGTGTGTGTGTGTATATATATATATATTATTGGAATTTTTTCCCCTTTTCCTTGTACATATTTGTGAATTATTCCATGGATTTCGGCCTTTTGGATTATTTTGAACCATCTTCCAATTACGTGATTTCCTTGGATTTTACTTGTGCGAATGGAAATTTAATTAACTTTCTTGAAGTTATATTTTTGGATTTTACCGTCATTGGATAATTTACCTTTCACCAGACTATCCATTCACGTGAAATCACCTTTTTTTTCGCCATATTCCCTCTGCTTTCCGTTTTGTTATCAAGTAAGATCTTTGACTTGCAGTTTCATCAAATGCTTTTGTATGCAAAATCCGATCCTGCATTTTGCTAATTCCTACCCTCTGATGAGAAGGAAAGTATTTCTTCGAAACTCCGCGGATTAAGGACTATCCACTTGTCAAGTGTTTCCTTTTCAGATTAAATATTTTTTTAAACTCTTTTTCAAAGTGTTTTTTAACATGTCTTATTAACTATTTGCTCTTATATATATATATATATATATATATATATTTATCGACTTACCTGTTGTTGCCGTGTACTTACATTTATGTATTTGAATGTATGTGTGTATATACTTGTATGTGTAATTGATGTATCCGGTGTTATAGCCTATACGAAATAAGCTAAAAAATTAATATAATACCGCACACTCCACACCTATTAGATCAACTCCATCCTCAACAGAATAAGTTCATTAAACAAAATATAACAAAACGACATACAATATCACTCGAAACCAATCTAGAAGCGAGACGTATAGCCACCAAAGCTATTCCCGAGCATTACATTCATCATTTAGCAAAATCACATGCTTAACGCTTAAAAAAAAAATGCACTAATATCAGACACGATTCCACAAGCAGATTGACGATGTCGGCTAATTATAAAAGTCAATAAAGTCAATTAATCAAACAATTACATACCTTGTATGGACTTTGTGAAAATTGATGATTAAAGAAAGAAAAAAAATGAAAGACATACAGGAAAGACCTTTTCAATAATTCACACACCAGAAATGTGTGACCAGTTTTTATTTATACGTTGAGAAACAGAAAGATACACGTCAACTCACTGTTTATATATTATTCCTTAATTGGAATTCATTTTTGAGATGAGCATTATATATATTAATTTATTTTTATTTCGGACTATTATTCTCATCTTTATTAGTTGTTGTTTTTCATCTTTTATTGGTTGTTGTTTATTCACAACGTTTCGGCCAACTATTCCTCTGGCCTTCATCAGGTGGTAACCGCGACGGACAGGAACTTCGAATCTCGTAACTGCATTCTCAGCCATCACTGCCATCCGAAGGCCAGAGGAATAGTTGGCCGAAACGTTGTGAATAAACAAACCAATAAAAGATGAAAAACAACAACTAATAAAAGATGAGAATAATAGTCCGAAATAAAAATTAATAAATATATATAATGCTCATCTCAAAAATGAATTCCAATTAAGGAATAATATATATACCAATCGGTACGGACCCGACTATGGAAGATCAGATAATAAATAAACGTGGATTTATAAGATCAAAAAATTCAACCTTGATCGCCCTTCGGGGCCCGTGGCGCAGTTAATAGAGACGTTGAATCTCTACAGTTCCAGATGAACATTGTCTGAAGACAGCGGTTTTAATCCCACCCAAAGCGTGCCAGAGGTTTACTTGGCCAAAAATGTGGTGAGACTACAACAACTACGGATGGCAGTGATGGCTGAGAATGCAGTTACGAGATTCGAACTTCCTATTAGTCGCGGTTACCACCTGACGAAGGCCAGAGGAATAGTTGGCTGAAACGTTGTGAATAAACAAACCAATAAAAGATGAAAAACAACAACTAATAAAGATGAGAATAATAGTCCGAAATAAAAATAAATTAACTCACTGTTTACACAAACTGCCTTAAATAAATAAGGATGGACTACTGTTGCCACATTTGGACAGGAGCTGCTAGAAAGGACTTGTCCTGCCTTGATAGAGTTCAAAATAGACTTCGTAGGAGATGCCCTTTTCTCTTCCCTGCAACCTCTATCTCACAAAAGAGATGTTGCGAGTTTGTCTCTGCTTTATCGTTATTTTCACGGAAAGTGCGTGACTGGGCTTCAATCTATGGTACCCCCGTCGCCAAACTTTCAGAAGAAACACTCGTCTAGCTGAAAACACTATCAATAATTCCCCCACTCGTTATCTGTGCCTAAACCTAAACGTAGATTCCATGAACAAAGCTTCTTTCTTAGAACTGCACGTCTGTGGAATTATCTTCCGTTTTCCTGCTTTCCGGCTGACTACAATCTGGTTATCTTCAAGTCCAACGTAAACAAGTTCTTGATGAGCTCTTCCACTTAGTTAACAAATTTACCTAATTTCTATTATTAACAATTACTATATTGCTCAATTGACTACTGTACACTCTTAACCCTTATCCTCGAGTTGTTTCTGGGTCTTGATAAGTGGTTATGCCTATGTAAAAAAAAAGTATCTAGACGTTTTTCATATGGGCAGTAAACACATGAAACTCTAGTCCCCTTCGAAGTAATCTCCTCCGGCTGCAATGCACTTGTTGTACCGTTCAAACAACTTCTGATTTCCCCATGGAAGTTCTCTTGTGTGAGCGTGTCAATGATCCTTGTCGCAGCCTCACAGCCTCTTTCATCCCCTCATTTGTCTCATCACGACAGCCTATAACGTTTTCCTTGAGCTTAGGGAATAACCAAAAGTCGAAAATAGAGGGAGGATGAGGAACTGTCATGAAGCCCATTTTGGTCAAATAGTCTGTGACAAGGATGGAGTTGTATAGACTTTGTGGAAGTTGACGACCAAAGAAAATAAAAGCACGGAAGACACGTTGAAAAAGCCCTTTTCAATAACACACCCCACCACACACACGAGAAAAAAACAAGGATGGGAACAACATAAAAGAGCAGGAAAGTTCCTAGAGGAGCTTAAACAGGAATATATAGACAAAGATGCTTCACTCCAATGGCTCAAGAGCGGGAGACTTCCATTTGATGAGGAAAGACTCATTATAGCCAGTCAAGATCAGGGCTTACTCACAGATGAATTAAAAAAAAAAATGGCCGGCCTACAAGCAAATGGCCAATGCCGGTTTTGCCACTCAGCAATTGAGAGCCCAAGCCACCTAATGTCTGCATGTCCAATCTTATTGGCAGATGGCCTTTACACTGCCCATCACAACAAAGTATGTAAGTACCTCCATTGGAAGATCTGTGGAGAGATGCAACTTGACAGAGCAACGAACATCTGGGAACATGAACCACCACCAATAACATCAAACGGAAAAGTGATCGTGTTCTATGACAAAGACATACAGGCGGGCAGATACATAAAAGACAAAGCTATCAAACCAGATATTGTAATATGGAACAAGCCCGAAAGAACTGCACTCATTATAGATGTCACAGTCCCAAATGATTTCGGCCTTAATAGAGTTGAACGGGAAAAGATAACAAAATATTAGGACTTAAAAAATGATTTAAAAACGACATGGTCTCTGAAAGAAATAAACATTATACCGGTTGTGATAGGAGCAACTGGTTTAATAAAAAAGAACCTTTAGAAATACTTAGAAGCAATCCCTGGAAAACCAAGCTGTAACGAGATACAAATAGCAGCCATAAAGGGAACAACATCTATTCTTAAAAGAGCCCTCGGATATAAATTTAAATCATAAGAGAATCAAATGTTAGCTCCAGGAGGGAGTCCGTTGATATCTTAAAACATACTGAAGTTAAATAAAAACAAAAAAAAGAGAAATATGTGACCAACTTTTATTTACATACTGAGGAAGAAAGTGTAAGATTCACGTCAACTCACTCGTTCATATACAAGCTAAACAAAATGTAGACGTCATCAAAATAACAGCTCAAGGGAGATAATTTCTAACAGCTCGCTTAACTCCAACACTTACAACAAGAAGTTAAATAAAGAATTAGTTCCGCCGTTTACATACGATATTAAAAAAAATCATCTTAAAGTAAAGTGTCCGACAATAGTCGATGGCAACCCGAAGGCCCCTTTCTTAATATTTCCTACAGCAAGTTGTAGAGAAGGTCGCCATTCCATTCCTAAGAGTGTCACTTATCTTCACCTAATAATGCTTAGTGTTTAGCAAGAAGGTATCAAGTACAATTTAAAATAAAAATCTTTGCTATGAATCGCCTGAGGATTGAACCCCGTTTTCCCAGCTCGTTTGACATTACATTGGACCGATTATTTATTATCTATACTCCTATAAATTTATGTGTGGATATTCATATTGAAAACCCTTTTTCCTATTATTTAGTTATTTATTTGCTACCCCACTGAGCAAATTGGGCACAGGGCCGTTTTTAATGTGGAGAGTGAGAGGTGGGGGACCAGTCCCCCCCACCCCAAGTGTTTGTGCCGAACGCTCATACTCGAAATCGACGATAGAGTTCATCATATATATATATATATGTGTATATATATATATGTGTGTGTGTGTGTACTAGTTGCCTAGAATATATATATATATATATATATATATATATATATATATATACAGCAATTAAGCTACATAGAATATTCCGCATTTCATTCTCATGAGAATCCATCAGGCTGATGCCTAACGAATTCTCACGAATAGTCTGAACCTAGAATTATATAGAATTTTGTTTTGACGAATTCTCACGAGAATGAAACGCGGAATATTCTGTGTAGCTTAATTGCCATATTTTTTTTCATAACTTACTACCTAGCTCTACGTATGTATCGAGCACTGTTGAAGTAAATACTGAAAATTTAAGCGTAAAATTGTATCTTTGTATACTAATTTATGTGATAAAATGAAATATATATATACACATATATATATTTTTTTAATTACATTTTCACCCCAAACAAGGCACATTGCCACTTTGATTATAGGGGGCTACTATCGGGGACATAAGCATCAGGGGTACTGTGTAGGAAGTTGGGCAGCAAGATGTCGGTTCACGTTGCACTTGAACTTCTGCATGTCAGTGCAGTTGGGGAAGCAGGGATCCGAAAGGGAATTCCAAAGTCTAGCTGTTCTGGGGAAGAAACTACTGGAGTACAAGGCTCTCTTGCATCTTGGGATCTCTACCATGAAGGGGTGGGATTTAGCTGCTTGTCGGTATTGTCGGGGGTATTTACGTCGTGGGGGCACAAGTGTTTGCAGTTCGTCAGAGCATTCTCCGTTAAAGTACTTGTAGAACAGGCAGAGGGATTCAACATTTCGTCGATGGGACAGAGGCTGAAGTTAAGATGACATTTCAGGACCTATCAGATTGGCGACTCTTTTTTGAACCTTGTCTAGGAGTGAGAGACTAGTAGCAGATGCACGAGCCCAAATGTGACAACAACACTCCATACATGGGCGAATGGTGGCCTTATAGAGGTACAGGATACTTTCAAGCGTTAGTAGCTTTCTAGCACGGTAGAGAGAACCCACCTTCTGCACAGCAGCCCTGGCAATGTTCTCAATGTAATTGTTCCAACTCATGTTTCCTGTGAACGTTAGGACAAGGAGTTTAAAAGATGTACTTTCAGATAAAGAGTCATTGGCCATTGCTATTATTTTTCCTAGAATACATATCTCATATAAAGATAAGTAAAATGATTAATAATTAATATTTCTTTTTTATGTAATTTATATTAATTTTTTTTTTATAGGAGATTGGATGGGTGCATGTCTTCACTGGGAAAGTTTACAAAAACAATATGTCTATGTTGCTTATCATGTTACCTAAAATATATATTCCATAATTCGTAATTATTCGTTTAATACTCTCTCTGACTGTTTACTGTGAACGCCCACCGACATGACATTTATAGGTACTTAAATGTTGTTCCATTTATGAGGGTCCTTTTTAAAAAAATTTTTTTTTAATTACATTTTCACCCCAAACAAGGCACATGTCCACTTTGGTGCAGGGGGCTACTATCAGGGGTAGCAACTACTGGAGTACTATGTTGGGATTTGGGCAGCAAGATGTCGGTTCACGTTACACTTGAACTTCTGCATGTCAGTATAATTAGGGAAGCAGGGACCTGGAATGGAATTCAAGAGTCTAGCGGTTCTGGGGAAGAAATTACTGGAGTAGAAAGATCTTTTACATCTAGGGATCTCTACTGTGTGGGGGTGGGATTTAGCTGCCTGTCGGGTTTGTCGAGGGTGTCTACGTCATGGGGGCACAAGTGTCTGCAGTTCGTCAGAGCATTCACCATTAAAATACTTGTAGAACAGGCAGAGGGATGCAACATTTCATCGATGGGACGGAGGCTGAAGCTTAGATGACAGTTCAGGGCCTATCAGATTGGCGACTCTCTTTTGAACATTTGTCTAGGAGCGAGAGACTAGCAGCAGATTCACCAGCCCAAATGTGACAACAATACTCCATACATGGGCGAATGGTGGCCTTATAGAGGTACAGGATACTTTCAGGTGTCAGTAGTTTTCTAGCACGGTAGAGAGAGCCTACCTTTTTCGCAGCGGCCCTGGCAATGTTTTCAATATAATTGTTCCAACTCATGTTTCCTGTGAACGTTAGGCCAAGCAGTTTGAAAGATGTACTCTCTGAAGGCACGACGCTAGTCTACATTGTGGTTTTGTGACTGGGTTCGAATCTCTAGACCAGCAGTAATTATCACTTCTTACACTGACGGTTGCAGAAGCATGAAATAATCGTATCTGTAAGCATGGAAATGATTGTTAATATTTATAAATTTATCTGTAAGCATGGAAATGATTGTTAATATTTAGTCAAAATATTATAGTCAGATAGTTATACTAAATTAAAAAAACCCCAAAAATACAAAAAATTTATTTCACGAACCTAACCTATTTTTTATATTTTTATAATTTTTCTGCTCCTTTGTGAAAATTAAAGTCAAGTTACAAAGCGATTAAACTGTGATTTTGATAAAAATACGGTAAAGGATCTTAGTTCTAGAAAAATATCAAATTTAAAGCTTAAGGAGTCTCAAGAATAAATTGGAATTCAAGGAATCTTGTTTAATTGGTACCTAATGACTTTTTATCCATAGTCATTAGGTACCAATTAAACAAGATTCCTTGAATTCCAATTCATTCTTGAGACTCCTTTTTGATCAAAATAAGGTAAAGGATCTTAGTTCTAAAAAAATATCAAATTTAAAGCTTAAGGAGTCTCAAGAATAAATTGGAATTCAAGGAATCTTGTTTAATTGGTACCTAATGACTATGGATAAAAATTAATGCAAATCTGAAATAATTGAAGTTTTAGATTGTGCCAATGTTTATCCATATACAAAAAAAAGGCAAAAATGGCACGTGCGTTTTTGTATGTCCAGCAAAGGCTTTTTTATTGGGGGGGGGGTTCTCGAGAGGTTTACTATGTTTTACAGCTTTTTATATACTCCCTAGATTATAATATCTACGATTTGCGAAGGGACACATCGTTTCTACATTTATTTTGATCGACTTTTATAAAATTCATGCTATTCCATCCTCTCGCGTGTTTTTTTGTATAAAAGCGAACGTCATTCGCCAGCCTTCTCAGCCGGGACCTCCAGAAAAAGCAATTAGCTTTGATCAGTGTGGGGAAAAACCTTTATATCAAACAATTGCTATTCATTTGGAGAGCTCCCCCTTCTTGGAGGGGAGTGGGTAGCTGGTTTTCCCAACATCGTGGGGAAACAAATAAATGAAACGGTGGAAAGCTGAACTGGCCTTCAGCCAACGTTCATTTCTGCATTCACTTAGCAAGACAACTTTTTGATTGACATCGCTAAATTTGAATGCTTTCGATTTCCTATGGCTTCATAGCATAGCGGTAAGATGTCATATTTTCTTTCACTTTCTTTTCCACCTTCCCGTCACAGGTTCGTCACGTGGTCGTCACGGGTTCATCATGGGTTCGAGTCTGCCTGCCTACTAACACCTCTTTTATATTTTATTATTTGTGCTCAACACATACCTACAAACACATTAATTCCATAGCTAATATAACATACTAACCCAACGGATCACTGGTAGTCTGGTTAATACTAAAATGGCCGAGAGAGCTAGCTAACCGGATTCAAATTTCGCTTAGCAGATCTAAATCGGGTTAGGGTTAGAAGAAAAGAAAACAAAAGGTTTAGATTGCAGGTTTTAGCAAAGAAAAAAAAAATTAAAGAAAGAAAAGCAATGAAATAGAAACTACATTAAGTTCAAAGAGATTTTCGCTTTGTTTACAAAGAGGAAGTTTTCAAATATTTCATGTAAATAGCATTTAGAATCTGCAAGTGAAAGTTTTGAAACCAGTTAGCAATTTCAGTTATTTATTTTTTCATTCGTTCAAAAAAGTCATCGTAAAATCTTAAACAAAACGATTTTATACTATTTTTAATTGGAATTCATTGAGATGAGTATTATTTATTAATTCTATTTATTGCGGACAATTATACTCATCTTTTATTAGTTGTTTCATGATGGGCTGTGGCGCAGTTGATAGAGACTTTGAATCTCTGCGGTTCCAGGTGAGAATTGTCTGAAGATAGCGGTTTCAATCCTACCCAAAGTCAGCCAGAGGCTTACTTGGCCAAAACGTAGTGAGATGACAACAACTATGGAAGGCAGTAATTGCTGAGAATGCAGTGTGGAGAACCAAAGTTCCTATCCGTCGCGGTTACCACCTGACGAAGGCCAGAGGAATAGTTGGCTGAAACGTCGTGAAACAACAACTAAGAAAGATGAGGAGAATAGTTCACAATAAATAAAATTAATAAAACAATTTTACCATTATTTTTTATTCATCTAAAGAAAATATCCTGACATTAATTGTTACAGTCGAAGACATTGTTGAAAAAATAAATGACTAAAATCTACGAGGTGCCTTCAATAAGTTTCCAGACTTTATCTGTACACGCATTTAAAATTGTCATAGACTCTTGAAAATTCAGTATACTATAGCTATACATCTTACGAGATGGCCGACCAGTTTTTATGATTTCAGGTTCCAATGAACAGCTACAACATCAATTGGAATACGCCCTACTAAAGTCTGATTGCCACAGCTGGTGAATTTCAAAAACGCAATCCGGACGCGAGGACACTTTAGAAGAACGATATGCAATAAAATTCTGTTTTATACTTGGAAAAATGTCACAGAAACTTATAAAATGCTTCAGACTGCTGTTGGACCATCTTGCATGAGTCGAGCATCAATTTTTGATTGGCATAAGAGATTCAAGGAAAGCAGAGAGTCTGCGATAGATGATGAGAAGTGTGGGAAAAGTTAGGAAGTTAGAACACCAGTGGACTGCACAAATAAAGAATTTCAAGGATAAGGACCATCGTGTGACTACAGTGACATTTTGATGTCAGTGTGGGAACTGTACACACAATTATTTACGAGGAACTGAAGATGTGGAAGATTTGCAAAAAGTTTGTCTGAAGGGTGCTTCATCTTTGCCACAAACTATTTGACCAACATAAGTATAAAGACAGTTCCTCACCCGTCATACAGTCCAGGCCTTGCTTCCTGTAACTTTTGGTTATTCTCTAAGCTCAAGGAAAACCTTAGAGACTTTCGTTATGAGACAATTGAGGAGATGAAAGAGGATATGATGAGGACTTCCATGGCAAGCTGTTGGGACCATACAGCAAGTGCATTGCAGCCGGAGGTTGGTTGGTTGTTTTTGTTTTACGGCATATCAACCTTTTTCAGGTTATTTAATACCGAATCTAGTTATTTTGAGGAACGATTTTTAATGGAGTATATATATATATATATATATATATATATATATATATATATATATATATATATATATATTTAAGTCAGATTCTATTCAAACCATAGTTGGGACCCTAACAAGTACTACCACTCCGGGTCAGAGTGGACCTGGGAGCAATGGCAATTAAAGGGTGGCTCCACACTCACTAAGGCCTGCAAGGTGGGCTTCACCATCGGATATAGTTTTAGGTCATATCCAGGACCTGCAGCTGAAGGAGATTACTTCGAAGGGGACTAGAATTTCATGTGTGTACTATCAATAAAAGTGCCCATACAATGAATTCTGGAAGCTTAATTAAGGCACCTCGTAGTTGTTAATGTTAATTTTTTTTTAAGCTCCTCATTATAAAACTTGTTAAGCTTTGACTGGAGCTGTTGCCGTGAAAAAAAAGAATGGTTTTCTAAAATTTTCAGATTATCCTTCCGCAATAATGTTTTCAAACATGTGGCCAATTCCCTTCTTCTAATGACAGTAAAGGATGCTTCTACAATGTGGCAAATAAAACTACACCTACTAATGCAACTATTACTGAAACTATTACAATAAATTGCTTTTACTACTTCTACTGCTACTACTACTACAAAAACAAAAACTGTAAAACTAAGATTAATGCTCATATTGCAAGTATGGCAACTAGCGGGACCTGCGGAAATTCCACAAAAGACTATTTCATATGTAATATGTTGATGTTGGCATTCTGTGGATGTTCAGCGTAAATGGAGACTCCCTAGTATTATTGTAGCTCTTTTGTTATTGTTTATTTTGTTTATATATATATATATATAAAGTACAGGATCCTGTACTTTAAAGAACCCCAAAATCTATTAAACTGTAGAAGAGAAATAGCAAATAACTGTGTTCACAAAATAAAATTTACTCTAGGATAGCGATACAAAATAGTTTTAAAACTAACAAAAACAACAGAAAATAAACAAATAAATAAATTAAATAAACATGAATATACATAAACGATCACCCATATATGTATGTGTATATACATGTATATATATGTGCATATATGTGTGTGCACATATGTATATTTATATATAAACTAAAAAAAAAGAAGAAAATGTCTGCCTTAAACCACCAACCTAGTTTTAAAACAGATCCTTTGTTCGATAAAATGCATGCCCATTGGCTGATGGAAGGGGCGTGGTGGATACTAGAAAGCTGATTGGCTAACTAAATCCTCAACAGAAGAGGGCCATATAAAAACGATAAACAACCACAGAATTCGCGCATAAGCCTGACGAATCCTAGAGTGGATGAAACACCGAATATTCAGTGTAGCTTAATCGCCATATATATATATATATATATATATATATATATATATATATATATATATATATAATGAGAATAATGGAAATAGTATGACGGCAAAATAGAGAAATAAAAATAAAAAAGAAACAAACCGAGTTATGTATTCATCAACGTTTCGTCTTTATTTCATCCAGAAGAAGTCTTGAAATGAAGACGAAACTTTGGTGGATACATAACTCGTTTTGTTCCTTTTTTATTTTTATTTCTCTCTCTCTCTCTCTCTCTCTCTCTCTCTCTCTCTCTCTATATATATATATATATATATATATATATATATATATATATATATATATATATATAACTTGAGTTCCTTCAGCTATTATCGAAACCGGAACCAAAACTTATGAATATTCCTTGGTAAAATTATTTATAAAAATTAAATGACTTGAGTGCCATCAGCTATAATCGAAACCCAAACCAAAGTTTATGAAGAATGTTTGGTAAAATTATTTATTACAAGAAATGGAAGTCCAAAGAAATTAAACGACAGTCATTCGGATGTAAGCGTGACACACAAAATAAATAACACACACGCAATTCTATTAATATATAGACTAGTAGGACCTGTGGAAATTTCAGAAGGGACCCATTCCTATGTAATATATAGATGTTGGCATCTGTGATATTATTGTAGCTCTTTTGTTAAAACTGCAAACGTATTTATCTAAGCTAGCAGGGACGCCCGACGTAGCCTAGCCATAAAGTACGCTTAAATATGATATTTTAATTCTTACAGATTTCGTATATATTATTATAGAGTTAATGTTCAATGTTTTTATATATTATAAAGTTGCGATTTCCAAAATAAAAAAATATATTCATATGACTTGGGTTCATCAGCTTAAATCGAAACCGAATCCCAAAACTTATGAGGAATTCTTGGTACAATTATTTATAAAGAAATAGATGACTTAAGTGCCATCAGTTATAATCGAAACCGAAACCAAAATTATGAAGAATTCTTATTAAAATTATTTATAAAGAAAGTAAATGACTTAAGTGCCATCAGCTATAATCGAAACTGAAACCGAAACTTATAAAGAATTCTTAGTAAAATTATTTATAAAAAAATTAAATGACTTGATTTCCATCAGCTATAATCGAAACCGAAACCAGAACTTATAAAGAATTCTTAGTAAAATCATTTACTACAAGAAATGGAAGTACATCTAATAATATAAATCTCACCTGTCTGTTTAAATGTATGTATGTATGTATTTATGTATGCCTAAAACTTTCGACAGAGGCGGTGAATTTTCACGAGATCGATATTGTTTTGAAGCACGACCCTTCGGACGACAAATATCGAAAAATTGTCCAAAACATTTATTCCTTCACCCTCAACTTTTCTACAAGGAGGGGGTCGCTTTTTTCGCCGATATTTTCGAAAGTCATCCCCTCTTTTCGATTGACTAGCCTTAATTTAAACCTTCGCCACTTCCGATTTGGTGATGGACGCAACGGCAAAGACGTCACGTTTTTTTGTCTCACGTTTCTTTCTCCTTCGTAGTACGGGTTCGAGTCTGCCTACTACCACTTTTTTTTTTTTTTTTTTGCTGCTCAACACACACCTCTAAACACCCGGGCAACGCCGGGCACCGAGGCTAGTCACAATTAAAAACCCGGATGTAAGTGTGACACAGAGAATAACACACACGCTCTCCTACTAATATATATATATAATATTCTCAAGTAGTCACCCATCTGATAATAACCATGGTCAATATTGCTTAACTTTGGTGATCTATTATTAATTTTTAGACGATGATTGGCAGTACGCATTATTTGGATAATTTGTACTACTATTCGCACCTTGAGTGTTATTTGCAACGAGCCATGGCGTAACGGATAAAGTACTATGTGATTCCGTTCTAATGGCTGATAACCCGTTATCGTCCATGTAGTCTTATTATTTCTCCATTGCATACGACCTAACACAAATTGTTCACCATCCCACCTGCATGCCCAACATTGACAGACAGTATGCAAATCTGCTAGGCATTTTTCTTACAACTTGTCCAGAGCTGTGCTCATCCTCCATTCAGTTTCCATTGGGATCTTCCGGTTGCATCGGTTAAGATAATACGTCCCCAGATGTACATCTCTATCGTACTGCATATCAATACACTATGGCTGATTGGGATAATTTCCGAACATTTATATCAGATATACGTCCGTGTTTCATATTTAAAAAGAACGTATCCTCTATAGTATCAGACCTGACGGAATGGTTAACTGTCGATATAGCTCGCTTCATACCTTCCAAGAACTTCCAGCTAAAGCCAAATAGGCAGCTATGGTTCACTCCAGAATGTGCTGCTGCCATCGCGCACAGAAAACACTATTTTCATTGTTTTGAACGAAATAGATGTTGTGAAACTGAAGCCGCCTTAAGGATTAATAGGAACCACTGTAAAAGAGTAATAAAAAATGCGTTATTTCCATGGCAGGTGCTCGTTTGAACTCCAATCTCTGGTCCCCCCTCGCCAATCTTTCACGAAAAACACCCGTCTAGCTGAATCCACTGTGAAAAATTTCCCCCACTCTTTATCTGTGCCTAAGTCAAAACGTGGATTCCATGAACAAAGCTTCTTTCTTAGAACTGCACGCCTGTGGAACTCTGTTCCGTCTGCCTGCTTCCCACCTGACTACAACTTGGATGTCTTCAAGTCCAACGTTAACAAATTCCTAATGAACCGCCCCCTTAAGTAAACACTTCATCAAATCTCAACACTAACGTACTGTACTTGCAATAACCCTTATCCCTGAGTGACTTCCGGGCCTTGATAAGTGGTGACCACCGTGTAAAAAAAAAAAAAAAAAAAAGATTTGTATGCTCAGTACGTCAAGTAGCTGAGAAACCGACTTGGTTCTCATCGGTTTTGGCGAATAACAAACATGCTCCTGAACTAAAATACTAAGTAAAATTCAGTTCTAAATTACATCTTTCTAGCAATATCATCGATGTATTTGTTCCAGTTCACGTTGCCTGAGAATATTAAGCTGAAGAGTTTGAACGAAGAACTTTCAGGTAACGCATTATTGGTCCTGGCAATTAGTGGTTGAAAAGGTTTTTGTAATCGCTAAAGGGATAGAATTTGCAAGGTCAATTTCCAAGTGGCTTCCTTCAGTCTTGACAGACTATCGATACTCACTGTAAGGGTGCCTGCTCGTGAAATTTTTTGTGAGCTGCTCAATCTCCAACCACACCTCTCCTGCGTCGACATTATTGAATACCATTAGCAAGTGGAGATTCAGAACGACTAGAAACAAATACTGAGATAAGCGAAGAGCACATACAGCACCCAAAATTCCCAAATGGTCACCCATCTGGTACTAGCTAGACTCAACGTTGCTTAACTTCGGTGATCTGACGAGAATCGGTGTGTCAATGTGAGTATGCCGTACAAGTAGCTTTAAAAAATTAGTTGGAGTGGAAAATTCTATTAAAGATGAGAAAAAGGCTGTGCGTTATGGCTGCGACGTCACTTGTACAGGAAACGGTTGTGGCAAATTGATTGAGAGAATCCGGTCTTTTTTTTTTCTATTGAACCACCAGAGAGGAAAGTAACGCTTTTGGAAAGCTTCTTCCTGTAGCAGCCACTATTACAGACAAACACAGCAACAGCAGCAGCAGTCTCAGCAGCAGCAGCAGTCTCAGCAGCGACGCGATACTTCACGGTTTTTTCTTTGTTTTTTTTTACATAAACGTCACCACTTATCAAGGCCGATAGGCCACTCAAGGATAAGGGTTAAAGAGTGTAGAGTAGTCAAAAGGACAATATAGTAATCGATAGTAATGGAAGTTCAGTAAATTTGTTAACTTAAGTGGAACGGCTCATTAGAAATTTGTTCACGTTGGACTTGAAGACAACCATATTATAGACAGCTGGAAAGCAGGAAAACGGAAGACAATTCCACAGACGTGCAATTCTAAGAAAGAAGCTTTGATCATGGAATCTATGTTTAGGTTTAGGCACAGATAAAGAGTGGGGAAAATTATTGATAATGTTTTCAGCTAGTCTAATGTTTCTTGTGAAAGTTTGGCGAGGGGGGGACCATAGATTGAAGCTCAGTCGAACACTTTCCATGAAAATAACGATAAAGCAGAGACAAACTCGCAACATCTCTTCTGTGAGACAGAGATTGCAGCGAAGAGAAAAGGACATCTCCCACCAGGCCACCGGTTTAATTGTTGAATATCTTCGGTTAATAAGATCTGATTAGTTCAAGCATTTAACTTTCCTTTCTAGCTTACCCAATCAGAAGCCATTTCTCAGGCTTGCTGAGCACGTGACAGAGTTTATAAAAAATGAGTTAAGCACACGGCAACTCGTTCTTTCTTGGTCAGGAGACAGTATCGATAACAACTCAACTAGGCTCGGACCAACCCACTCAAACTCATTTTTCAGGGTGCAACAGGAAGCATCCAGGCCTTTGGCCCTGGGCTCGTTTTCAACAAGGTTTTTAACTCATCATGGCTACCGCCAGACCCTGACTTCTACACATATATGAACTCTTTCCTCTTCCAACAGGATTTCGTTACTGCTTTGTCTTCGTCCATAATCATGGACTTCTTCTTTTCACTAACCTTATTCTCTTTTTCTTTTTTTTTTTAATTTTTTCAATTCCTCTTTTCCTTAACGATGATAAACAAGTTGTTTTTAAATGTTGGAATCAGACTTTAACTTTCACGTTTCTATTCCTTCTCCATTGAGATACGGCAAAATCACGCTGACACACCGGTTCTGGTCAGGTGTCCGACGTTAAGCAACGCTGAATCAATACCATATGAGTGACCATTTGGGGCTACCAAGGCGCTTAATGTAGGTAGAAGGTTATGTCAATCTTCCTAATATCCAATGTTCGCAGTGGAATCGTGCACATAAATAAACAGTCATATGAAAAGATGATGGAGTTCACCGAACTCCTTCATCTTGATTGCATCCGCAAAAATAATGAGGACAGGGATGTATTATGTGTGTACACGTATGCTAAGAAGAACAAATAAAACCTTTTAGAGATTTATTGATGATTTTTTTTTTAATAACGCTCGTTATGTTATATTTTTGTAAAATTTTAAATCAACGCTTATCAAGAGCCAGAAACCACTCAAGGATAAGTGTTAGGGAGAGTCAGGTGAGACAACGCCGTGGTGATCTGCGGTGGTAGAAGTTGAATAGGAATTAATTTATTTAACAAGAACTTGTTTACATTGGACTTGAAAGCGACAGTGTTATAGTCAGTTGGGAAGCAGTTTTGCGGTACTATGTTCCGCTAACGAGCAGTTCTAGCGAAAACGCTCTGATCATGGAATTTCCGTTTGGACACAAACTGAAAGAAGAAGTAATAGTAGTAGTAGTGATAGTAGGAAAAGAAGAAGAAGGAGGAGGAGAAGAAGACATAGTAGTATTTATAATTAGTAGTAGAAAAAGAAGTAGTAATAATAGCAGTAGAAGAGGTAGTAGTATTAATAGTAGCAATAGAAAAATAGTAGTAATAGTAGTCTTAGAAGAAATAGTAGTAGTAGAAGAAAAAAGGGAAGAACTGGTAGCAGTAGAATCAGTAAAAGTAGTAAAAGTGAAATAGGCAGTAGTAGTATTAGTAGAATAAGCAAAAGAAGTGGCAGTAGCAGTAGAAGTAGTAGTACTAATACTAGTAATCGCAGTAGTAGTAATAGTAGAGGGGGAAGAAGTAGTAGCAGTAGTAGTAATAGTAAAAAAGGAAGCAAAAAGAAAAATTGGTGGTAGTAGAAGGAGAGAAAAAAAAAGAGAACAACTGGTAGTAGTTAGAGAAGAAGACGAAGAAGAAGAATGGAAAGGGGCAAAAAATAATGATGAAGAAAAAAAGAAACGAAAGAGAAGAAGAGGAAGAAGAAGAAGAAGAATGGAAAGAGGCGAAAAATAATGATGAAGAAAAAAAGAAACGAAAGAGAAGAAGAGGAAGAAGAATCTCTGCACCCCCCTCGCAAATCTTTTACAAAAAACACCCGTCTAGCTGAATCCACTGTCAAAAATTTTCCCCACTCTTTATCTATGCCTAAAGCAAAACGTAGATTCCATGAACAAAGCTTCTTTCTTAGAACTGCACGCCTGTGGAACTCTGTTACGTCTGCCTGCTTCCCTCCTGACTACAACTTGGATGTCTTCAAGTCCAACGTATACAAATTCCTGATGAACCGCCCCCTTAAGTAGACACTCTAAATATCCACACTAACATACTGTACTTACAATAAGCCTTATCCCTGAGTGTCTTCCGGGCCTTGATAAGTGGTGACCACCGTGTAAAAAAAACAGAAGAAGAAGTTTGAAAGCTACAATAAACATCCATATGAATACTTTGACCTTAGTTGCTGATTTCAAAAGGCGAAGAATTAAAAGATACATCTGCCTATACTTTTAATGCTAGCTTTATTTATGGTGTCTTTTACATATATTAAAAACCCTTCCCAATACTTTGCTGATGAGGAAACTTTGTTTGTTAAAAATACTATATGTAAAAACTATTGTCCGTGGCTTAATGCCTACCACAATAAAAACATTGTTTTCCGAAACGATCGTACAAATTATTGATTTTGTTGTTGTTCCTTCTTGTGAAACGGATTTTTAATTTAATTCTAATTTGAATTTTAAATTATTAATCATATTACTGAATATATATATATATATATATATATATATATATATATATATATATATATATTACATTTTCACCCCAAACAAGGCACATTGCCACTTTGGTGTAGGGGGCTACTATCAGGGGAAACATCTACTGGGGTACTATGTAGGGATTAATTCTAATTTGAATTTTAAATTATTAATCACATTACTGAATATATATATATATATATATATATATATATATATCGGAGAAACTACAATAATTTAAAAGAAAGTAATGATAATAACAAAAGCACATCTAATTTAAAAAAGTATTCTTATCAAACCGTTTTAGGAACTCAAGTATTGCTAGTGGTCACAGTTAGTCTATTTGGGAATCATAAGTCAGTCTATGCTATGCACGTAGTTAGACTATCCGTGTAATAAATTTTTGAGTAAAACACTAGAAATTTGAAAGGTTCGAACTTTAAAGTTAACACTACTTTTTTTAAAATTATTATTACTTTTTCACCCCCCAAAAAACACAGTGCCACTTTTTTTTTTACACAGTGATCACCACTTATCAAGGCCCGGAAGCCACTCAGGGATAAGGGTTATTGCAAGTACATTACGTTAGTGTGGAGATTTGGTGAAGTGTTTACTTAAGGGGGTGGTTCATTAGGAATTTGTTAACATTGGAGTTGAAGACATCCAAGTTGTAGTCCGGTGGGAAGCAGGCAGATGGAACAGAGTTCCACAGCGCGTGCAGTTCTAAGAAAGAAGCTTTGTTCATGGAATCCGCGTTTTGATTTAGGCACAGATATAGAGTGGGGGAAATTTTTCACAGTGGATTCAGCTAGACGGGTGTTTTTCGTGAAAGATTGTCGAGGGGGGACCAGAGATTGGAGTTCAGATGAGCACCTGCCATGGAAATAACGATAAAACAAAGATTGGCTCGCAAGGATTCTTTTGTGGGAGAGAGGTTGCAAGGAAGAGAAAAGGGCATCCCCCACTAAGCCACGAAGTCTATTTTGTACTCTGTCAAGGCAGGATAGGCTATTTTTAGCAGCTCCTGCCCAGATATGGCAACAGTATTCCATCCTTGGACGTACTTGGCTTTTATATAGATAGAGAATTGCATCAGTAGTGAGATATCTTCTGGAGCGGTAGAAGGATCCCACCATCTTTCCAGTAACCATGGCAACAGACTTGATGTACGTGTTCCATTTCAGATCAGGAGTAAAGGTCTTTGATGTAGAGGTGATCAGGAACATAAGTTGCAGGGATAGTATGTAGGGAGTTGAGCAGCAAGATGTCTGTTCACATTACACTTGAACTTCTGCATGACAGTAGAGTTAGGGAAGAAGCACCCAGAAGGGAATTTCAAAGTCTATCAGTTATGGGTAAAAACATATCAGAGTAGAAGGCTTTCTTACACATAGAGGTGACTACTATGTAGGGGTAGGACTTTGCTGCTAGTCTGGTTTGTCGGGGGTGTTTAAAACAGGCAGAGGGATGCAAGATTTCGTCGATGGGACAGAGGTTGAAGCTTAGGTGACAGTTCAGGACCTGACACGTTTGCGACTCTCTTAATAAATGAAGTTAAAATGCTCACAAACTTGTGATACCTGACAAAGAACTAATGCGATCAAATGTGAACCGATGATTCGAATGACATTAAAAATTAGATCGTTAAAAAATAATTTAAAAGCCTCTATTCTATCACCCCCCAAAGTAATGCCTCCTATTTTTTTTATTACGTCCGAATGAATCAGAGGGGGATCGCAAATTCCATTGTTATGATTACTGGACTTAGTCACTCATAATCTGAAGGTTTCATTCTGTTGAAGATATTAAAGACGCGATATCCTTAAGAAAGCAAGCCCTGTCATGGACGTGCATCAGAAGCAAAGATGAATTGAATTACTGGCAAACATGTATTGAAAATCGTGGTGACTATGTAGAAAAATTAATTCCAGAGCACAAAAGATCGCTCGTTTATGACACAAATCTCTCTCTCTCTATATATATATATAAGCGAAATTGTCTGTGTGTGTCTATGCGTGTACATTTTTCCTACCAATTTGGCTGTCAAGAGGTCAAAGTTCAACGATTTGACCTTTGGAAACTCTACTAAACTCCTCCGCCAATTCTCGGTCTAAACACTTGAAGTTTTAGATGTAGGTTCCTTGGACATGGATAAAAGTTTTTCTTTTAAAACAATTTGAGCCCAAAATAATAAATTTTAAGGGGCAAAATTGGGGTCAAAGCCAAAAAAAATTTGAGATCTCAGCTAATTTTTGGTCTAAACATTTGAAATTTTACATAAAGGGTATTCAGACATAGGGCAAGCTTTTTAATAGATTTTTGGCCGAAAATTTGTCTACCAAGAGTCAAAGTTCAAAAGATTCGACCTTTGCGGTCTCTAGCAAACTATTCAGCCAATTTTGGGTCTAAACATTTGAAATTTTACATAAAGGGTATTCAGACATGTAGCAAGCTTTTTTGGGAAAATTTGTCTACCAAGAGGTCAAAGTTGAAAAAGTTGATGTAGGTTACCTGGACATGAGTCAAACCTTTTAATATGTATAGATACATATGCACATAAAGTTATGAACAGTATATAGGGCCCGATCAAAGCCGGGCTAAACTGCTAGTATATAAAACGAGAGAAGTTAAAGATGGATGCTGGCATACCAGGCATTGTTCCAACACAGTTCAGGAGTGGGCGAAAAAAATAGTTGTCAAAATTATTATATGCGGATTTTTTTTTTACGTAATTTCATCGAATAAAAATTAACAAAAATAAAAATATATGTTGAAAATAGATAAGAGATAAAAAAAAATAAATAAATTGTAAACCAAGTAATAAATTCCCAAAGAAAAGACAGCAGGAGCGAATAAAAATGATAATAATAAAAAAAAATAAACCGTTCAGAGTGATATTCCCAAGTTACTGAGCACAGAAAGATACCTGAATAAATATGGGGTTCAAGGCAGTCGAAACATTAAAAAAAAAGAATCTATTACTCTACCGCTAAAACTCTTTTGATCCCCCTTGCATGCGCACACTTGAAGACACCATATACAATGATGACGTCATAATATAATGACATCACTAAAAACTGAGATGGATAGACGATAATCTGTTTGACGGCATATCATGTCTTTTAATCTAGTAAACAATCCGACGAACCCATGACTAATCACTTGTACATCGTAAACTAGTGTTTACATGTAGCAGATTTAATCGGTCGAGCTATATATATATATATATATATATATATATATATATATATATATATATATATGAAATTAATTTATACAAACATTGATGGCTACATATGTGCATACATGTTTCTGTAATCAACCGCGTTGGGGAATTACGTCTTCAGGCCAAGAATTATCGTCGAGAACCTTGGCCTGAAGATGTAATCCTCCAACGCGGGTGATTACAGAAACATGTACGCACATATGTAGCCATTAATGTTTGTATGAATAAATTTAATATTCCTGCTCTGTTTACTCATTGAGCACTTTTTGGTAGACACACGTTGTTTCATTGGAAACTAAACTCTACTGGCTATATATATATATATATATATATATATATATATATATATGTTTATATATATATATATATATATATATATATATATATATATATATATATATATATAGTAATTTATAAAATATATATGGCGATTAAACTACACTGAATATTTGGCGTTTCATCCACTCTAGGATTCGTCAGGTTTATGCGCATAAGCCTGACGAATCCTAGAGTGGATGAAACGCCGAATATTCAGTGTAGCTTAATCGCCATATATATTCTATAAATTACTAACTAGCTCTACCTACGTATTGAGCACTTTTGAAGTAAATACTTAAAGTTTACGCATAAATCTATACTTTGTTTTATGTGAGTAAATGAAGTACTTATATATATATATATATATATATATATATATATATATATATATATATATATACTAGACTACGCGTGACCCGTTGGGTCAGTATGTTATATTAGCCATGAAATTCATGTATGAGCGTGACACTTGTGACGTAAAGAAAATGGTTTCCTCCCTATTCGTGTAAAGTTACCTATTTTTCCGAATAATCGCTCAAAAATCGAAGATTAAACATGATTTTCCTACGAATCGAACGACAACGAAAGTTATTTAGCAGCGAAAATGCACATGAACCCACTGATGAGAAATATAAGAATGAAAAACTCATATTGGAATCCTTCAACCTAAAGTTATAGAAACTTAAAATCTAAAAAAAAAAAATTAATAAAACCTGAAGCAAAAAAAAAAAAAATAAATAAAACCTAAATAAATAAAATAAAATAAAACTAATATTGAAACAGATTAGTAAATGTGTCAACAAATTCACCGTTCTCACACAACTATTTTGTATCTAGTATGTAAACAAAAAATAAAAGAAGGAAGGAAGGAAAAGGGATGGATAGAGAGTAGTAGTAGTTTTGGCTTTACTACAATGGTTCTTATGTTGTTTAGTTGTAAGAAAATAGCGATAGTATAGTTATAATAAAGAATAGTTTCAAAACACCCCCACTCTTTCCATGTTAAATAATAATTTCGAAATAATAACGTTAATATTTCAGTGCACAGGTAAAAATCTGCAAAAGGAGCGATTTGTGTTTATTTGTTTACGTTGTTATGGGTTAATGTTTATGCGCGCATGCGCAACCGGATATCGTAAACCGGAAAGTGGGTTACATCACTCGTTACAAGGTCATTTGAGTTTTATGATTATATATATATATATATATATATATATATATATATATATATATAAGATTGTTGATTGATTTATTTATTTTTATTATCGATTCTGTACAATTTTATTCCTTTCCGCTCTCTGTGCGCGCATTATAAGAAAGGAGTTACCTGCCCTTTGTTTGCATTTTTTCCGCCCCCACATTTTTAGGACGTATTATTTTGTTTATTATTTTTTTTCAATTATTTTTTATTAAATATTATTACATGCATGCACGTAATAATATTTAATATATATATATATATATATATATATATATATATATATATATATAACTACTTAATTTACTCACATAAAATTAATATACGAAAGTATAGATTTATGCGTAAACTTAAAGTATTTACTTCAAAAGTGCTCAATACGTAGGTAGAGCTAGTTAGTAATTTATAAAATATATATGGCGATTAAGTTTTAATTTCTCTGATAATATATATATAGATATATATATATATATATAGTCAGCTATAAAATATATATGGCGATTAAGCTACACTGAATAATCCGCGTTTCATCCACTCTAGGACTCCTCAGGCTTATGCGCATAAGCTTGAGGTGTCCTAAAGTGGATGAAACGCGGAATATTCAGTGTAGCTTAATTGCCATATATATTTTATAAATTACTACTTTTCAGAAAACGCTTTTTGCATCGACTAAATCTCTATATTAGAGGGCACAAACACTATATTTGAGTCAGCATCTATTCCATCTAACGCTAATCGTTGGCAAGTGTTTCTTTACGTTGAAGTACTATATATTTATCTCCTTATATCAAATGGCTTCATGCCTTGTTTGGAGTAATTTCCCCAAACAATACGGTTTAATCAAATCATTTATAATATTATTTTTTTTTATTATTTTCTCACACTTAAACAGGTTTCAAAAGAGAATCGCCAAGCAAATAGGCCCCGAACTGTCATCTAAGCTTCAACCTCTGTCTCATCGACAAAATGCTACATCCCTCTTCCTGTTTTACAAGTATTTTAATGGTGGATGCTCCGACGAACTACAAGCCCTTGTACCTCCTCGATGTAAATACCCCGAAAAACCCGACAAGCAAAAATCTCACCTTTATGCAGTAGAGATACTTAAATGGCAGAAAACCTTCTACTCTAATAGTTTCTGTCCTAGGCCTGCTAGACTTTGAAATTCCCTTCCGGGTTCCTGATTCCCTGACTGTACTGACATGCAGAAGTTCAAGTGTAATGTAAACATATATCTTGCTGCTCAACTCCCTACATAGTATCGCTGCAAATTATGTCCCAGATAGTAGGCCCCTACATCAAAGTCGCGCCGTGCTTTGTTTGAGGTGAAAATGCAATAATCTTATATATAAAAGGCTTATATGTCTGTCTGTCTGCATATTTTCAAACTATCTCTTCCGAAACTAAAAGTCGCAGAGCGGCGATAGGGGTCTCAAATGATTGAATTTTTATGAACTGTTCTTTTATGAGTCTTTAGCCGGTTAAAATAGTTTTTATGGGTCCCAAAATGGGTCAAAATTAAAAAAAAAAATGTTATAAATTTTGTACATTCATCTTAGTTCGGTTTATATGCATGTCACGTTGGTACAGTGGTAACGTCACCAGCTTTGAATACTACAGATTGCCTTTCAGTTTCGATTCATGCTGATGGTGCCCAAAATATGTATTTTTTTATTTTTGAAATCACGACTCTATAATAATATATACGAAATCTGGAAAATTTAAAATATCGCCTGAGCTCCAATCTATGCCCCCCCTCGCCAAACTTTCACAAAAATCACTCGTCTAACTGAAACAACTCTCAAGTCTTCAAGTCCAATGTAAACAAATTCTTGATAAGCCGTCCCCTTAAGTAATCCAATTTACCAAATTTCCACAACTAATGATTACTATGATATCCTCAAGTGGCCCCCGGGCCTTGATAAGTGGTGACTTCTATGTAAAAAAATATATTTTAATGCATTTTATGACCGGGCAAAGCAGGGCACCCCCCTCGCTAGTAATAATAAAAGAAGATAATCCATTCATAAGAAGATCTTAATCCAAGAAATCATAGGTATGCAGTCATAACAACAGATTGTTATTTAGAAATCAATAGCATTTCATATGTTGCCGGATTAGGTTTGGCTTAAGTGAAAGGAATTTGATGGCAATGTTTTTCTACGAGGAAGACAATCTGGTTTACTCCCTCCTTCAACCTAAAAACAACTTAAAACGATTGTTAAGCCATGGATTGATAAAATACGAGGGTCATTCCATAAGCAATGCCTCTTATTTTTTTTAAAATTCCATCCGAGAGGTTGCCCTGAGACATGGACTTA
>NC_136526.1:45976300-45996300 GCF_053919585.1 Euprymna scolopes | reverse complement strand
TATATATATATATATATATATATATATATATATATATATATATCTATATATCTATATATCTATATATGTCTATATATATCTATATGTATATATATATATATATATATATATATAAAATATATTTGTAGATAGATAGATCGCTAATATTTTAAAAATATATATTAATTATTCTTATGACTACAGGCACTAGTGTTTCATGCGTAAGTGATCATTGGTGTATGAAGTGATAATTACCATTGGTCGGGGGATTCGAACATAGTCAGAAAGCCATTAAATTCTAGTTTAGATCCTTACATCTAATATGTATATATATATATATATATATATATATATATATATATATATATATATATATGCGTGTTTGTGTATGTGCGTGCTTACTGTTTTCTGTACGTCTCTTCCACATTGAGAGAAATTAACTCATTTGTTTCAAGTGCTAATTCCTGGTAGCCCCGGGTTAAAGTTATACTACGATGCTAACGACGTCTTTTAAATGGGTTTGAACCCCTCGACTGACAGTAATTATTCGTTCTTACACGAAGGAGCACATAAATCGATTGATTAAGAAATAGTTACTAATATTTATTTAAAAAAAAAATATTATCGTTCTTACGTCCCTTTAAGAAAAATGCGAGCCTTCTTTATATATTTTTTACAAAGGAGTCGCCGCTTGTCAAGGCCCAGAAGCCACTCGAGGATGATGGTTAATAAGTGTACAGTGGTCAATGAGACAACTATTTTCATAATTAACCTTGATGAAGAGGTATAACTCGAAATATTAAAACAGGCTATTGTTATCTAAGATACTCTATTGTATTTTTTTAATGTATTCGTCATTTAGAGGATGATAACTGAAATAAAGAAATAAGCAATGGATCGAAAATAATTTATCCCAGAATCATGATTTCAATCAGTACTTCTTTAGAATAGAGGTAATCAACAAATCTCGATGAAGCCAGTTTCCAGGTGAAATATCGATTCAAATATCGACTTCTTAAAATCTTTTAGTTCTTATAAACCTGTATTTGCTTCTTCTCAATTTCCGATTTTGTAGTTTATAAACTTTGAAATAAGCAGCCATACAGTCAGACATAATAGTGTGTTTAAAGTATATATAATATAACAATAATACATATATATATATATATATATATATATATTTATAGATAATAAGTAAATATATAGATATATAATATAAATATATAGATATGTAATATATAAATATATAGATATATTACTGCTGGACCATTAATCAGAATAGAACTAGGGACTCGCAGAAACCAGAAATCGAAAAAAACAAAAAAACAACATAATTCACGATTCAAAAACGATTCTTTTAATTGAATGTTGCTTGTTTGTTTAAAACTGCATTATCATTGCTACTACAAATGATAAACCGATAAATATTTATTTATTTTACAATAAATTCTATTAAAAGCATAAACATATCTATAAGAATTAAATTTATTGACTTTTTTTAATTTTCAAAAATTAAAATATTGAATCGTTGGAAATGTTCATTAAAATAAATTTCCACTTGTCTGGTCTTTTAAACCATTAAATTTTAAATTCTGAATATCAAGTGCTTCTTAGAAAGTGGCTTTCTTATTATTTTGACACATGCGTACGCCCAACCCTTCACACTGCTACCGAACATTTAAACCTCATCCATCCTAAATGTCTAACCTCTGAGAACGTGCCAGGCTTTACCTCAAGGATAACCCGAAAAAAAAAAAAAATGTATGTATTTCCTGCCGAAGAACATTTTACTATTCTAAAAATTTGAAAGAGAAGAAAAATTAGTTTTAAAACATAGATATGTTTATTAAAATAAATTTGCACTTGTTTGGTCTTTTCGACCGTTAAATTATATATAAGAGCAAACAGTTAATAAAACACGTTAAAAACACTTTGAAAAAGAGTTAAAAGCATATTTAATCTGAAAAGGAAACACTAAATAAGTGGATAGTCCTTAATCCGCGGAGTTTCGAAGAAATACTTTCCTTCTCATCAGAGGGTATGAAATTAGCAAAATGCGGGATCGGATTTTGCATGCAGAAGTATTTGATGAAACAACAAGTAAGTCACAGATCTTACTTAATAACAAAAAGTGAAGCATGGTGAAGCAAAAGGTGATTTCACGTGAATGGACAGCCAGGTGAAAGGAAAAGCATCCATAACGGTAAAATCCAAAAATGTACGTCCAAGAAAGTTAATTTAATTTTCCATTCGCACAAGTAAAATCCAAGGATATATATATATATATATATATATATATATATATATAAGAAAACAGTTAATAAAACATGTTAAAAAAATCCGATCCCGCATTTTGCTAATGCCTACTCTCTGATGAGAAGGAAAGTATTTCTTCGAAACTCTGCGGATTAAGGACTATCCCCTTATCAAGTGTTTCCTTTTCAGATTAAATATGTTTTTAACACTTTTTCAAAGTGTTTTGTTAACATGTTTTATTAACTGTTTGCTTGTATTATAAGCGCTATCTCCTATTTGGTATTATCGAGCTTTTACATCTGGCTGAGATATCTTTATAAATATTAATTCTTTAATATTTATAATATACTTTAATTTTACCATCTTAGATCATTTTGGTAAAATTAATTGTAATTTTTATTATATATATATATATATATATATATATATATATGTATATATATAAAACGAGGATAGATAGAAGAAAAGAGTAAATTCAATTCTATAGGAGGAGACTTATCGGGATAATATAAAGCTCAACAAATTTAAATGGAGCTTATATAGGAGACAATAGGAGTGGAAAATGAATTCACAATGACTATATATTGGAAAATATAGAATGAGTCATTTATTTAATAAGGATATTCATACATTTAGTTGGGGGATCAAGGGACTATATATATATATATATTTATATATATATATATATATATTTATATATATATATATATATATATATATATATATATATATATATATATATATATATAGCTTTGTTTCGTTACAGAATTCTCCCATAAAAAGAAGAAGAAAAAAAGAAAACAGAATTCCATTAACAAGCACACACGATTCGACTTTATATAAATACTAGCATGAGTGCTCGGCGTTGCCTGGGTGTTTGGAGGTGTGTGTGTGTGTATGTGTGTGTGTGTGTGTGTGTGTGTGTGTGTGTGTGTGTGTGTGTGTGTGTGTGTGTATTGAGCATTAAAAAACGTGGTAGTAGGCAGGCAGGATCGAACCCGTACCGCGAAGGAGGAAAAGACCGTGAGACAAAAAAAAAACCCCAAAAAACGTGACGTCTTTGCCGTTGCGTCCATCGCCCAACCTGAAGTGGCGAAGGTTTAAATTAAGGCTGGCCAATCGGAAAGAGGGGATGAATTTCTAAAATATCGGCGAAAAAAGCGACCCCTTTCCGTAGAAATGTGCCCAGTTGAGGGTGAAGGAATTAATGTTTTTGGCATATTTTTCGAGATTTGTCGCCAGAAGGGTCGGGCTTGAAAACGATACCAATCTCGTGAAAATCCGTCGCCTCAGTCGAAAGTTTTAGGCATACATACATACAATACATACATACATACGTACATACATACATACATACATTTAAACAGACAGGTGAGATTTACATTACAGATTTTTTACTTCGGCAATTTTCACCCCGAATAAAAAAGAGAGAAAAAAAAAATCCATTTCTTTTACATGTGAGCTTGTAAAAAAAAAAAAAAAAAAATCCACACAACCAAAATAAAGGCAAGCTAACAGCAATCTAGACACCGATGCTCAGTAATTAGCATAAACGAAAACGAGGCGCTTCTAAGTGTTCTACACATGTGAAGCTTTTCATTGGCTAACACAGCAGTGACGTATAAGCAGACAGCAATGGATACTGTGAAACAAAAGTTGAAACAGAAAAATAAATAATAAAAAAAAAAAAACGAAAGATGAAAATTGGAAAAAAATTTTTTTAAAGAGAAACAAATAACAAAACTCAACTTTTCAGTGGAACCTCTATATTCGAAAGTATACACAACAACAAAAAGGTCATGACTAGGTCTATGACAACAGCATATTCTTTCCAGTGTTTTGACTCTCTAGTATATATCCGACACAGTTAGACACAGTTAATCGACCGAGAACCACCTCGGTCTATATAAAAACATATAAGATATTAAAGGATACACACTCGAGAGTCAAAACAATGAAAAAAATATGTCCTAGCCCTAGTCATTACTAGGGCCGTGACAACAGCATATTCTTTTTATTGTTTTGACTCTTGAGTATATATCCTTTAATATCTTATATGTTTTTATATAGACTGATGTGGTTCTCGGTCGATTAACTGTGTCTTACTATGTCGAAATTCAAAAGAATGAAAAGAATATGCTGTTGTCACAGCCCTAGTTATGACGTTTCTGAATTTTTGAGATGAGGATTTGTTATTGGGATTCTTCGGACTACTGTTTTCATTTGAATTATTATGGACTCTTCAGACTACTTTTCTCATAGCGAGTGCTATTTCCACAACGTTTCGGTCGATGCCACCTCCAACCTTCTTCAGGTGTATTTTATCGAACTCAGGAATCATTTTGTCGAACTCGGCAAGCCGGACGGGATTTTGAACGGAATTCTTTATTTACTTCATGGCGTGGGCGACCGTAAAATACAACTGCGGATTATTTAGGACCTCTATCCAGTCATGGCTGACAGAACAAGAGCATGCTACCCCCGTGAAGTGAATAAAAAGTTCCGTTTAATATTACCGTTCAGATACCCGGGTACGACGGAAACATTCCCGAGTTCGCAGAGATACAACTGAAGAAGGTCGGAGGTTACATCGACCGAAATGTTGTAAAAATAACAACCCAAGATCAGTATTCTGAAGAATCCGAAGAATCCGAATAATAGAACTTCATCTAAAAAGTCAAAAAATGTATATAAAGAAAAAAAGAATCCCAGAACTAAGCTATATGCATCTTTTGCTGCGTTTTACATTATTTCCAGATGAGATCTCTGTAACAAGATCCGTAGGGATTAAAAATCCATCAGAGATGGAAGAAATTTCTAAAAAAAAAAAAAAAAAATGGAAATTACCTCGTTTCTTCTCGTTAACATTTTTATGCATTCTTTTTATGCGTTCTTTTTTTTTTTTAAATATATTATGTCGATTCGATTTTCATCTGTGGATTTTAAATATCTGAAAATTAGATTTTATTGAATGAATGAAAAAATCCTCTTTTAAATGAAAAAAAAAATGCACAAAGAAAACGCGTGAACCAAATAATAAAAGTAATTATTACATAACCGAAACGTTCACCATGTTCGAACCCGGCTATTCTAAATGGTTCCTTTGGATTGGAAATCGTTTTAGACAAGATGTAAGGATCTAAACTAGAATTTAAATGTCAAAAACTCACAATAAGTATTAGATAAATAGATTACGACTTAGAAAACAGCAGTTATCTCCCCTTTTGTCAGAAATAGTACTTATAGAATATACGGATTAAAGGAAAAGATAAGATAAGGGGGTAACTGTCACTTTGTACGCCTATTTTTAACGGCGTCCTTAAATATTAAGGGGCCCAGAACGTTGTAGACTGTCGCAAAGAAACAGAAGAAAAGAAGAAGCTCTACTCACTTTCTTTTTTAACAAATGCCTTTATATCTGATATTTCCAACAACGCATTTTTCTAAATATTTAAACAGTTCATTTCTTCTTTTTTTTTCCGGTCACTTTTCGCCTCTGCTCTCACGCCCCTTGCAAACACATCTCGAATCCCACTTCTCCGAACACTCGTGTCTCGAAGACGCCCTTTCCCGCGTTTTCGTGTTTCGAACACATCCTTTTTCCGCTCTCTCGTGTATCGAAGACGTCCCATTCCGCTCTCTCATGTTTCAGAAAACGTCCTTCTCCACTCTCCTGCTTCACACACATCCTTTTCCCGCTCTTTCGATGGTTTTTTTTTCCGCTCTCGTTTCTCGAACATTTCCTTTTTCCGTGCTCTCGTGTCTCAAAGACGTCCTTTTCCTCTCTATTATGTCTCAGAAAGCGTCCTTTTCCGTTCTCTCGTGTCTCGAACATATCCTTTTCCGCTCTCTCGTGTCTCGAACATATCCTTTTCCGCTCTCTCGTGTCTCGAAGACGTTCTTTCCCGCTCTTTCGTGTTTCGAACATGTCTCGAATCCGCTATGCCTTGAACACGTCTCGAATCCGCTGTCTTGAACATGTCTCAAATAGGTGCTTGCCTGAACACCAGCCACGCCTCGAGCACCATTCCTCCGAACTGCTTCTTCGAACACATGTGGCCTTTTAATGTGTGCTGTGACGTCACATCGCACACTGGCTGTGACGTCATTGACCATTTGCGTATGGCTGCTGCTGCTACTGCGAACCTAGCGTCAACGACTCGATTACATTACGAAACGGCCAAGATCAAAGTGTAGTATCTTTTCTTCAGATGCTGCACTTCCATTTCTTGTTCTCTTTCAGTGGAGGAACAAACCTTCACGACCGAGACAATTTTAATTTTTGTTCCTTTTCTCCACGTTAAAAAACGACCCTTGTGTCTAACTCTGTCCCGAAGAAAAGATACTACACTTTGATCTTGGCCAAAAGACATCCAATAATAGACGCACATTTTATTAGCTAATTCTACCTCACTCTAACCTGATTCTGATACCTTTCTAAATAGATGGACGGAATATATGCAAATCCTTTCAGCGAACAGAGTTTGAATAGTTTTATTTCGTGTTTATAAATATTCTTTGGAATAAAATGGCAGAATTTTAATCCTTCCTTCCAGAGAATTAGAGTTTTGCCGACAACAACCTCACTTCCTGGATATAACTACTTAATTTACTCACATAAAATTAATATACGAAAGTATAGATTTATGCGTAAACTTTAAGTATTTACTTCAAAAGTGCTCAATACGTAGGTAGAGCTAGTAAGTAATTTATAAAATATATATGGCGATTAAGCTACACTGAATATTCGGCGTTTCATTCACTCTAGGACTCTTCAGGCTTATGCGCGAATTCTGTGGTTGTTTATCGTTTTAATATGTTTAGGAGCATATAAACACGACAAACCACCACAGAATTCGTGCATAAGCCTGAAGAGCCCTAGAGTGGATGAAACGCCGAATATTCAGTGTAGCTTAATCGCCATATATATTTTATAAATTAATATATATATATATATGTATATATGTATATATATATATATATATATATATATATATATATACACGGACTTGCAATTTCTAATGCAACGATATATGTATATCTTTCCTAGTCTATAAATTTCAACGACTATTTTATTAGTCCCCAGATAAAAAGAGGGTGGACCTGTAAATTCACTCTTGTCCGCTCGTCCGTTCGTCTGTCCGCACCTTTCTCAATAACTACGCCTCGGAATTTTTTTGAAATTTTGCACAAACATTAAACATGATAGGAGTAAAAAAGTAACAAAATGGATTTTCCGGGAAAACTCTGCCCCCCCCCCCTAGGAGTGCCTTTCAGGTTAAAATGGCTAAAATTGACACTTTTGTGCTTATTAAAAAAAAAATGATGTCTTGGATTTTTATAAAATTTTCTGAAAAGTTGTAACTAAATGATTTCTATATAATTTTGTTTGTCTATACTTCGTGATAACTCTTGGGTGTGCTCCAGGGGCTCTTTTAGGGCTAATAAAAACACTCCATTTTTTTTTATTTTTTTACCGCATTTGTCCAAAATGACTTTACTTTTGCATTTTAAACTTAAATTCAAGCCATGATATAAAAGTACTTTTATAAAACTAACAGTAGGTTCTCTACAGTGCAATGTAGACTATAATGTATTGTGGACTAAGTCACTACGAGGAGGCATGTAAAGTACACACCCCTCCTGATGCATAGCGTTGGATTCCCGACAAGAGCAGGCAACCAATCAATTTGATGAAAAAATTGGCGACTTCACCGATTTCTATGAGAATAAAAATATTGGAAGTGTGACACATTCGTTGATTCCCATTCAATCCCGTGCAACGTAGAGTCTCTCTGCTAGTTATTCATAAATATACATATATGCGGAGTTCATTTGAATGAAACCGAGAGTGTGGAAAGAAAGAAAGAAACAAACAAAATATTTGGTTAGTCAGACCTTACCAACGCTAGTTTGTTCAGAACCGAAAACGGGCAGATCAATATCTAAATAGGAGTGGAATCTAAGTGGGGGCAAAAAAAGAACGGGGGATAGAGGTTTAGAAATTTTGTGGTGTGTTTTCAGCCAAAAAGCCAACGAGCATAAAAAAGTGGTAGTAGGCAGGCAGGCAGGCAGGCTCGAACTTGTACCGTGAAGGAGGAGAAGAACCTGAGGCAAAAAAAGGGACGTCTTTGCCGTTCCGTCCATCGCCGAACCGGAAATGGCGGAGGTTTAAATTAAGGCTAGTCAATCGAAAAGAGGGGATGACTTACGAAAATATCGGCGAAAAAAGTGACCTCTTCTTGTAGAACATGCCCAGTTGAGGGTGAAGGAATTACTTTTTTTAGCCAAATTTTTCGATATTTGTCGTCCGAAGGGTCGACCTTCAAAACGATACCAATCTCGTGAAAATCCGACACGTCAGTCGAAAGTTTTAGGCAGACATACATACATACATACATGCTGATTGCAACGTCTTGTCAGACGAGTGCCACTCCCTCAGACACTTAAAGACCATGAGCACAAAAATGACTTTTTTTTCTTTTTTTTTTAGTCCTACCGGTGAATTCATACGCCCAAGCAGGCATGACACTGAAGACGGTCATTGAGATCAATTATTACATGCTTCCAGCATTTCAAGCTTCCACGTGTCACAACTTTTCCATCGCCACAGGACCATTTTTATAGAAAAATGCCCGAGAGAGTATCTATACACAGATGATGTTACAGAGTCTTAGCCTTGTACGACAGCTAAGTTTCTCTCTCGTTTCAAAATGTTGAGATCCGGCAACAAATAAGAGCAAGATAGCCAGCAACAAGTTAAACTGCAGACCAGCTTAATGCGGGTACTGGTCTCCCGCTTTATGGTTTTTTTAAATAAGAGATTTGTTTCTCCTAGAAAGGTTGTCTTCATCACGGCTTACGGGAGCCCTCTGCTCCCCAACACACACATACATAGACACAAACACACACGGTTCTAGTTGGCCGTTGATCCCGAAAAGGGTTCATTCGCTCTACATACATACATACATACATACATTTTAACAGACAGGTGAGATTTATATTATAGATTTTTTTACTTATATATCTGAAATGATTCTCGCCATTTTACTTAGTTTGCCTTATGAATCTGACCCTTTCATTAATATGTCTCATTGTGACGCCTTTCTTTGCTTCATAACTTACTGCGACGATAGAATTATGGGAGAAATTATGGACAAAAAGGTTGTAAACGAACGGCATACTTATATTCGTTTTCTTACCATAATCTTATTAAAAAATGCGATCTATATAATATATTCTGATTGCCACTTCCTTAGTTAGTCCGTACGTTACGTTTCGAAAAAAGCAAAACAATTTCTGAAGGTCACACTGCTTCAAAAAAAAAAAAAAATAAATAAATAAAATAAAAATAAGAAAAAAAAAATAAGCCAGTTGACCAAAAAGTATAAATACGTAAAATTGGGCTCTAAAGCGGCCAATCTAGCAACAATGGACAAGAATATGAAAGTGAGGACGTAGCCTCGTTTTCAAATCTAATATATAAACGGCTATATGTTTTTCTGTCTGCCTTTCTGCCAGTCTGTTTCCATATTTTCAAACTCTATCTCATCCAAAATTAAAAGTCGCAGAGCGGCGCTAGGGGCCTCAAATGCCTGGATTTTTTTTTACGGAGGTCCTTTTTATGGTTCTTTAGCCGGTTAAAATTGTTTTTAAAGGGGTCAAAAATGGATCAAAATTGAAATAAAAAATCGTTAAATGTTTTATACATTCATCTTAATTTATTTAAATTTTTTAATTTTTAAATGGTTTATATGCATGTCATGTTGCGCAGTGGTGAGTTCGCCAGTTTTGAATGCTACGGTTTCGATCCTAACTGATGGCACCCAAATACTTTTGTTTTTTTAACTTTTGAAATCACAACTGTATAATAATATATACGAAATTTGGACAAATTAAAATATCAACTTTAAGCGTATTTCACGCCCGGGCAAAGGGCCTTCCCACACAACCCCTCGGCTAGTATCATATATGTGATCATTATTGTAATTATGTGAGAAAGGAACTCGTAGTAATTTCGACATGTAGTGCTTCTTCACAGAAAAATAGAAGTAAAAAAAACGTTAGGTAAAAAAGGGAACACTCGGAAGACCCCTACCCCTCCTCCCCAAAAAATAAAAAAACAAAAAACAAAACAAAAAAACATTGTCTGAGAAGAAGTGCTGGACTGCAGGAGTAAATTAAAGATTTACAGATTAAAGATTGTCTCCTAAATGTGATTTTATTATTTGCATTGAACTATGTAGCACAATATTATTTTCTGAGTATTCCCCTTCCTTGCAACCTCTTTCCCACAGACGTTGCGAACCTGTTTCTGCTCTATCGTTATTTTCATGGCATATGCTCGACTGAGCTTCAATCTTGCCAGACTCATGAAAATACTCACTAGCTACAACTATTATCAACAATTCCCCTCTGTCTGTCTGTCTGTCTGTCTGTCTCTCTCTCTCTCTCTCTCTGCCTTAGCCTAAACACAGATTCTATGAACAAAGAAATTCCAAAATCTAGCAGATCAAGAAACTATTTGAGTAAAAGGTTTTCCGGAATCTAGGGATCTCTGCAGTGCAGGGGTGGGATTTTGCTGCTTATCGGGTTAGTTTGGTATATTTATATCTCGGAGATACACGTACTTTAAGTTTTTCAGAACACATCCCA
Organism: Euprymna scolopes; assembly: GCF_053919585.1. Lineage (NCBI taxonomy): Eukaryota > Metazoa > Mollusca > Cephalopoda > Sepiida > Sepiolidae > Euprymna > Euprymna scolopes. The sequence continues at coordinate 45,985,410 of NC_136526.1, read as the reverse complement.
TCAGAATACTTATAAAACAGGCGCAAATATACATTTCAGCGATAGGACAGAGGTTGGAGCTTGATTGTTAGTGCAGAACCTATTTGGTTGACGATTCTCTTTTGAACCCTGTCTAGGAGTAAAAGACATCTATCTATCTATCTATCTATACACCTGTCCCGAGAGAAGTATAAACAGTCTGGCTGTCTACGTTGTATTCTCTTCAACCTCTGTTTATATGGCGCCTGTTTGGTCACCTTTTTTCTTGAATTTGAAACCGGCCGTACCGACAAGTGGTAGATGTGTTTCATACTGGTCTATATAAGAGTGTATATATTTATGTGTATAATGTATGTGCATACATATTTATAAATGTCTCTGTTATCTTGTAGTGGGTATACTGTGTGTGTGTGTGTATATATATATATATATATATATATATATATATATATATATATAAGCCCCCCCCTCTTTGAATAGAGCACTATCGTAAATAATCTCACCCCTTACTTAATTGGCTGAAAAATAAACATTTAACGAGGTTATTTCTGGGCACCGCTCCCGTGGGTCGATCGGTAGAACTGCTGACTATCAACACGACGGTTCTAGATTCAATCCATGGTTTGGGAGAGGTGCTAGTCTAGCGTCACTGATAAGTTGTGATACAACGAAACAGGACTGTATGTCGATGACTATATATATATATATATATATATATATATATATATATATATATTAAGTAATGTGATTTATAATTTAAAAATTTTTAAATTTTTAAAATTTAAAAATCAAAATTTAATTAAATTAAAAATCAGTTTCATAAGAAGGAACAACAACAAAGTCAATTATCTGTACGATCGTTTCGGAAATCCGTGCTTTTTATTTGTGGTATACATGAAGTCACGTAGAACAATTATACATAGTTTTTTTAGTAAGCACGGTCTCCTCATCAGCAAATTTAGGAGGATTTCTATTGAATTGAAAAGACACCAAAAATAAACCTAGCATTAAAAGTAAGGCAGATGAATCTGAAAAATTGAAGTAAAAGGTTTGGATTAAAAATTTATAAGAAAATTAATAAGAAAATTGGTATAGGTTAGAGATAGAAATGAGTAGAAAAAATATATATTTTTTTGAATTTACATAATAAATTTGATTAAAAAATATATAGATATATAAATTACTCATTAGTAAAAATAGATTTTTTTTTTTTAATAAATTAAGTTAAACCAATTACCGCCCTTAGACTCGTAAATCAAATAATAAATAAAGCCATGACAATTATCTCCCCTTAAAAACTTGCAAAAAAAAAATACTCTCTCTCTATAGATATTAACTGTAGCGTCTTTAAATCAAAATACGCTAACGGAAACAATTTACTGCACGAGCGTCGCCCTTTTAAAATTCATCATTCAATAAAATAAAAAGCTATAGCAAACATCTAAATGACTACTTTAAATACAGTTCCTGATTTCAAAAAAAGAAAAACCAAAAGGTAATTATATATCTATATATTTTTAAATCAAATTTATTATGTAAATTCAAAAAAATATATATTTTTTCTACTCATTTCTATCTCTAACCTATACCAATTTTCTTATTAATTTTCTTATAAATTTTTAATCCAAACCTTTTACTTCAATTTTTCAGATTCATCTGCCTTAGTTTTAATGCTAGGTTTATTTTTGGTGTCTTTTCAATTCAATAGAAATCCTCCTAAATTTGCTGATGAGGAGACCGTGCTTACCAAAAAAACTATGTATAATTGTTCTACGTGACTTCATGTATACCACAAATAAAAAGCACGGATTTCCGAAACGATCGTACAGATAATTGACTTTGTTGTTGTTCCTTCTTATGAAACTGATTTTTAATTTAATTAAATTTTGATTTTTAAATTTAAAATTTTTTTTAAATTTTTAAATTATAAATCACATTACTTAATATTGAATTAGCTCTAGGACATTTAACTATCTAGCTTATTATATATCTAAATTACAACGAGCATTTCCTGTATTTTAATTAAACTAGTAATTTCACTATTACATTAAAATACACTTAGCTCTTTAGACTATTATTCTAATCTCCTTTAAATTATATATATATATATATATATATATATATATATATTTGACTAATATTATTGTAATGTTCTTTTTATTAAGTGTCGGGCTGCAGGAGAATGGTTACACATATAAAGACTATTTATTTACTACGTGGCAATACATACCGTACTTCTTCTCCGTGGATTTGTAATTGAAGGTTTCTTTAGAAGAAAACACAAAATCGAAGTCAAATTTTTACAAGTTAGAAAAGCATTTCATCCTAGGTATGAACATTGTTAAACAAAATGTTTTTACTATAGGCTTTAAAAATAAAGGTACAAGATTCAATTTAAAATTATTTATCTTCAAAGTGCACTTTTATAAATTTTACAAAGTAAGGTATAAAAATTTAATTTAAATTAAATAAAAGAATTACCTTGGATTTATTTTATGTAATGTACATTCTGTTTCATTTTTTTAAAAAATCATTGAAAATTTTATGTCTATATCATTAATTGCTAGATGAAAGATAATGTTCTTAATTGCATTTTGTTTAACAATTTTCATGCCTTGGATGAAATGCTTTTCTAACTTGTATCTTATTTTTTAAGATTATATTTTAAAACTCTCCTTCTCTCTATTTCAGTTTGTATTTCTCCTCATACGACAACTCATTTTTGCAACCCCCTCTTTGTATTATTTCAGGTCTGAATATTCTCTCTGTTTCAGTTTGTATTTCTCCTCACACCACAACTCATTTTTTTTGCAACTCCCTCTTTGTAATACAGGTCTGAATAATAAGAAAATCTGAACAAAAATTTTAAAATACTTTCTTTAGATTAAATTTTTTTAAACGGCTTTCAGAATAGAAAATCTTTAAAATTTGATAAGGGACATATTTCATATAGGTTTCATTAACAAATATTCAGTACATAACGAGAGAAATAGAGATGAACATTTCAAAAGGACTGTCTAACTGGTTACGGTCAATAGTAGTCCTCGCCAGCGAAAGTCTTTGTTATTGTTATTCTATTATTATTATTATTATTATTATTATTATTATTATTATTATTATTATTATTATTATTATTTAAAACATTTTGTGTCCTGCTCTTTCGCGCGAGGACTAATATAACTTTATTCACGGTCATTATTTCCCATCGGAGCTGCAAGATGTAATTTCTACATTATGCTAAAGTCGTGTTTCTCCCAGCAGAGACGATATCTTACATGCTAATTAGTGGGCCCTTTTTTTTAGTCTGACTCCAAAGTCTAAACTCAAACTCAACGGGTCTCTTCTATCTCATTAAGTCACCAGTGCACGCAACATTCAGATCACCTGATGCCACTACTAACATCGTCTCCATTGTTTATTATGTATACATTTACTTTTCGGGAACTATCAAAAGCATTAGCAGTTGCTGCTGTCAAGGCAAATTAGCAAGTATGCATGGGCTTGCATCACAAGAAAACGGGTAGAAAAATACACCATGTGGTCGAAGGGAAGAAGCAAGTAACCGTCGGGCAAGGTGGACGTGTGAATACAAGGGAAAGAGAGACCTTTAAAAAACATATATGTCTGTGAAAAGATTTTTGCAGTATAATGAAATGCGTTTATTTTTAGGAGGGGGCTCACCAATAAATGTATTTCATTTGCCTTAAAAAAAAAAAAATTCCAAGTCAGATTTTTGTTTCTTTCCTGTTTATTCCTTTCTTCCTTTGCGACTGTACCAGACAGCGTGTGGGTACAAGAGGTTTGATGTGTAACGACACAGATAAAAAGTAACGGCCAAATTACGTCGCACCTTCTACTAAGCTCCAGTCCCCGTCCCATCATCGCAATGTTGAATCTGTGTGCTTGTTTTACAAGTACTTAAACAGAATGCGCCATGATAAACTTGCTGTAGTTGTACCCCCCATCAAGGTAAATAACGCCGTTCAAAATGACGGGTAGCAAAATTACACCCTTCAGTGATGAGGTCTCCCAATAATGGACGGCTTTTTAAAACTTCTTTCCCAGGATCGCTACCGTTTGTAATTCCCTACATGCTCCCTTTTTTACCAACTGTACTAATATAGCTAGCGATATCACCCTTAAACGGGTGGAACTGGTAACCCCCCTCCTCCCCTCTCCCCCAACCGAAGAAGGAAACAGAGGGGATCAAATTCATAAACGGTCCCCAGTCGCATTTATAACTATACTAATATACAGGAATTTAAATATAATGTGAACAACTATCTCGCCGCACAACTACCCACTTAGAATAGCCTTATAAATCTGACCCCTTTATTGGTATTCACCCCCCTTAGGTTTCACTGAGAATGTGCTTGGTGTGACGTAAATTGAAGAAAACAAAAAACTTTGGCGAAGACATACCGTGTGTAATGTTTGCGATGAAAGGGAGATAAATCCTAAAGAATTAAGTACGCTTTAAAACTACCCTATAAGCATGCGCAAAGAAGACATTTGAGAAAGGCTTGTGAGCAGGTTGTTGTTAATACCTATCTTCGTTCTAGCAACTGTCTGTATTTTTGAGATGATAGTGTTTTCATTGATTGAGATTGTCGGACTGACTTCCTCATCTTGGTTGTTAAGAAACGGTCCCCCAGTTCGATACAAAACACCTGACGAAGGCCGGAGGGCAAAACGGCCGAAACGTTGTGACAATAACAACCAAGATGAGGAAGTCAGTCCGACAATCTCAATCTATCTTCGTTCTGTTCTCTTTTCTTGCAACTTGATATCTACGTACATATCATGAATACAGGGAAAACGAAAGAAGAAATAGCAAGTGGATTAAGGAAATAAACAACACTTTTCTCTATATATTCCTTGTATCAAGCAATAAATTCTTAACTCGAATATATGTGCTTATATTTTGATTTATAAAATTTAACTTTAACCATTAAACTTTATATATATGTATATATATGCGTGTGTGTGTATATATAAGCGAGATACGACACTGATAGAATTCAGATGAAAAATCCTGATAAATATTACTTAGAGTAATACTTTTAAGGTGGACATTTTGCTAACTGCATATCATATCCTATGATGATATGGTTGGTTGGTTATTTTTGTTTTACGGCATATCAACCCTTTTCAGGTTATTTAATGCCGAATCCAAAGATTTTGAAGAAAATTTTTTTTAATAGAATATATTTGTTGTTTTCAAGTCGGTTTCTATTCAACCCATAGTTGGGACCCTAACAGGTACTACCACTCCGGGTCAGAGTGGACCTGAGAGCAATGGCAATTAAAGGGTGGCTCCACACTCCCCAAAGCCCGCAAGCTGGGGTCTCACCACTGGATATAGTTTAAGGTCATATTCAGGACATCTGATGATATGTGCCATTGTTGAAAACTCATGGATTAAGGAAATTAAAACAACCGCTTCTATATATTCCTTTTGTCAAACAATAAATTCTTAAATCGAATATATGTCTCTATATGTTGTTTTTTTCAGAATTTAAAATTTAACCACGAAACATTATATATATATATATATATATATATATATATATATACTACAGGGTGACCCCCCCAAAACGGGCCCCAACTCTAATTAGGCCCCGTTTCTTAGTATTTTGTTTGAATGAAAGTAAACTTTGGTCATAACTAGTTTATTATATTCAAAACATTACATCAAAACACTAGAGTCTTTGGCCTTTTTTCTCCGTTCTACAGCATATGTTCTAGATGGCCTCCATTTAGTTTTTGTTTTTTGTTTTTTTGGTCACCCTGTATATATATTATATATGTATATAACCCTTGAAAATAATATACGAACAAATCGCAACAGACGGGAAAAGACGGATTAAATTGTCACGCAAGAGTATAATCTCGAAGATATACGAAAAGAAGGAAGAAAAGGCGAATGGGAATTCGTATGAAATACAACGATATAAAATATATGCACAATGATATCAAATATCTATACAATGGAGGTAGAGAAGGGGCGAGAACGATTAAGATATATCTCCGCGCAAGTCTAATGATGTAATAAATTCCTTGTGCCGGCAAAGCGACGGCTTGTGTGAAAGAATTGTGACTGACTCCAAAACCTTCAAGTGATTCTGAGAGTCAGCCCGGTGCAATATTCTGAAATAATCAATTTTATAGGCATTGCCACAAACTGGATTTTCAATTAGATGTTGCTTAATGGTAGATTCCTAAGCAGAAGAAAGGCGAAAATGACGTGGTTTGCCCAGTCTAATTTCTGCCGGTATATGTTGATTGATGCGTGTCTGCAAGTTAAAAAAGGTTCGACTCACATAGCCAGCAGTGCACTGGCGATTAAATGCATAAATAACATTGCGTGACGTGGTGTAAACCGTCCTTCCAAGCAAGAGGAATGCAGATCTTACACTGTAAACCAACCGTAATATGACTGACGGGAAACAATTTGTTACAGTCTTAATAATACGTCTGTCCAAACATTGACCAGCAACATGCATACAGGGAAAACGAGAGAAGAAATAGCGAGTGCCCTGAAACTCTTTGTGTATTTCTCGTTTTCCCAAAGGAGCACCTTGTCAATGGGTGACCAGGAAATGTTTAAAATAGGTCTCGCACTATCGACTAAGCTCCAACCCCTGTCCCATCGCTGCAATGCTACATCTTTGTGTTTGTTTTACAAATACTTTAATTGAACGTACTTTGGATAATTCACAACACTTGTGTCCCTTCGATGTACATACTCCCGACCAAACCGAAAAATAGCAAAATCCCACCTTCTTACCCTTGAGATCCTTAGATGCCGGAAAAACATATCCTCTAATAATTTCTTCCCTTAGACTTCTGGAATTTGGAATTCCCTCTCTGTTTACTGCCTTACTGACTGCCTAACCTGCCGATGTTTAGATGTAATGTCAACAGATATCTCACTGCTCAACTTCTCTTCAGTACCCTGTTAGACACGGCCCCAAATAGTAATCTCTTATATCCAAGTCACCATACCAGACTAGACTGATCCAAATATATATATATATATATATATTTTACTTCGGAGGTCACCACTTATAAAGAACTGAAAACGGTTAAGCCTTGGGTAGATGATGAGACAATAAGATCAATTATAGTGTAACTCGGGTAGGGCATACATTATTTTAGAGGACGGCTAAGCAGGAACTTACACACGTTATATATATATATATATATATATATATATATATATATATATATATATATATATATATATAAAATTGGACCATTTGGAATTTACCCATTGGATTTAAATTTTAAATTCGACCGTTTTGGATTTTACCATTTTTGGATTTTTACCCTTCACCGGACTGTCCATTCATGTGAAATCTTTTTATTATTTTTCTTTTGCCTCCTGTTCCCCTTACCTCACCCTTTTTTTTAACCAAGTAAGATCTGTGACTTACTTGTAGTTTCATTAAATACTTTTATATGCAAAATCCGATCCTGCATTTTGCTAATTCCTGCCCTCTGATGAGAAACTCCGCGGATTAAGGACTATCCACTTATCTTGTGTTTCCTTTTTTAAAATTAAATATGTTTTTAACTCTTTTTCAAGATGTCTTTTAACATGTTTTATTAATCATTTGTTCATATATATATATATATATATATATATATATATATATATATATATATATATATATATATATATATAGCCCTTGAAAATAATATACGAACAAATCGCAACAGATACAAAAAGACGGATTAAATTGTCACGCAAGATACAAAGAAAAAAAAAAGGAAGAAAATGCGAATGGGAATTCGTATGAAATACAATGATATAAAATATATGTACAATGATATCAAATATCTATACAATGGAGGTAGAGAGGAGGTGAGAACGATTAAGATATATCTCCGCGCAAGTCTAATGATGTAATGAATTCCTTGTGCCGGCAAAGCGACGGCTTGTGTGAAAGAATTGTGACTGACTCCAAAACCTTCAAGTGATTCTGAGAGTCAGCCCGGTGCAATATTCTGAAATAATCAATTTTATAGGCATTGGCACCGACTGGATTTTCAATTAGATGTTGCTTAATGGTAGATTCCAAAGCAGAAGAAAGGCGAAAATTACGTGGCTTGCCCAGTCTAATGTCTGCCGGTATATGTTGGTTGATGCGTGTCTGCAAGTTCAAGGAAGTTCGACCCACATAGCCAGCAGTGCACTGGCGATTATATGAATAAATAACATTGCGTGATGTGGTGCAAACCGTCCTTCCTAGCAAGAGGAATGCAGATCTTACACCGAAAACCACGGGAAACAATTTGTTACAGCCTTAATAATACGTCTGTCCAAACACTGACGAGCAACTCCAATCCAAGGTAGTTTTAATTAAACACCTGGACGGGCTCAAGATAATTGTAGTTTTTCATGTGATTCTCCGGATATCGATTACGAATAAAAATATCTTTGACAGTATTCAGTTCGTACTCGAGGTCGTTGGAAGAACAAATTCTAAGGGTTCTATACACTAATGTCTATATAAGCCCTTATTTTTCTAAAGTTAAGCACAAATGAGCGTCCATCCACATAAAAAAGGCTAACTGGGAAGCCATCAGAGATCTTATCAGAGATATCCCATGGGGAAATATTTTTTCTCTTACTGCTGAACAGTGCGCAAATGAGACCACTGAATGGTTCAAAACGGCAATTGAAGCACATGTTCTCATGCGGAAATTTTATAGTAAGCCCCACTCTCCCCAATGGTTTACTTCTACTTGCGCGACTGCCATTGCTCAAAGGCAGCATGCATACCACAGATTTAAACGACGTAAGTCCAGTTCAAACAGACAGAAGTATATAGAAGCTAGAAGTAATGTTAAGGAAAAAAAAATAGCGACAGCTAAGAGAGAATTTACTGAAACAACTAAAAAACGCATAGAAGCACAAAAATTAGGAAATCGTGACTTCTCGAAAATCTACAACCGTGTAGTAAATAATGGACAATCAACAATTCCCCCACTAACCAACAATCATGAGGTTGTTTGCTCAGCAACCGACAAGGCTAACATGCTTGCCAGTCGGTTTGCCTCAAACTCCACACTGGACCCTTCCAACCACCCCCTGCCTGACTTTCCTTTTCAGACAGACGCCA
>NC_136526.1:45948800-45971300 GCF_053919585.1 Euprymna scolopes | reverse complement strand
AAACGAAGAGTTTTTTTTTTTTTCACCAAGTAAATTTGCATGAAACGTCAATAGAAATATGATTCGCAATTTTTTAGATGAAAGTTCATGATTTGTATGAGTTGAAGTACTCGGAATACGGTTCTTTTCTTCAGTGTTATTTTCAAAGCATTGCGGCCGATGTTGCCTACAACCTTCTTCATATGTATCTTGTTAAACTTAGGGAATCTTTCTGTCGAATAAGGATTTCTGCGCGAAATTATGCTTTAAAAACATAATATCACCACCACTAATATATATATATATATATATATATATATATATATATATATATGATTACTTAATTTAATCACATAAATTAATATACGAAAGTATAAATTTATGCGTAAACTTACTTCAACAGTGCTCAATATGTAGGTAGAACTAGGTAGTAAGTTATAAAATATATATGGCAATTAAGCTACACAGAATATTCCGCGTTTCATCCACTCTAGGACTCTTCAGGCTTACCTAAGCCTGAAGAATCCTAGAGTGGATGAATCGCCATATACATTTTATAACTTTCTAACTAGCTCTACCTACGTATTGAACACTTTTGATGTAAATACTTAAAGTTTACGCATAAATTTATACTTTTGTATATTAATTTTATGTGAGTAAATGAAGTAGTTATGTGTATAAATATATATATACATACATATATATATTTATATATATATATATATATATATTCCAAATTTAAATATGTTCTCCATCTTACCGTTTAGTTTTTAAGCATGTTAAACTGTTCAATTCTGGAAATTATCTGAGAGCAGAAACAATGACTGCTTTCTACGAAACAGGTGCTGTCAAGAATTGAACATTTTAACATGCTGACATAAATAAGCGTTAAGATGAACAACATCTTGAAATTTAGAATATAGACCTTTCGTCATCTTTTTTTGTAAATCCTCTTTAGTTACGTCGAACTTCATGAATCAAACGATTGGTATAAATAAAAGGTGAAATATAATTGAATAAGCATGTTTTCCCATATATATATATATATATATATATATATATATATATATATATATATATATATATTCATTTTCAATTGGTCGTTACTAGACACCGCCAAAAAATGGCCGAAAAATCAAGTTGTTGTTTTTTAAAACGAAATTACATCCATTAAAATCCATTATTTCTGAGTAACTTTTTTTTTCAGAAAGATAAAACCCTGAATTTTATCGTATAGAAAGCAGAATAATGTAAAACTTCTGCTATTTTTGATTAAATTTTAAATGTTAAAATTTCCCCAAAAGTTAACAATTGACATTTTTTGTCTTGCACAGAAAACGTATATAAATAGTTAAAAAAAACGTTTTGAATGAATTAACTTGTTTATTTCTTGTCTAACTAAGATGTAGGGTGATTTTCTATGAGAATATGCAAAAATATTATAATATAAGTACCTGGATTTCAAATAATTCCACTTATTCATATAGGCAACCAGTTACTTCGCATCGATTTGATAAAATGTTTACATTTGTACTTGATAAAAAGCAAACTATGGAAGACCAAACAGGCAAAAAAAGAAAAAACACTTATTTTTCAGTGACGAAAATTTCAATGTATTATTAACGCTAAGGCTGGCCAGTACCAGATGGGTGACCATTTGTATGAGTTTGGTTTTTAATGTGTGTGTTTGTGTGGGTCAGGCTCCCCCAAATAGGGGCGGCAATTCAAAGCAGAATAAAAAAGATTATTTCAGCGCGTTTGGTCCACCGTAGTCGAAAAGCGGCAAACGTTTTCAAATGGGATCAAAAAAATGATGACATTTTTAACACAAAGGGAACAATATTTACCGATTTTTTTTGTATCGATTCTTCAAAGCATTCCCTGTCTAATAATGGCCATGCATAATTCGGCTCGCTAAAAAAAATGTTAATTTATTTATCAAAGATTTTAAAATGGCTTTTTTCGTATAAATATTTAAAAAAAAAAAATTTGTTGCTTAACTTAAATTAATTATTTTACTTAACATATTCACCGAATTTCACACTTCAAAACTCAAAAGCGGGATAATTAAACACAATCGAAGTTCTGATATTCAGACGTCAAAATAAGGTATGCAAACAAGTTTTTTTTTTTAAATCTATAATCCTGTCCCTTACAACAAAATATGTTTTGTTCAGTTTCAGATGATTATTTTAAGCATATTTGGAACCCCCTTAAAACAAGGATGGGGGGGGGAGGCTGTAAGCAAAAAAAAAATATATATATAAATATCGTTTATGAAAAATAAGTAAACTGTTATAAAGTTCATTCTTCTCTTAATAATCGATGACAATTTCGTTTTGATTGGATAATTACCTGACTTTTGGTAGATTTTTAAAAAGACGGTCCGTAAAAAAGTACTTACCTGCCCCCCCCCCCAGTTTTGGCGGTGCCTAGTCTTTACATAAGCAGTAATTTGTTGCTACACAGTCATGAGCATGTTTCAGTCTTCTAGTGTTTAGTAACTAGAGACATCTTCAGGCAACAACGCTTATTTTCGAAAGCGGAATTCAAAATTTCATCAATAAGCGTTTATTACCTGAAGAGGTTTCTAGTTGCTAAACACTAGAAGACCGAAACATGCTCATGACTGTGTAGCAACAAATTATTGCTTATGTAAAGACAAATTGAAAATGTAACTTGCTCTACTTCCGTATTAAGCACTCTTGTATTAACCTCGTTATATTTCATTGGTTACCCTACTTTTGAAAAATAGCAACCTCAAATTATATATATATATATATATATATATATATATATATATATATATACAGGGTGGTCAAAAAGTCAGGTAACATTTTAAAGAAAAACGATATTAGCAATACACGTATATTTAAGTACCATACATTGAAATATAAAATGAAACAAACATGAAATATGTTTATTTTGTTAATTGTCGTCCATTTCTCTCTATCAATCGCTGGAAGCGATTAACCACTGATTGTGTAACACGTGTAATCATGTCAGCTGATATCCGCGCAATCTCCTCTTCAATAAATAACTTTAAAGACGCTATTGTATCAGGCTTCTTTCCATAAACGCTATCCTTTACATAGCCCCAAAGCCAGAAATCAGGAGGGGTAAGATCCCTATATAAGATTATAATGGATCATATTGTTTTTTCTACCTTTAACATGTTACCTGACTTTTTGACCACCCTGTATATATATAACTACTTAATTTACTCACATAAAATTAATATACGAAAGTATAGATTTATGCGTAAACTTTAAGTATTTACTTCAAAAGTGCTCAATACGTAGGTAGAGCTAGTTAGTAAGTTATAAAATATATATGGCGATTAAGCTACACTGAATATTCATCTATTGAGTGGATGAATCGCCGAATATTCAGTATAGCTTTTTTTTTTTTTTTTTTTTTTATTATATTTTCACCCCAAACAAGGCACATTGCCACTTTGGTGTAGGGGGCTACTATCAGGGGAAACATCTACTGGGGCACTATGTAGGGATTAGGGCAGCGAGATGTTGGTTCACGTTGCACTTGAACTTATGCATGTCAGTACAGTTGGGGAAGCAGTGACCTGGAATGGAATTCCAAAGTCTAGCAGTTCTGGGGAAGAAACTACTGGAGTAGAACGATCTTTTACATCTAGGGATCTCTACAGTGTGGGGGTGGGATTTTGCAGCTTGTCGGGTTTGTCGAGGGTGTTCACGTCGTGGGGGCACAAGTGCTTGCAGTTCTTCAGAGCATTCGCCATTATAATACTTGTAGAACAGGCAGAGGGATGCAACGTTTCGACGATGGGACAGAGGCTGAAGTTTTGATGCCAGTTTAGGGCCTATCAGATTTGCGACTCTCTTTTGAACCCTGTCAAGGAGAGAGAGACTAGTAGCCGATGCACCGGCCCAAATATGACAGCAATACTCCATACATGGGCGAATAGTGGCCTTATAGAGGTACAGGATACTTTCGGGTGTTAGAAGTTTTCTAGCACGGTAGAGAGAGCCCACCTTCCTCGCAGCGGCCCTGGCAATGCCCTCGATGTAATTGTTCCAGCTCATGTTTCCTGTGAACGTTAGGCCAAGGAGCTTGAAAGACGTACTCTCAGCTAAAGAGTTGTTGGCCATTGCTATAGGTGGTAGAGAAGGTTTCCTGTAATTATTGAATGAAACCAGTTTTGTCTTGGTGGCATTGAACGTTACCATCCATTTTTGTCCCCATTCCACTACTGATTTGAGGTCATCCTCTAGTGTTTCTGCCATTACTTTAGATATATGTTCATTTGTTTTCCTGTCGTGCCTGCTATAGAGTGTGGTGTCATCAGCATATATACCCATCTCAGAGGCAATTTTATCGGGGAGGTCATTTATGAATATCAGGAACAGCAGAGGACCAAGGATAGATCCCTGGGGCACTCCGGCATTTATATTATATTGTTTAGACGTACGACCGTCGAGGACAACCTGGATTTTTCTCTTATCTAAGAAGGATTTAATTATGTTAAGTATTCTACCAGTGATACCGTAAGATCTAATCTTCCTGAGGAGACCCTCATGCCATACCCTGTCAAAAGCCTTAGATATATCTAGAGCTACCGCTCTGCCCTCTCCCGCTTTGTCCAGTGAATGGTATATGCGTTCAGAGATTACAGTGAGGATGTCTGCCGTGGAACGGGCTTGTCTAAATCCATATTGATGGTCGGTCAGAAGTTTAGCATCTGTAAGCTTAATCACCATATATGTATACGTTTTATTTTTTGTTACCGTTTTATCTGTTCAGTTACATATGTTTCGATTGCCTCGTCAGACCTTACATAAATGGCTATAATTATTTGGAAGAACGATTTTAAAAGAAATACTAGAGAGAAAAAAAGGACAGAGAAAATAAGGGCGGGGGTGGAGATCGACAATAATTACGTTTTGAAGTTTAAAATACATTAGATTTTGGTGTGTGTGTGTGGGGGGAGGGGGTGTTAGTAAATTTAGCTAAGCGTGGGTAAATATGTAGTGATATAGAGAGGGGGAGATAAAAAGAGAGGGGTAAGAGGAGGAGGAGGAATTTCAATTTTGGGTTTTAAGATTTGGCTGTTTTTATTAAGATTGTTTAGCTATACACTGCAGTATATGAATTGATGGGAGAGAGAGAGAGAGGGAGAGAGAGAGAAAGAGGGGGAGAAAGAAAGGGTTAGTGTGCGTTTCACATGCCTTTGACAAGGGTTCATTCTCGAACGCTCGCAGTCGCCACGGTAAGTCCAAACGTACATTCGACAATGGATTGTTTTAGGCAGTTAAGAGTGAATACACCTGCCAATACACACGCATACGCGCACACATACATACACATATAAATATATACATACACATCTATATATAAAAATATATCAACATACATGCACACAACCACATCCGCACATACAAATATATACACAATGTACGTTGAAACATACATGCCCATAAATGCACACACCTATATGTACGTAAACACACACACGTATACATATATATATATATATACATATACACATATATACCAATATAAATATGCACACAGATACACATACTTACATACATATGTATAGACACATATCTCCAGTAAGATATTGATGTATATATACATACATACATACATAATCTATATATATATATTTATATATATATATAGGAAACCATATATATATGAATATATATGAATATATACATATGTATTTATATATATGTAGGAGACCATATATATATGAATATATATATATATATTTATATATATGTAGGAGACCATATATATATGAATATATATATATATATTTATATATATGTAGGAGACCATATATATATGAATATATATATATATTTATATATATGTAGGAGACCATATATATATGAATATATATATATATTTATATATATGTAGGAGACCATATATATATGAATATATATATATATATATTTATATATATGTAGGAGACCATATATATATGAATATATATATATATATATATATTTATATATATGTAGGAGACCATATATATATGAATATATATATATATATATTTATATATATGTAGGAGACCATATATATATGAATATATATATATATATATATATATTTATATATATGTAGGAGACCATATATATATGAATATATATATATATATATATATATATATATATGTAGGAGACCATATATATATGAATATATATATATATATATATATATATATGTAGGAGACCATATATATATGAATATATATATATATATATATATATATATATATATGTAGGAGACCATATATATATGAATATATATATATATATATATATATATATATATATAGGAAACCAATATATATATATATATAATGTGAAAAGGAAGCGAAAGACCGGAGGTTCGACGTTTCGCCCGAATTATGCGGGCTTTTTCAAGAGGTGTGGTCACTGACGAGAGGTTGGATGTTTTTAGTTTTATATATACTGGGGGAGTGTATGCAAATAAAACTATTATACAAATCTCTCTCTCTCTCTCTCTCTCTCTCTCTCTCTCTCTCTATATATATATATATATATATATATATATATATATATATATATATATATATATATATATATACACTTGTGCCCGATATTATTCATACCCCCCTTGAAAATTGAGTTTATTAGGTGTAACTTTTGTAAGAATTTATTGTTTACGTCCATATTGATACATATTCTCATTAAACCTCTTCTGATCATTTTCGTCATTTTAAAATCTCGGGATACTTGTAATAAAAGAAATATACAGCTATTTATAAAATCTGCAATGTTCAAAAATAATCATACCCCCTTATTTTTTCAGTATTAATCGAGTTTCTGACTGTTTGTTTTCTGTTTGATTCTTATTTTGAATGCTTTTATACAACGTTTGATTAATTTCATTTCGTTTTTTGCATTTTTCAGAAATTAAAATGATATCAACTGAAAACCAATAAAAGAATAAAAATTATTAGAATGAGGAAGAAAAAAGAGCTTAGTAATGATCTTAGGACTAAAATTGTGAATTCACATAAGGATGGTTTAGGTTACAAGTCAATTTCCAAGAAATTTGAGGTCCCTACAGCAACAGTACAGAGCATCATCAAAAAATTCCAGAGCCACCACACAACAAACAACTTGATTGGTAGAGGAAGGAAAAGGAAACTGCCTGCTAGAGCCACCAGGAATATTGTAAGAAGTGTTAATGCAAATCCAACCACCACTAATAAGGACATTTTAGAAAATCTGGAGTCTTCTGGCATAAAAATATCAAGGCAAACATTGCAAAGGACTCTGCATTAAAATGGTCTGAAAGGAAGAAGACCAAGAAGGACTCCATTGCACACCGGAAACCACCTTGCAGCACGGCTAAAGTTTGCTAGGACCCATGTGAATTCTCCAGAGTCCGTTTTCTCAAGTATTTTGTGGACTGACGAAACAAAAATTGAATTGTTTGGCCATATGGATGCTTCTTACGTTTGAAGGAAGAAAGGAGAAGCTTACAACCCAAAGAACACCATACCCACGGTGAAACATGGTGGTGGTAGCCTTATGTTTTGGGGCTCCTTTTCGGCTAGTGGTCCAGGTAGTTTGGTCAAGATAGATGGAACCATGAAGAAGGAGCAATATTTGGAGATACTCCAGAAAAACATTAGACAGGATGCGGAGAAGCTCCATTTAGGACCAAACTGGGTCCTTCAACAGGATAATGATCCAAAACATACTGCCAAAATAGTCAAGAAATGGTTTGAGGATAATCAAATTAATGTTTTGGAATGGCCTAGCCAGAGTCCCGACCTGAACCCTATCGAAAACCTCTGGCACATATTGACAACTGAGGTTAAAAAGCGGAAACCTAGAAATTTGAGGGATTTGGAGAACTACTGCATTGAAAGATGGTCAAAAATCAGTGTTGATGCTTGTAAAAACCTCGTTGATAAATATCCCAAACGGTTACAGGCAGTTATTAAGAATAAAGGGCATGCTATTGACTATTAGTAAGAGAGGTATGAATAATGTTGAACTAGTGCCATTATTGTTTTTCTTTGTATAATGTTTCAAACTTGCATAATTTATTTATTTGTTGAGTTTAAATTAAATGCTTATGCTTGATTTATTGTTTGAAATCCCTTTAATATTGTCTACCTTCTGGTTTGAGCAATATTCTTATAGAAATCTCAAAGATCCGAGGGGTATGAATAATATCGGGCACAAGTGTATATATTGGTTTCCGAGATGTAAATCTGATGACACCTGCGTGATCGTTAAAGAGTGCTCAATGGAGGACAGGGTTGGTATATAGTCTTCTTATTATGCAAACATAATTAACTACATATGTGCATATATGTTTCAGTGGATTCTTAATTCAAAAGACCACCTCATCAGACGAAAAATGGGCCCCTTTTTTGGTTTGATAAGGTGGTCTCTTTTAATTGAGAATCCACTGAAACATGTATAGACATATGTAACCAATAATGTTTGTATCATGAACAGATTATATATATATATATATATATATATATATATATATGTGTGTGTGTATGCATATATATATGCATATATATGCATATATATAAGGATAAAGTTTACTTTAAAAAAGTAGTTTTTCAATAAAGAAACAAACCTATCCGTATGGATGAAGCTCTATCCGATTTAAAGGAGCAAGTTAGAAAACAAAATAAGGATCAAAGTTACGTAAGAACTTTACTACATTGTCAAAAACTTTTCCTTTTCCTAGACTTAAATGTATGCAACATCGGTGTTATATATTTGGCCCTCGCTGATTTTATCACCTCTTCTGATGAGAATCTTCCAGCTTTGAAATGCCACGACCTAAAAAGGCACGTCCTTTTATATTCCACTCACTTTTGTTGATCGATACTAAACGTTATTGATTATGTGATTAAGTGTAATATATATATATATGAGTGCATATTATATATATATATGTATATATAAATATATAAACAAATTTAGGCAAGATAAAGTAAATACCTTTCACGAGAAACACCCGTCTGGCTGAAACTACTGTCAATAATTTTCCCCACTCTTTATCTGTGCCTAAATCAAAACGTAGATTCCATGAACAAAGCTTCTTTCTCAGAAGTGCACACCTGTGGAACTCTCTTTCGTTTGCCTGTTTCCAACCTGACTAAAACTTGGATGTCTTCAAACCTAACATAAACAAATTCCTGACAAACCGCCCCCTTAGGTAAAACACTCTATCAAATCTCCAATACTAATGATTACTACAATACTATCTCATTGATTACTGTACACGCAATAACCCTTATCCCTGAGTGTCCTTCGGGCCTTGATAAGTGGTGACCCCATGTAAAAAAAATGTATATAAGTATATATAAATCTATTTGTCAGGTCAAAAAGGAGAAACCCTAATAGACAGAGGGGTTATAAACGCTCTTTATACTCAGGTATTTCAGAAGCCGCATTCTTAATCCCAAGTATGAAGAGCGGATATAAACGCTCTTTCTATTGATATTTATCTTTAATGAACTGACAAATAAATTCATATATTTATTTTATCTTACATTTTATTTTATATTAATATCAACCCGCAAACATAGAGATTCGTATATAATAATACGTTTCCATACAAAATGATTTATGAGTTTTACAGTTCAATTATTTAAATAAATACAATCACCTGATATGATCATTTTCTGGATATATTTATTTATACGGGCGTAACATTATATATATAACGCGTAACAATATATATATATATTTATTTATTTATTCATATATATATATATATATATATATATATATATATATATATATATATATATGATATTGCTGGACGAAGGGTGTGGGTGATATATTTCGCCCACATAAATATATTTCAATGCGAGCGAAATACATACATACATTATATATATATATATATATATATATATATATATATATCGTCCACACCCTTCGTAAAGCAATATCATATATACCAGATACCTTAATATCCCCAATTATACCAATAGCTAAATGTCGCATTGAAAAGCTTGGAAACCTGCTCCTCTTATGATGAAAAGCATTAGGCTTTGAAATAACTTAGTATAAAGAGCATAATATATATATATATATATATATATATAAATTTATAGTGATAAGTGAAAAAAATGTACATCAATAAACAAGAATAAGTTTAAGGCTCCCAAAATTTATACTAAAATTGTCTTTGAAGAGTCGTGGCGTAACGGATATATATGAGTAAAAATTCGTGGATAATACGCAGCGTTTAATTTGAAATTTCTTGCAGACTCCTGAATTCGGAAGAAACACTCCTGAGTTCGACAAGATACGCCCAGAGAAGGTTGGAGATTACATCGGTCGAAACCTTGTTTAAATAACACTCAGTTTGAGAACACTGGCCGTACGAATCCAAATAATAAAAATACATTTCGCTGAAACAGGAATGGCGTATCACGGCGGCAGATGATGCGTCTTTTCTCGCTCTCATTATATTTGTTTACAGAGAAAAAATGTTTTGAGCACAAAGATAATTGTTCTGATTGAACTTTAGACTGCTGCTTCCTATTCAACACCTTTCCTTATTATGCACAAGCGATGATAGTTATGCAACTAATGAGCCAATAATAATGAATAATACGAAATATTAAACCGAAAAAAAAAATCGTTAATTGACATTTTGCTTGATGACTACTGAAAAAGTCGTTGAATAATAAAGAAACACGTCAATGGATAACTTTTGGATTTTCTTTTCATCTTTTCAGCATTTATGCACATGTTTAGTAGAAGCTTGGGTCACGAATCTAATTCGTATTTTATACCTTTTTTTTTTAAAGTTCGCAACCGAAAATGTTCGTTAATTAAAACAAGCTTTCCCATATTTAATTTATTTAATTAACCCACTTAATCAGGTCGTGTCTTTTAATCCATATTATTAATCCATTAAGCAACGCCATTAATCCATCACACCAGTTGATTAATATAAAGAATCAATTCATTAATCCATACCATTAATCCATACAATTAATTCATTAATTCATACCATCAATTCATAAATTCATATAATTAATCTATTAATCCATATTATCAATTACTTAAGTCATACGATTGTCTATTTATCAATACCATCAATTTATTAATCTATGCCATCAATTGATTCATACCATTAATCCATTTAATCATATTAACTAGTTATTAATCTGTATCATATGAATCATTAATCCATATCATCAATTCATTAATGGATGGTATAAATTAATGAATTTAATGAATAAATCATAAATTAATTAATCCATGCCATCAATTCATTGGCCCATAACGTTAATTCATCAATCCATATCATCAATTCATTAATCCATACCATTACTTCATTAATCCATATCATCTATTCATTAATGGATGGTATGAATTAATGAATTTAATGAATAAATCATAAATTAATTAATCCATGCCATCAATTCATTGGCCCATAACGTTAATTCATTAATCCATATCATCAATTCATTAATCCATACCATTACTTCAATAATCCATATCATCAATTCATTAATGGATGGTATGAATTAATGAATTTAATGAATAAATCATCAATTAATTAATGCAAGCCATTAATTCATTGGCCCATAACGTTAATTCATTAATCCATATGATCAATTCATTAATCCATACCATTACTTCAATAATCCATATCATCAATTCATTAATGGATGGTATGAATTAATGAATTTAATGAATAAATCATCAATTAATTAATGCAAGCCATTAATTCATTGGCCCATAACGTTAATTCATTAATCCATATGATCAATTCATTAATCCATACCATTAATTCATTAATCCATATCAGCAATTCATTAATGGATGGTATGAATTAATGAATTTAATGAATAAATCATCAATTCATTAATCCATATAAGCAATGTCATCAATTACTTAATTCATACTATCAATTCAATAATTCATACCATCAAGTAATAAATTAATACCATCGACTAAGTAATCGATGGTATGATTCAATGAATTCAATGAATGAATCATCAATTCATTAATACCATCAAATCATTAATTCATACCATCAAGTCCTTCGTCTCCAACACAAATTCATTGATCTATAACGTCAATAATTTCTATATTTATTCCAACAATTGAAAGCTTTGTTAACAGTGATCCATTATCACTCACCTTTTTACATAAGTGCATTTTGTTTTTTATAGAATAACACAATTCGTTTATTTCTCCTTATCGAACAACATGACGAGTAACACAAACGATCTTGTTTATCACAAAGAATAAAACGACAAATAAATGTTCATAGTACAACTGGCATTCAATAAAGACGTTTATCTGGTGCAGGAGTTCAGATTCGTGTGTTTTTACAGCAATACATTTTTTGGAGGATGATAACGTTCGTAAAAATTCTCTGGGGACTGCCTTGACAGGGTACAAAACTATCTTAGAAGTCTATCTATCTATCCCCCTCTCTCTCTCTCTCTCTCTATGTATATATATATATATATATATATATATATATATATATATAGAGAGAGAGAGAGAGAGAGGGGATGTGCAGGGTGTCCACAAAGTCTAGCTACATGATCTACAGGGTTCTCACAAAGTCTGGCTACATATCTACAGGGTGCTCATAAAGTCTGGCTGTATAATCTGCAAGGTGTCCACAAAGTGTTGTTACATAAACTACCGGGTTCCCATAAAGTTTGGCTGCATTATGTAGTCAGACTTTGTGGACACTCTGTTCTTTACCCGTAGAAGAGTCAAATACGCCAGGAGATGGAGTACTGTTGTCACGTCTGAGATGGAGCCCTCAAAAAGCATCTTTTCCTACCTTGACAGGGTACAAAACCATCTTCGAAATCTAGTGAGCGATGACATTTTCACCCTCCCTACACTTCGTCTTTCTCGCAGAAAAAGACGTTGCGAGTTTATCTCAGCCCTATAGATACTTTTATGTTAGGTGTTCGACTGAGCTTCAATCTATGGTCCTTCTCCGAAAAACGTTCACAGCAAATACTCGTCTAGCTGATGCAACTGCCAACAACTCATGCCCCAAACTAAATGAACAACTGTCAACAATTCATGGCCAAAACTAAACGAACAACTGCCAACAACTCATGCCCAAAACTAAACGAAAATTCCATGAGTAGAGCTGTCCGTCTGTGGAACACAATGTCTCTTCTCTATCGTTACTCTTTTGTAGGTGCTCGACTGAGCTCCAATCTATGCCTCCTCCCTGTAAAACGTTTGCAGCGACTACTCACTTAGCTGCAACAGCCGCCAAAAAACTTCTCTTACTATCTAACAAACTCTTAAACTAAACGAGAATTCCACGAGCTAAGTTTCTTTCATAGAACTGTCCGCCTGTGGGACGCTGTACCGTATGTCTGCTTCCCGCCTTATTATAAAATGGTCATATTAAAATCTCATGTGAATAAATTCCTATTAGATAATAAAGTCTTACCCAAGTTCCACCATAACTGATCTTGCTGTCTCACCTATACCTAACACTTATTAACTCTTCTCCTCAAGTGCCTATTGTAGCACTATGTTTGCGTGACGGGGCAACGCCAAGGACGTCTCAAGGCACAGCAATGTTATTGCAAATAGGTGTTCAACAGAAAACTAATTACTTGCTGTCGCGTTGGAATGTTTAGTAAAGTATTTTAACTCGGGTAACTAATACGGGGTGAGTCACGGGAAACGGTTGTTTTTTCAGGAAAACAAAACTCTGCGAATATTTCAACAAAAAATTTATTTAATGTACATAAAAACATTTACTAAACTATGTCATTATGGAATATCCTTTACTCAGGGAGAGCAAGTAACGTTCTAAAAAAACATACGTACGTATAGACCAGAACATGTGGTGACCTTTCAAGTAAAATACAACAACAACAATACTTTATCGGCGGTGGTTATAATAGCAAAGACGTCACGTTTCTTTTTTTCATGTTCTTTTCCTCCTTCACGGTACGGGTTCGAACCTGCCTTCCTACAACCACTTTTTTTCTTTTGCTCAACACACACCTCCAAAAACCCAGGCAACGCCGGGCACCCATGCTAGTGATTTTATGGAATCAACTATAAGTTCTCTACAGTGCAGTGTAGACTACAAAATATTGTGAACTTAGTCACTGCAAGAGGCATGTGAAGCTTCTTCCAGCTGCAACGCGATGGGTCCCTAATTAGAGCAGGCAATCAATTCGATTTCGATGGCAATAGAAATATGAGAGTGTGAAACATTCATTGATCATCATTCAATCCCGGGCAACGTTGGCTCACGCTGCTAGTCGATCATAAATTAAGAATACAGTCTACGTTCCACTCATATTTGTTACAAGTAAGCATCAGTCTACTGCTGACTTGCCCACCATGTTTCAGTTATTAATGTCCAACAGTCTTTAATCACTGTTCAATAAGGATATTTTTGATGGCCGTCTCATAAGGAAGAGAGTAATTCATGCCGAACGGAACTTAGACCCTCAGATTTCTAACTTGTGGCGCATCTGAAAACTGATACGTCCAGGAGAAGGATTTATTCGTTTGAAATAGCTGAGTGGTTTTGGTCACTATAATCGACCAATACGATCAAATAAGTCGCCTTAACCATTGGGTTTTCGTAGTTTATAATACGCTTAAACTTTAGTCTTTCGCCGTATCGTTCGACGTCTTTATAGACTGCTATTCCGTCCGTATTTATGGCTTATACCATCGAATTGTATTCTTGTGCCGTATGACTACAATACACACATTGACCCTTATCCTCGAGTGGCCTCCTGGCCTTGATATGTGGTAACCCCTTCGTAATATAAACGAACCGGGATGTATCCATATTCATGACATCAAGAACCCGGATGCTTTCTAGAACTTTGCCGAACAATACCAGAACTGAAATCAGGACAGAGCTAAGAGAGAACTGTGTCAAATTTATTGACAATTGTGCACACCGTATGAAAGTGAACAGTGATAAAACAAAGACTGTTGGTCATTTATGACTGAAACTTGGTGGACAAGTCACGCATTGGCAGAAATTTACTTATACCAAATACGGTTGGTTTGCGAATTTTATCACGATGAGGGATTTTTGGATTTTTGGCGGGGGGATCACTCAATGCTTGTATACACAAAAGACCTCGTGTTTTATTGTACGAAATGTACATGTGACTAACGGGTCACAATTACCATTATGTACTGGACATCGATTTTTTTTCGAAAACATAGAATCTGTGAAATCTTATGTTTCTGGATTTTTAAGATGAGGATCGATAATTTGAATTATTCGGATTATTTGGACTACTATTCTCATATTGAGTGTTATAAATACAGATGACTTTATCTTGCATACCCATAGCGTAAAGGATAAAGTACTATATGTGGCACAATGACATAGCTCCCATTTTGGGGGAGCTGAAGGAGGGGGCTTCTACATTAATAAACCTTGTGCCTAACTTGTTCCGTACTTGTGAAGTGAAAACATGTCATGCAGGTGCTTTGTGATTTTGAAAATGTTAGAACGTATCAACCAGATTTGACTGACAAGTGTTTATGAAAATTTGGCAGTGATAAAATCACTGGAGACGAGTCAGGCTTGCATGCGGGTAGCTGAATTTGAAAAACAAAACAAAACATTAAAACGCATCTCTCTCTCTCTCTCTCTTTCACTCTCCTTCTCTCTCTTTTAATGAAGAGAGGGAGAATTGAATGTGATTGTATCGTTTTAAACAGTTGGAGCTTGCATCTCGTATGCGACAGAGGAGTTAGCAGTTTTGTGCGCACGCATTGGTTGACGAGTAAATATGTTCCTCCATTGTCAATGTTAAATAAATTATACATTTTTATAAAAAAAATGCATGTGTTCGCTATTTTTGTACCAGCGTCCAATTTCAGCATTTAATGCCGATGACAGAAAGTTGCCTGTAACGACGCAATAAAGACATAAGAAGTGACCCATGCCAGCCGGTTATAGCCGACGACATCTCAACCTGTTGCTGTTCCAACGTACCTATCGTTTGATATCATGTCTAACACCAGGGAGCTGGTTTTCTCAACCAAGTAACTCTCCCCGGAAACGATAGTGTTATGATATAAAAATTCACTTTTAAGTGACACTCTTCTTGAGGTAGAAGGTTTGATCCTCACTGCGGGCGACGCTAAGAATACAATTCCAAATTACTTAAGACTTTTACCCGGTGATGGCTAGCAGAACGATGGCATTCGACTCTGCGAAGTGTTCCAATCGAAATTCTAACCCTATCCCCGAGTTCGACAAGACGCCCGAAGAAGGTCTGAGGCTACGTTAGCCGAAACGTAGTGAGAATAATACTCAAGCTGAGAATAATAGTTCGAATAATATTGTGGAATCTTATACGAAATACATCTGCATAATTATCAAGGCTCTTCATTTTTATATAATTAATAGCAGGGAGACCAGACGTTGCCCGGGATTCAATGATGATCAACGAATGTTTCACAAATCTATATCTTTATTCTGATTGAAATCAGTAAAATCGCTTATTTTTCAATCGAATCGATTGCCTGCCCCGTTGCGGACTTATCATGGTACACCGGCAAGAGGATTCACATGCCCTACCGCAGTGACTAATTTCACAATACACTGTAGTCTACATTGCACTGTAGAGAATTTACTGTTGATTTTATAAAATTATTTTTATATATAATGGCTTGAATTATAGTTTAAAATGCAAAAAAAATCAAGTATCATGGTGCAATTGTGCTTTAAACAGAAACATTCATTTCGAACGCACACCTGTCATATCAAAGAACCTACTGTTGATTTTATATGCCTAGCCTTACTGCTTGTGTGATAATAACACTTCTCAAATGCACTGATGATGTTAGGCTGTAGAAGGTGTTAACTTTGGTCAAAATCGCCTGTTCTTCCTTTCATCGGATTATTTCGATTATCGATTATCGATACTTATCGAAGACATTCCAATACAAACCTTATCTAAGAACACTACCAGGCACACAAACACCTTTGTATGAAATTTCATAAAAATCAGCTCAGCCGTTTCGAAGTCCATAAAGAATGAACTCACACACAGGCACACACAGGTAAAGTTCCTTTTATGCAATACAAATTTGTATCGATTTCTGATACAATTCGTTCTTGATCAGTTTGCGTTATCCCGACAACTTTCTATTTATTGTTTTTTTTTTCTTTTTTTATTGATAACAGTCGGTGGTTTGCTTGGGAATATCGAGTGGCAATACGCACCAATATTCTAAGGCTCTTCATGGCCTTCAAATAGATATATGCATACTGCTAGCAATCCTCGGTTTCCCCATTATTTTTATTATCGTATGTACTCACTAAGAGATCTCAAACGGGTCATCATCAGAGATTATGCACGGAAAACAACCGTCTATATTCCTTGAAGTCTAGCTGACAAAATGTCAACCCAAGATATCCAGTACTCTCTCCCTCTTCTGATATTCTCTGCAAATAATTTTGTTAATTTTTGTTTTTAGTTTATGTTGGTTAGTTTCCGCATTCAAAGGTTTTCCGTAAGATTCCAGCTGTTTTTAAAATGGCCGTCTTCTTTTTACACAGAGATCACCACTTATCAAGGCCCAGAGACTACTCGAGGATAAGGGTTAATGGGTATACATTATAGCGTAACAAACATAAGTAGTGGAAATTTTGTAAATTGGATTACTTAGGGGGACGGTTCATCAAAAACTTGTTTGTTTACATTGGACTTGAAGATAGCCATATTGTAGTCAGCTGGAAAGCAGGCAAACAGAAAAGAGTTCCACATGCACGCAGTTCTAAGAAAGGAGCTTTGTTAATGGAATCTACATTAAGGTTTAGGCACAGATAAAGAGTGTGGGAAATTATTGATAGTGTTTTTTTGTTTTTTTTTTAATTACATTTTCACCCCGAACAAGACACGTAGCCACTAGGGGGCTGCTATCAGGGACACAAGCTACAGAGGTACTATGTAGGGAGTTGGGCAACAAAATACCGGTTCACGTTACACTTGAACTTCTGCATGTCAGTACAGTTGGGGAAGCAGGGACCCGGAAGGGAATTCTAAAGTCTAGCGGTTCTGGGGAAGAAACTACTGGAGTAGAAGGCTCTCTTACATCTAGGGATCTCTACTGTGAAGGGGTGGTATTTTGCTACTTGTCGGGTTTGTTGGGGGTATTTACATCGAAGGTTTTGGCTAGACAAGTGTTTTTCGTGAAAGTTTGGCGAGAGGGGACCATGGATTGAAGCTCAGAGCTCAGACTGTTGTATAGTCTCGGTCTTCCTCTTGATTCCGATTTCTCCTTGTTTTTTATTCAAGTTCTTTGAGACTGTCCCTACAATTATTGGCATTATATTGATTTTATTCATGTTTTATATTCCTTTCAACTTTTCTGGTATGTTCCGCGCATTTGTTTCGTTTTTCCGCTTTTTTGATTAATTTACAATTATAGTTTCAGTTTTCACGATTCCATGTGGTGTTATTTTGTGTGTTTACATCTGTATCAGTGTCTATAGTCTATATATCCGGCTTGCGCCTGTAGCCCATGCAAATCAGTCTCCGCATTCAAGTTCTTTCCTTAATAATTGATCCGTTTTCATTATTTTTATTCATTGCATCATCTCGTGCATTCCTTTGAGTTACATTCTCTTCATTAATTTTTTAAAAAGTTTTTCAGGATTGTCACTGATACCCCTACTATTGATGGTGTTATCCCGACTTTCTTCATCTTTCATCTCCCTTACAGCGACCTGGCCAGTTCCATGTATTTGCTTCGCTTCTATGTCTCCTTGATATTCACTCCGTGGTCCGCTGGGACGATGAAATGTACGATCTGCCAGAACTTTCCGTACTGGTTGACTAGTATGACATGCGGTCTCCTTGCTTGGATTGGTTTATTAGTTTTTTTTAATATTTTTTATTCCCATCTTCCATAGGATTCTGTAATTTTTGTTTTTGAAGTACTGCTGCCGGTTGGTGCTTGGACCATTTTTCTGGGCGTTCAACATGCAGCTGTCTGTATAATTGTTGTTGTTGATGCCCCTCCAGGGGATTAATGGAGTATCTCATGACGTCACTTCCGTTGGTGACGTCACTTCCGGTATCGAGATTGGTACGCGACGAAGCCGGTTGTGTGCAAACGCCTACCGTTGAGGAACGGTATTCCCAACCGGTCTTTGCGTGTAATTTATGTGAATGCATGTCCGTTTCTAAAAATCCTGTGTTCCTTTCGTTTATTAGCATTTAACCCTATAACAACTGGCGACGAGAAATCGACTTTCACACGGGTTAACTCCCCAAAAAAAGGAAAAAAAAGAATCAAATTCTAATTGACTTCAAAAGAACGACGAATTGATAAGTGTGACAATACGTCCCGGTTGGAAAATCTCAAAAGGGGAATTTATCCCCGAAACGTATCGTAAAATAATAATAATAATAATAATAATATATATATATATATATATATATATATATATATATATATATATATATATATATATATATATAAAAATGGTGTACGTGCCGGTTGTGAAATTGTTACAACCCAGTAGCACTCATCCAGGTTCTGGCCAGTATTTTCATCGTTGAATGTTCTTATATAAGATTCATGGTTGACGAAATACCAGGCAATGAATAACGGAACAACACGGATTTATATATATATTATACGCATGTCATTTATTGAGCGCTAAAAATTCAAAAATCAAGGCAAAATATTAAAAGAAAAATAATGATATGAAAACATGCAGACAGTGTCCAACGGATCAAAAAACGCATGGAAAATGATTGATTCATGGTTAGGCAGTGAAAATCTTTCAAAATAAAAATAAAAACAGTTCAGTTCAACAAGTAGACATTTGTGAGATGGGGAGTATTGAATAGTACTTATCTACGAAGACGTGGATTCAACCGATGATTAGGTATCTGACAAAATGCAATATTCTGATGTTCACTAGTCTTCCATCATATTTCTGTCTTGCTGGTTTTCTCAACCACCGACGTTCGGTCGCATCTTTTCCATGTTTTGAACCAAGGTGATTTCGCAGTTCTGATGAATCCCCTTTTCGGCCCCAGGGATACGGTTCAGTTGAGAGAAACGCCATTTCACCGTGTAAGTCGCGTTGGTGCTGCTCAACGCGTCCTTTCCTCTCAATGATATATCTCCTTCCGATGGTTTTGAGCCAAGGTATTTTATAATTTCTTTGTATTTCTTTTGCGGCTCCGGCAATGAGAATTAAATCGCGTGAATTTCCAAGTTATAAAGCGAGTCATGTTGGCTGGTGTCTCTCGCATTTTTATTATCAACATTCGTTCGACGATGTGATCAGCTACATCTATTTTTGAAAAAAGGTCCCTTTTCGTTTTCCCGCCAAAATGGTTTTTCTTTTTTTTTTCTTCTTCTTCTTTTGCCCGCACGCTGCCTCATTTGGGGTCGAGGTGGGGTATATGGATGGATTCTCGTCGTGACCTTCGCACGTGTGTTTTTTTTTTTGACGAATGATTTGGTGAGAGGATGGGGGGTGGTGTATCTATCTCGCTTCCTTTTATGGGTAGACGCGTGGATACTTGGCTGTCGCGTGTCTTGATAGCAATGGGGTGGTGTGGGGGGTATCTGGCCGATAGATATTCAAACTGAATTTAAAAAGAGATTTTTTTTAAGTCCTAACATTTTTCTTTTTTTTAAGTCCTAACTTTATCTATTCTAATAGAGAAAATAATACCCGGCTTTTTGTTTTATTTTTTTATCGCTAGTTTACTTTGTAGCATGGAGGGGGTGGCGAATAAGACAGGAAAGTAGAGACAAATAAATACAAATACATAAATAAAACAAGAAAAACAAGTTTAAACAAGGTAACATGAAAAACATTTAGGATGGGGGGAACGATCACTTCTGCATTATGCTCGATTTTCCCGTGACACAAGCTAAGAAGTCAACTGGCAATTACATTCTAACAACAACAACAACAACAACAACAAAAAAGAAAGAAAACGAACTCATGGCAAAGTTATCGAAGAAACTATAAGTTACTCTTTTTGTCTCTATATTTAAATTGAAAAAAAAACAACCGTACGAAAAGCATTTTGTAATGTTTAAAAATGAATCTGGTTGCCTATTGAAAGAAGAAAGAAACAAAAAAGAAAAAGAGAAAAATGCTGACCTAATTTCACCGCGTGAACAACTCTATCGTAAACTGTCGACGGTTTATTCTTATACAAATTTTAACATTTTTCAAATGAAGTGAAAAGTTTTTTTTTGCTGCGAACGTTATGCAATATTTTAACGAGAGAGAAATGTTTCTTTTTTTCCTTTTGCGTTTTACCTGGGCTAAAGGAAATACGTTTTTTTTTTCATTGAGTGGAAGTTTCTGAAATATTCTATCTTTAACTGTCGGTCCTAAACTGAAAAATATTTTTTTCTGGCGCGTGGGGACAACTCACCCATACACGCACACACATAAAAAACTAGCCATTTTTGGTTAACTGCCAGACAATTCCACAATTATTTTTATTCTTTTGCAACTGTATGGTATCACAGTATATTTTTTTGTTTTTTTGTTTCGCAAGTAAAATTTTTTTATCCACTCTCATATTTGGTTATCTCCAAGGTTTTTATCAAGAGGCAAGTGATAAATTGCTACCTCTTCATACGCACACACTAAAAAAAAGGACATTTTCTTTTTTTATTATTTTATCTCTCTTCTCCAGTCAAAAACGAAAATAATTTTTTGGAGCGTTTGAAAAAGCTATTAAAAGATGGAGGACGTTAAAGCAGTATTAATACAGCTAATCCAAGCTCAGATGGACCAGCAACAGAAAGCTGAGTAAAATTTAAAAGAACGTTATAAACAGCTCCAGTTACAATTTCAAGAGAGGCAACAAGCGTTGGAGGAGAGAATGCTACTTCAACAAAAGAAACAAAAAAAGCTATTGTTAAAAATAGTCGATAAAACGGAACACAGGGACACCAGTTTTACTTTTCCCAAAGTACAATATGGGACGCTATAGATATGTTCAACTACCAACCAGAGTTGTATGGGACGTTTGACGCTTTCTATCGGAGATATGAGAACCTATTCACCGTGGATTGTCAAGAGTGGAGAAACACTAAGAAAGTTTTGAGGAAATTAGCGACCACAGAACATAGCAAGTTTGTGGATTATATTCTCTCCAGGAAGACGAGTGAATTGGAATTTTCTGAAGCGGTCAAACTTTTATCCGAACTGTTTAGTCCAAATTCTACGCTCTTTCATAGAAGATGGAAGTGCTTGTATCTGCAAAAAAAGCAACGACGACGATTACCTAACCTTCGCGTCCGTGGTAAATAAACACTGCGATGATTTCCGTCTATCTGACTTATCGGCAGATGACTTCAAGTGTTTAATTTTTGCGCAGGGTCTTGTCTCATCCAAAAACGCTGAGATTAGACGAAGTGTTCTCTCGAGACTTGAGAGAGAACAGGGCCTCACCCTCCAGAAGTTGACTGAGGATTGTCAACGGGTAGTCTGCGTAAGGAACAACTC
>NC_136526.1:45936300-45941300 GCF_053919585.1 Euprymna scolopes | reverse complement strand
AATTTTATTTATTGGTCATTTATAACTTGACTATTGCCTTTGTAATCGTTTAGCATCTATTCACTAAAATGTATATGTGCCGTCATCTGAGGAGGTTCATCTGATTATTAACAAGTTTTAAATGCTCTGGGCGGGGTGGGGGTTAATTTCGTTGACGCCAGCTGTACATTGGGGTGGTTGTTATAGGCTTCTTCTGAAATAATTAAAGTATCATGGCAATAATTAAAGTTTTATTGGACGCAAGGAATTCTCCAAACCTAATTTATTTTTTTAGTTTTTCATTTTAAGCAAAGTAAATATTTTAGAGTTCACTTGCCTATTCAATATCACAGATTTTAAAAAGATTTACGCCATTGTTTGATTAATGGCCATATGGTGTCTATTAGAGACTTCGCATTTTAATATCAAAGATTTAACATGGTTGGAATTTTTTTTTTCTGGTGCTGGTTTTGTCTGTTCACCACATCCTTTGAAACATTTCATGTTATTTTATATTTTGTTTGGTTTTGAAAGAAGTGAAAGTATAGATAAAAATCTCACAGGTTTATCAAAACTTTGGAAGAGTAAATATTGAGAAGTTTGTTAACTTAAAAAAACAAACTTTCATTTATATTTAAAATAAACAAAACAGTTGAGATTCTACTTTTTTAGGCGACTATGTGTGAGCACACTGAAACGTTATTTTAGAATTTAGAATGGGGGTTCAGTTGTGCATATAAATATAATGTAAACTGATCCCATTTCGGTAAATTATAACTTTTTAAACAGTTAAGTAATTTTTACTACTAATTCTAAGGCCAATCAGCAAAATCATAAAATAACGATTACATCCGAGTGACTGTAGTTTAATTATGGATTTCTTATAATAAATAATTTTACCAAGAATTCTTCATGAGTTTTTGTTTCGGTTAAAATTATAGTTGATGGCACTTAAGTCATCTATTTTTGGTGCCCGGAAAACTCGTAGCCGGAAAACACGTTTCTTTTTGCTAGGTAGGAAAACTGGTCCCTTATTGAATAAATATCTATTGAAAATACATTTTATGATTGTCCTTGAAGGAGATAATTTTTTTAAAGGCGACTATGCACCCCCATAATATTTTAAAAAGTTATTTTTAACTCCTGTTTAAAAAAAATAAACTTTATCACGGAGTCAAGACACGAAAAACGAAACCAAATATTTATTTAAAAAAAAATACTTCAGTTTTAACACTTTTTGTGTTATTACGAAACAAAAATAAAAGTAAGAAAACACGTATTATCAAAGAAAGCAATTATTTTATTCAGAAGAATTATTTTAGTTTAAATAATTCTTGTGTTATTACGAAACAACAAAAAAGAAAACATGGTTCTTATGTATTTTTGGTACCGTGCTGAAATAATAACGTTATTATTTCGAAAGCCATTCTTAACATGTGGAGGGGAGGGTATCGTTTTAAAGTCATTTCGGGGGCACAGTGTGCAGACGGCGGCTAGTGTTAGGGGCGATAACTCCAATTTCTTCTTTGTCAAATAACACGTCAAATACGTAACAAACAAGACCTTTTCTGAACAGAAAAATATTTGAAAAGCAAAACATTTATTGTATGAAAATGTATCAATATATGATTGCAAAAACATTTATTTAAAAGTCTACGTAAGAAAATATAATTTTCATACAACAATTTTTTTTAAGAAAAACAACATTAGATTTTTATAAAGTAAAATAACTTCTTTTTTTTATTTCGACAAATAAATAATTAACGGAAACTTTTTTGTGGGGATTAAAGTAACTTTGAGCGGTCAACAACAAAGTAATAATTAAAATATTGTTTGACCGAGAAGGGCCACCTGGTGACAGTATAGTTAAACGCACCAGGAAAAGATGGCCGCCGTCCGCATACTGCATGAGTGACTTTCGTTGTTTTGTGACCACAAAAAGTGTTAAATAAATTAATTTTTCTAAATAAAATATTTGTTTTATTTTTTGATAATACAAGAAGTGATTGTTTTTTTTTGTTTGTTTCGTAATAACACAAGAAATGTTAAAAACTAAAATAATTTTTTTGATAAATATATGGTTTCGTTTTTCGTGTATTCCGTTCGGTTTCGTTACATAATCAACCGTATCCACTTCCGGTAGCTTGATTTTTTTTTCCGAGCAGTGATCTTGGACATTACCTAAAAATATATAAATTTATTTCCTTTTGGAGAGAGGGCTCGTTTTAAAACTATATCTACCTCAGTATGTTCTTTAATTTTCTATTTTAGAGCGATTATCGAGACTCCTAAGACGTGATCCTCTCGTGTCCGACATTTTTGTTCAAAAGTAACACTCGATATTACTTGTTTTTTTTAAACTAAATAAACGTTTTAAAATAAGTTGAACCACTAAAAACTACAAAGCTAGGTAGAAAACGAACACTTAGAAAAATTAATTACATTAAAAAAAACAGTAAAAAAAGTAAAATTATTTAAAAAAAATATTATGGGGAGAATAGTATCTTTAAAAAACAATATCTTCTCCATGAACGGTTATAAAATGTGTTTTCAATCGATATTTATTCAATAAGGGGCCAGTTTTCCTACCTAGCAAAAGGAACGAGTTTTCCAGGTACAAGTTTTCCTGAATTTATTTTTTTATAAATAATTTTACCAAGAATTCTTCATAAATTTTGGTTTCGGTTTCGATTATAGATGAAGGAACTCAAGCGGATGCACGAAAGTCATATGGATATATTTTTTTATTGAACTTAATCCGCGATAAAAAAAAACAAAAAATAAAACAAGAAGAATTGTTTACCAAGCTACATTATTTGCCAAATAAATCCCTGTAAGTATGTATGACATCCTTATATTTTATAACAAGGCAATGAAAAGATAGATATTACTATCATGAAAACACATTTGATCACAAAAAAATGCACTAACAACCCATTACTGGAAGCGGATACTCGCCAATAATCGAGTGGAAAATAATACAAGCCAGTGGAAATTAAGACAACCTGTGTAGATTATGTCTAAAAGAGAAATTTGAAATTCTGAACTTTAAGGATACTAAAAACTTATTGAATTGTAAAAGTGAAATAACGAACAACTGTATACACAGAACAAAAGTGACTTTGGATAATAATACATGCGAATAATAAAATAAAATAATTATTAAAAACTGTACTACAAGTACGCACATATTAAGATAAGCTCAACTAATAATTTAACACTTTCACTGAATCAAATTGTTCGTTAACCTATAAAAAAATAGAATAGGAAGTAGAAGTTAGTTAAACCTTTGTATGATTGAAGCGCGAGTATTGATTAATAAAAATTTCAACTCGCATGCGTGAATAAAACTGAATCTAATCGGTTAGCTAAATATATTAAACGCCCCTTGAATAGGTAAAAAAAATAAGGTAACATGAATTCCATGCAGTTTAGCCTGGCGATTTCTTACGGGGATGAAACCAGAAAGATTTCGTGTAGCTTTATTGGCATATACTTTCAGAACTTACTGTATTTCTGTAACTCCTATAACGATTGACCAATCATTATAAACTTCGCAACACAGCTGCAACACAGGCGTACATGAGGATAGTGTAGGCTATATTCAGTTTTATTCAAAGTGTGAAAAGAGGTAGCGTCAAGAACAGTTTTACAAAGGAGTCAGCACTTATTAAGGCTAGGATGCCACTTGAGGATAAAGATTAATTAGGTTACAGTAGTCAGAGAAAACATGTCGTAGGCATCGGTACTGGTGGAAATTTGGTAAATTGTATTACTTAAGGGGATGGTTTATCAAAAATTTGTTCACGTTGGACTTGTAGTCAGTTGGAAAGCAGTAAAACGGAAGAGGTGTGCAGTTCTAAGAAGGTTTCCTCATGGACTCTACATTTAGATTTTTTTTTATATAGAGGTCACCACTTATCAATGCCAGAGATTGGAGCTCGGACGAGCACTTACTATGGAAATAATGATAAAACAAAGACAGATTCGCTACGTCTCTTCTGTGGCAGAGAGGTTGCAGGGAAGAGAAAAGGGCATCCCCCAACTAAGCCATGAAGTCTATTTTGTACTCTGTCAAGGCAGGATAGGCTGTTTTTAGCAGCTCCGGCCCAGATGTGGCAGCAGTATTCCATCCTTGGACGTACTTGGCTTTTATATAGATAGAGAATTGCATCAGTAGGGAGATATCTTCTGGAGCGTTAGAAGGATCCCACCATATTCCGAGAGACCTGGGCAACATACTTGATGTACGTGTTCCATTCCAGATCAGGAGTAAAGGTCAAACCCAGAAGCTTGTCAAAACATGGAGCACCCCCAAGACGAGATGCCAGATGGGGATCAGAGCGTTGATGATGCAAAGATAGGAGCTTGGTTTTAGATGCATTAAAAGTAACCAGCCACCTCTTCTGCCACTGTACCGCGCACTCAAGATCAGAGGAGAGAAAATTAGAGAGAACTTCGTCATTTACGGCCTTTGATGTGTTGCCATAGATGGTCGTGTCATCAGCATAGATGTCAACGAATGATTTAAGTATGTGCTTTGGGAGATCATTGATGTAGATCAAGAAGAGAGTTGGGCCCAGGATGAACCCCTGAGGAACTCCAACATTAACACTGTGGGCCTCTGATTTCTGCCCATCAACCACTACTCTTATGAGCCTATCAGAGAGAAATGATTTAATATTTGAGAAAACATTTCTAGTTATACCGTAGCTGGAAATCTAGAGTGGATGAAACGCGGAATATTCAGTGTAGCTTAATCGCCATATATATTTTATAACTTACTAACTAGCTCTACTTACGTATTGAGCACTTTTGAAGTAAATACTTAAAGTTTACGCATAAATCTATACTTTCGTATATTAATTTTATGTGAGTAAATGAAGTAGTTATATATATATATATATATATATATATATATATATATATATATATATATATGGTTAGGGTCCTTGCTAATGAAGCCAGGCATGACTTCTATCTCTGGGGTTCGAATCTCTCGACGGGCGTTTATCGTGACA